>NC_048286.1:18002297-18308964 GCF_009762535.1 Notolabrus celidotus | reverse complement strand
GTTGGCGCTATAAATCAACACAGGAAACGGTTTCACTGTAGATTGCACAGATGTGAGGGTTCTCTGCCATCTTATTGGTAGAGATGTGTTTTGGTTAGTGGAAGGGGTGACACCAATCCCATCAGCCAGATGGCTTATATTTTGGCTCTTTTTTTGTTTGTGTTTTGTTGATGATTTTACAATGAAAAGAGTTGGAGGTGTGTCTTCCATATTCATATACAGTCAATGGTAGGAACTGGTCCTGACCTGGCCCTGCTTAGTGCATGACTTTAGGTGGGTAGAGGGAGCTAGTCTTTTAGTAAATTTAAGTAACACTGTCCACTTTTTCTGAAGAAAGTTACCACAGACATTGACAGTCTGTGAGAATAAATCACAATTGCTCACTGGAAATCCACAACTTACCATTAAATGAAAATAAAAAAAAACAGAAAAAGAACATTTCATTACTGAATCCACAAACAGCTCGCACATTATGGCTACTATAGTGTTGTCTTACAGTTCTGGGAACACTTCCAGCATCGACTTGTCCACAAGTGGTCCCATTAAAGATCTTATGGAACAACTGTAGCCGACACAACCCTGTCAACATTGAAGCATTGTTCTTCCCTTCACTGGTACAATATTCAGCATGGTTTATATCACACACAGCCACTGTCCAACTGGGGGACTAAAGGTTCTGACAGGATATGAATCACAAAAACTCATATCTGAAACTCATAATCGTGGCCAAGTAATGAGATGGAGAGACTTAGGGTTGGGGATAAGAGAGAATAAACAGAAATATTACAGGCTATTCCCACAACTCATGGAAGTGGAATCCAGGCACCTTGTCAGTAAAAAGGGGCCAACTAAAGGTTATAGCAGTGTGATATCCTTGAGGATATCTAGCCTTAAGGACACATCTATAAGTTCTCTTGAAGATTAATTTAAAAACATGCAATGCACATAAATTGCATGAACAGGAAACCCTGATATTTAGAGAAGAGAGGGAGATTTAACTGCTCCAGAGAATATGTTTCTCTTGATGACGAACATACATCTCTTCTAATCACCTTTTCTGCTCCTTGGTGTACGACTCACGCCATCTTACACCCACATGCATGAATCCGACTTTAAAGTTAGGCCTTTAAAGCGTTGTTTAAAGTGAGAAGATAGGGATCAGAGCTTACTGCATTTACTGGCAAAGCTGTTAGCTTTAGATACGCTAACAGCTCTAGAATCTGAGTTTTACATCACATGTGCTAAGTTGTAAGTCTAATTATGTGACAGATTTGAAACTCTAGAGCAGAGATTTGATCTGTAGTGGTAAAACCACAGCACAGTGCTTTAAATTGGAAAAAATTGAAGAGAATCGCCAACCCTTACCCTAACCCTTTTGTTTATTTAGTCTAGTCTCGCCACAACTCTTGCTGTGACACATACAACATACAAAATTACAACATGCAAACCAAGATCAAATTGTTTAGAAGTCTCATTTTCACTATGGATTTAGCTGCAGCATTCACTTTAACAACTCTCTGGCAGTCTTTCATGAAGCTGTCTCCATGTTGTGAACATCCAACCCAAAAACCACATTTAACATAAGACATATGGTAGTATTCACAGCATGCAAGAGCAATAAATCCCTACTTTATTCACCATTTTCTCATCTTAATCAAAATCGATGAAGAATATATTGTATCCCCCTACAGTGAGGGCCTAAATAACTTGATTTTAATGCTAAGTGGCTCTGTCATTTTGGAAAAATGTGTCCTTATTTTGCCTGAGCTCAACCTGCATGTCTTTAGCAGAGAATGAAATTTTCTTTTTTGTATAAACATAATTATGCTCTGTATAGTTTCGTCACTGTGCAAACATGAATGCAGTATAAAGGGTTTTTGTTAAAGTGATGGAAAAAAATTGCCCATAACCCACACGCAGCCTGAGAAACTTTTCCAATCAATACAATTGACTTTGCCAAAATATATATATGAAACAATGATAAACAAAAAGGTTTGGAGGCATTTTGCAATAGCCATTTAATCTACTGATCTAGTGTGTACTCACCGTTGCTGTGATGAGTGGACCATGAAGCTGTGCATACAGCAAGGCCTCATTAACATAGCCCCTGACCCCGAGCAGGGCAAGTTCAAGGCTGTGGTGTCCAGCCATGGCATGAGTTAGTTGCTCCAACAAGGTGGAATACCTCCTCCAAGGCTGATCCAGCTCAGACACACTGGCCAGGCAACCTCGCATTACATTCAGACAGTAGCCCACGCAGGGCTTGATCAGTGTCAGTCCTCTGCAGTGGGAGCAGTATACCATCTTTACAAGGCCCCTCACACACTCTTTGCTCAGGCTGACATATTCTGTAGCGTTCATCACCCCAAGACCCTCCTCCAGGGCCAGACCCAGGTGTCGCCCAGCTCCCAGTGCCCCAGCCAGTGCTTGGGCCATGACGGCTGGATGAGGCCCAAATGGGTTGACGTCCTGTCTGGTCATGCGGAGACAGTCGCTCATTTCATTGGCTGTTGTCATGCTTCCATCGATGCCGGGATTGATGAGCCGGGTGTAGACCAGTGGGAAGAGGTTGTTAAAAAACTGATGAACTGCTGCATCAACAGAGACGTTGGCCCCACGGAGGTAGTGGGAGAGAGAGGAGAAGAGTTGGTTGACATGGGGCAGGGCATGGCGAGACAGGGATGAATATGTTCCTTCTAACAGAGAGCTCAGGTGGCCCTGGGAGAAGGAGAGAAGGTACTGGAACATGTCTGCAAGGAAAGCAGAAAAACACAGAGGGATTAAGGACAGGAGAAACAAGGGCAGAATATTTTATTGCAGAAACATAATAAATCATGATGAGATGATTTACAAGCTCTACAGTAAATGAGTTAGGCACTGACAATTCTAACACATATATGAACCCTGGCTCCCAGCCAGCTAAGCTTGGCTTGTGTCAAACAGTAAGTTGGGTTGAGAAACCAGTGTCAAGTTTCTATATGATGTGGTTGGATATTCTTGTATATACGTGTCAGCACCCCATAGGAGTAACAGTATTTGTGAGACAGTCTCAGCCTGGAGAGAAAGAGAATTGAAATGTACCCTGATATAAGTGGCAAATGAAATCGGGCTGCATTTTCTGAGGCAGGTAGTGAATATTCCAGATTCTAAAGAGGTGTTCGACCTGACACCAGCCTAACAAACATACATCATGCATGATGTCAGCGCAGAGGCCGACCACTGCCAATGAAGTGCCACTTATTGCTAAGCAAGGCTCAGTGATAGAGTTGAGACAGAATGGCAGAAGGGAAGGAGGGCCAGGTCATTTTCTCTCCTGTTTCTCCAACATTCTCTTCAGTCTAGCCCCTTTTTACAGCTCATGGACATTGTTTATTTGTTGGATAAGAGCCTACTTAGAAATTATGCGCCATGAGCTTGGTACAGAGAATTGGCCAATTACCATACACAAGATAACTTCAACTATCCTGAACAGTTTTGCCCGTCCTTTAGTCCCATTATCTCCTCCGCTAAGGGTGCACTTAATCTTCTAACCTTTTGTTCATTTCTCTTTGGCAGGAACTCTCCACATATTCCCTTCAGTATGCAACTGTGAAGGACTGCATGTACATATATGTATGTACGCATGTGTGTGTATGCATATCCTGGACACAGCACTCTCCTATGGGGTGTGATGTCAGCTTAAAAGCATGCCAGGACATAAAGAAGCAGTAGCAACTGTACAGAAATTGAGACAGAGGAAGGAGGGTGCCAAACACCACACACACATACTACCACCAACACTGTCATACACACACAAGCATACATGCAATGAAAAAACTAAGCATAGAGTGTATGCCAACTACTTATCTGGAGTTACCGAGCATTAAATCAATGTTGTGCTGTGGGTTTTTGTTTTTCAATTGTCTATCCGTCATTTACAAATTCCTTGGTAAGAGTATTGTCCTACATGTGAATCCCCAGTGATTGTAACCAAATGAGTATGTGTGTTTGTGTGTGTGCCTGTGTGTGTCCAGCCCCTCCCAGCTTACAGACAGAAGGATAACAACAGTCATGTCCTCCTCAACAGCTGCACTAATATGACCGCTCTCTGTGACACACGGGGACTCCCCACTGGCCGGTAGAAGGCACCTCTCATGTCTAATGTACCAGTAACCGTCGTCATGAATGGAGCTGCTTCCACACGCACAAGATTTTACGTTTGTAGCCTGTTGGGGTATTGAAGAGTGAGACTGCATGTGACAGAAATAAAGCAGACGGAGACGACAAGCAATGGTCTGTTAAGGATTTTATTGCTCCATCAGGGATGTCCAGCAAGGGACAGACCAGAAATGGAGTAACAATGGGAAAACTAAAAGAAAGGGAAAAAAGACTAAATGGAACAGGATTAGAGGAGAAGTTGGGAATTCAAATTTTGGTTCCATTTCATTGTCTCCTAAGCACAAGGGGCTGCAGAGTTGGTACCCGTGTGAGGTCTGCCTGCCTGCCTGCCAGGTCAAAAGGCTCAAAACCCACAAGAAATTTACACCACAAGATGGCTTATGTTACACAGCATTACATATTATTATAAAATTATCATCCCCAGAATAAAAACATAGTTCAATCTTTCTCTCTGCTTGATGTGCTAGGCAAAACACAAGCTTACGTAGGAATACAAGAGGAGAAAATTTCACAAACATGTGGACCAATTCTTCTCAAAAGCACCTAAACTGGATACACATCTTTCAGAAGGTTTACGTCAGGATCATTAAACCCTTAAGACATTCTGTACCAGTTAAAAGAGCTTAGTTTACCCTGCCAAGAGAGTGACAGAGAGAGAGAACACGAAAGAGGAAAAAAGAGAGGAGAGAGTGGGAGACCGCCAGGAAAAATGAACTAAATAGAAGCGACTGAACTTTTGAACAAGGAAAAACAACTACTGTACAAGTGGGCTCCACCTTGTGAACATGCTCTGACATCTGGATTCATTTGGCCCCTGGGTCCTGAGCACTTCCCTGTCTCTCCATGGCTTTTACTTCAAACAGGTCCTTCTCTGGACGTACGAGAGGACAAGAGTCCACCTTTTCTTCCTCTCCATACTCCCTTGAACAGACAAAATGATGGTCCCCCTGATACGTTTATCTTCAATATCAGTTTCTGTTCTTCTTCGAGTTCTCGCCCATACAAAAATGTTTGAGTCTGTTTCCCAATCCGTGATAAATCAAGCACAATGCTTGTGGGTTTCCAGTACCGGGAAACAGGGTGACAACAAAAAAAGAAGAAATCCTCAGTGCATGACTGCCAAATGGGTTTGATTGTTCCGTCTGACCAGTGTGTCTGACCGCACTCCATTCAGACACAGTCGTGGGTGGCTGTCATTACCATGTCAGAGGCTCCCATCACTTAGCCTCTCGGGAAATGAAATTTGGGTGGAATGAGGCTGTTTCACATGACGCATTTATTTTTAATTTCCATGAAAGTCGTAAAAAGTTGGAAACTCTAAACACATAATAGTAAAGTGAACTACCCAGGAATAAAAGACCAGGCATGTTTTTTCTTTGAGTTTAGGCCGACATGCGTCTGCTTGGAATAAACAATGTTTCAAATATGACAAGAAAAATACAGAACGTTTTTTGAAGGTAGGTGCTTTAACCAACTATGTATGTACAACTCAGGATACTACTCCATACCGTTCCATCAGTTCTGCTAAGAGGCCACTCTGAGCTCACCAATGTCAATCATAAGAAGCTACTCCCACCTGACATTAGCATGGCAACACAGTGTTTTACTGGCACAACTAAAGCTGTGTGTCACCATGGCGAAGTTGCCACAATAACTGAGTGAAAACATGCTGAGTGGAAGCTCTGATACAAAACTGCTGGTCTTAATTTCTTGGCCACTCTCTCAGAAAAATATGTACAAATGTGTGTGTTTGTGTCTAACTGAGCAGCATTGTCACAATGTGAGTACTCTGCAGAGCTCTGCCCAGGACATGTGGCCTAGATTAACTTGGTTAGCGAACATCCATGTACTAGACAAAGTGATTATACTGTCTGACAAGTAGTTATGGTAGCACTTGCTTTTGTTGTGTTACAAACTTAATTATGAATCACTAGTTAAAGATTCTATATGTTAGACTTGAACATTTCTCACTTTGGTGTCTCCTAGTGGTGGCAGTGAGAATGACACTAGCTCATAGCAAGACACACATCTAGAAACTCTATGGATTGAGAAGAAAGAAAGGTACTTTATTGATCCCCAGGGGGGGAAATTAAATTTTTTCACTCATGCTATTTTTGGACATGCTACACATACAGTTTTTTTTTGGTATATACATACAAATGCACACACATGCTTAGGGAGAGATGTCAGAGTGAGGATACTGCCGCCAACCAGCGCACCCCGAGCAGTTGGGGGCTTGGTGCCTTGCTCAGGGGCACCTCGGCAGTGCCCAGGCAAGTGAACCAGCACCTCTCCAGCCACCAGTCCACTTGCCAAACTTCATCCATACTGGGACTTGAACCGGCAACCCTTCGGTTCCCAAGCCAAGTCCCTATGGACTGAGCTACTGCCGCCCCAAATTGGTTAGTAATAGAGCCTCAAGAGCAAAATGATGGTTCAGTAAATATTTTCTCAAATTGAGAAAGTCTGCGTAAATTGACAATATATTTATAAATAACTCTTTTTTGAGTGCATACTCTATAAAAATGCCATGTTATGGTCATGATAACCACGAATCAGACTACACTAGTGCATCCAGCTCAATTAGAAACAAGTATCCAACATTTTTATCCCTTTATGCACCTTTTAACCAAATGCCATCATATCCTGTACATGTTTGCTACCCCTGTAAAATCATGAAAATGACTGTCATCCTGACTAGATGTACATACAATGATATGAAAGAGATGTGTTGCGTGATTGTGTAGGTGTTTTATCATTTTGCTCTATAAGATGATTCATTAAATTCTTTTTGTAGTAAATTTCTGCCATCACTTTTTTGATTTACAGAAATTTGAACAAGTACAGTATTCAATTAAACAGTAATACATAAAAAAATCATCCAACGAAATTATAAGGATCAAAATTGGTAATCACAAATGGACAATATTTGATAAGCTATTTGGTATCAATACACTGTCAGAATGGAACACTGATCTTGTGTGGGACTGTTCTCCATGTTAACCCATATTATACAGCCCGGAGTTAGTGGCGGTAACTGTGACCATGTCATACATGAGACTGCATCTTTTAATAAGTGCAAGCATGAGTGCATGTGTATTTTTAAGTACGTGCACACAGGTTTATTAAAGCGGGTGTGCATGTGTATATGCATGCCTGAAGATGCGGTAATATTGTGATAATGAGGTAGGAGACACTGTTCTCATACCACAGAGCTGTAGTCTCTTCCTATCTTGGCAATCAGTCCAGACTGAACCTGAACAACCATCTTCTCAAGCAGAGCATTTTAATCCTCACACAGGCTTGGGTTTCAGACGGGTCACCATACATATATGACACAGTGACACATGTAGATTATATATCCTTCTTTTAATTAGTAGGAATACTGTACATAGGGCCATCACCCACTCAGCACTGGTCATCTTAGGTTACAGAGGAGAGCTGCAATGTCACACAATCCGCCAGCCTCTAACCTCCCAGTAAACAGTTTAATGGTAATAAACTATTAATAAGTCAATGAATCAATCTGTTGATTCATCATTTTGGTGAAGTAAAAATCACACGTCTGGGGCCTAAAGTGGGGGCATGACTCATCTGTCAGACAACACGCGCATACATGCTGTCAATGCAAGTTTGACCGACAAGAAGCAGGGAGATGCACTCCGGCTAAAATCACTGACTAAACAAGCCACTGAGAAAATCTGTGCACAGACCTGGCCCCAAATCCAAGTTTACTTGTCTCATTCTATCAGGGGGGCTAACAGGTGGGATAATGAGCTCGGGAGGGAGGACAGGAGGGGACGGAGGAGGTGGGGCAATCTTCCCATCTCTCCATCAGCATTCCAGTAATTAAAAAGGCAGCCAAGCAATATCAAAACTCTGAAACATAAACAATTCCGCAGATGCCAGGGCCATTCGGGGTGCACTTGGCTATAATGTGGTGAGAAGGGAGGGAAGTGGGGGTAGAGATTGGCTGGGAGGGGGGAGATCACTGCTCCCTACACAGGCCAAAGTCAGGAAACATGATCGAAGGCAGGGGAATGAGCAGACGAGAGAAGGACGGGGACAGAGGAGACAGAGCACAGGGTGCAGTGGGTGAGGGGCTAAGGGAGGGAGGGGGGGAGGGCGAGAGGGTTGTACAAATGGCTAATACCATAAAGGGGAGATGTAGAGGGCCAGCCTGAGGGTAGACTGTTGACAGGCTGATGGACAGCACCGCTGGTCCTAAGCATTAAAAGGGCCATAGGTCTACAGAAGCTCCCCATTTCTCTTTTGTTTATTGGTATATAAATCACACCGTCTCTTTTGATGTACTGTAGCACTAAGGGGCAGCAAAAAGTGTCATACACAAGAAACATTCATTGATAACTAGTCAAGCTACTGGATAGGCCGTTTGACTGTTGGAAATAGCATGCCGCAGCACCAAGGCACAGTATGCTAGCTCATACACTTATTAAATATTTTGCAGAAAACAATCACATTTGTCCGTTTCATCATTTAATGTGATGTTGCTGCACTATTTTCAATTAAATAAAGTGTTTATATGATTTGCAAACTTTCCATTTTTTTTCTTAATTGGGGTTGTACAAGTTTATTTATTTCGGTTTTGAAATAGTGTTTTGATCTGCAGATTGGAGAAAAGTACCCCATGCGTATCCAAAAAGGACTCAAAAGGTTCTTTAGGACGCTTTCAGTGGTCTCCAGATTTTTAGATTACCCCAGCTGCAATATACTGCTGGAGAGAATGTAGAATTGTTGGTGACCACTCGCACATATTTTGGGATTGCCCAAGGTTGCTTCCTGTCTGGAAAGGGGTAAAGAGTGAGATAGATAAAGTTCTGGGAATTTATTTACTATTCACCCCAAGCCAGTTTCTTTTTGATCTAACCCCTGAAGACAAGTAGACCAAGAGACCAGAGACCAAGCGTACCTGTTACATATTCTCTTGATGACTGCTAGGAAAATGGTGACAATAAAATGGGTGAATTCACAACCACCTACAGTGGTACAGTGGAAACAGAAGCTGAGGGAGGTGTATGGAATGGAGGCTTTAACTGCTCAATTACAATTACGGTCTGATATCATTGTGAAGAGCAACATATCTCTTTAGCTTAAGGGAACGAACTGTGCATTGTGCTATAATGTCTTAACTATCCACTTAATTATTTTTCATTCATTAGTTTTATTCAGCTTTCTAGGCCCCAATGTGTCTTCTTTTTCTTTGTTTTATTTTATTTTTCCTCACACTGTCATACATTTTCTGTGATGTTGTCAAGGAATGTTCTATGTTGTGTTTTTTCCATGTTTCATGAAAAATAAATAAAAATAAAAGTAAAAAAAACAAAAAACAAAAAGGACTCAAGGGTAGAATTATAATTATTCAAAAAGGTAAGTGTACTTCTGTAGCAAATCAGCTTGTTAATCTGTGGACTAAAGCATCGAGAAGGGAGTCCAAAACACTGGAATTCCATACCCCAAAACCTGGCTAAATTGTTGATTGCATGTGATTTGCCTAAAAGCCCCGTCATCGTAATATAAGTGAAAACTTATGAATAGAGATGGCCAAAGAAAAGAGACTGGACTCCAGATTTTCGTGAAAAAGGGAAAGGAAACATTTAGGTGAACAAAAGATTAACATGAAACAGACTCTTGAGCAGACTGAGGTGTGAAAGGCATCCAAGATGAAAGGGAGTCTAATTATGTATTTTCCACTTTTCGTAACAGGTGTGGCCCCTGTTTTCATTTTTCAGTTTTATTATGAATGGAGCATGCACAAGGTCACTTATGCATTATTTCAATTATGGGCCAAAACTAGTCTTTTATGAGGCCTGAGTCTTTTATATGTATGCCATTAAACACATCACAAAAATGACTCAAACCATAATGTGAGTTAAAATAAATCAAAGGGAAAGCTGGAATAATCAAGTAATGTGAAAACAATATTAGTGCAGGAAAAATTCCATTATTTTACATGACGAAATGAGTCATTGAGTTGTGGTGGGTTTAAGAGCATGCAGATATAAATTCTCTGTTCATGTTGGCAGACAATACAGTAGTAATCATAATCCATCATGGGTCGTACAACTGGGAAAAGCTGGGCAGGGTCAGAAAATAACATTGGTTTTTGGTCCATCCATTTCTCCTATTTATGGCACCTCCTCCACTCAGATACAATGGATGCATGACTGGAGCGTCAGTCGGTGAATAAAGCCTACCATGGGACTCCTTAACAGTGCCTTAGGAGCCACAGAGGCAAAGAGGAGGAAGGGAAGGAGGCAGAGGAGAGTCCAACACAGGCTGAGCAAAGTGACTTGACTGAGTGATGAAGTGAGCTGGTGCTGAGAGTATAAAAAGGACAGCCAACTCCAACCTACTCTGGGCCGGAGTAACAGTATTAGTCATGACACGTAGACATGTACATCACAATGCTCACCCACTTATGCATTTAAAGCGCATATTTAGCATACGCCCTGGTTTCCCAGAGGTGTCGGATGGAAGCAGATACACACGTCTGGCCAATTTGTGACGTTCAAGACAACTTTCTCTCACGCTAAATCGATACACCCTTATTATTCCCAGCATGACCCTATTTTGGCCAAATCTGTCATCATTTATTCTAACTTTATAGCCGCTCATTAAAGTGAAAAACAGTTGACTTGATGTTTGATTTCAGACATGTTCTGAAAAGGATTAACTGTTTTCTTACGCACATCTATATCTCAAAAGGTATAAGCATGCCACACACATGGAAACAGACGCGCACTCGTACACAGACATTTTATTGCTTTTGGGATCAGCTTTGGAAGGATGGGGGCAGAAGAGTCAGACAGGACACGGGAGAAGGCCAAGCCAGACCAATCAGCTGCAGCGGAGTACAAATCCCATCAGCCAGACAGGCAGATTGTGTTCCAGAAAAGCCAAATTCTCTTGGACAGAGAACAAGCCCCAGGAGATGCTACTTTGTCTGATTACCAAGAAACTTCCTGCCCGGACATCAAGCTCATACAATAGTCAGATACAGATGAAACTCAGGCTGCACTAAAGTGTTTGTTAGGGTACAGCTAAAAGGCAGTGTCAGGAGCAGTTTTTGTAAAATAGTGTCAGAGAATCCTTCCGTGAGAAACAAGTCGGCATTGGCGGGAAATAAAGGAGCATTTTTCTCAGTTTCATTTCATGCTAGTATGTCAAATTATGGCTTTGGAGACTGGCGGCAGGCTAATCTACACAGACCTCATATTTGTTTAGGCATTGGATGCAATATTGGGGAACACGCATGGTTGGTTGAGGGAGACTGGGGCCGGCGGGGAGCAAAATAACAATGCTGATGAAAAATGAAAGGAAAATTCTTGGGGTGAAGAAGACTGGGAAGAATTTTGTGTTTATGGTTTCATTCTGCGGAGTGCATTCTTGGCAGCTTGGTTATCTTTGAGACATGAAGCTTCCCTGCAGCGCACATGCCAGCAAGCAAGCAGTTGGCATGTCGCCTGCCCAAACCCAGCATGTTCTTGTTAAGCAACCATTGCTGACAAAGCATGGGCCACAGACAGAGAGAGAGACACCCAGGAAGACAGAGAGGGAAGAGAGCTGCAGTGCAAAGTGAATCTACAGGAAGAAAACCTGTTGATTCAGTGACCAAAATACACACACCTGACTGAACCACACTCAAACACACCTGTTCACACTTTCACTGAAACTCTACTGTGACCATCAGCCCTCCCTCAAACGCTTACTTCTGGCCTCTCCTTCTATGCTCAATTTCCCACTCCTCTGTGTTCTCACACATTCATGCTGAGGTGAGAGGGGAAGATGAAAAGCAGAGGTAATTAGGTAAGCTTTGAGTGTGACTTTATGACTGCGAGAGGCTTTAAACTTTTTCACTTTCTCCCTCCTCCGTCACTTTGTTCTTTCTTTCTTTCCCGGAGCAAGCCAGAGTCCTGCAAACTCGGAAGGAAAATGCATTCTGCCCCTTATGTGTCATGTCTTTTCCTCAGGAGACCAGTAAGGCGTAGTTAGCGAGAAAAAAAAAAGTGTATTCACTCCACTGTTAGGTCCATAAACACGTTTCCCCTCCACCCTGTGTGATTAAATGAGACGTGTTGGGATGGATTCCGGATATCCTCCCTAATTTGAGCATGAGCTCATGGTGCAGTGCAATGTCATCCTGTGTCCAAGCATCAGCCTCTAGAGCAATAACCCTGTCGGTCAAAACATCTGCAGAGAAAAATACATGCAGACTTAAAGTGAGAAAGTTATGATGTGAGAGAGGAAGGGCTCAAAGATCACAGGCAAAATGAGTAAGAGAACTTCCAGACGAACGCAGAGAGATCGCAATAAAGATATGAGGACTTATGTCTGATGAAAGAATTAAGGCAGGACACAACAGCCAAGTGATTCATCATTGCTCTCACTAGCACACACACGTAGTCATGCATACACTCGTATCTCCATATATAAATGACATATATCATCGCTATCTAATAACAAAGACAGTTGCTTTGACATAAGCTGCATTATGTAAGCCACCCAGGATGATCCCGACAGTTTAAGTGTGGAGAGCAAAAGAATTTTCAAATTGGTTTCATCCAGGGTGGCTTAGGAAGAGTAAGGCTTTAGGCTATAGATCCTTGTCTGTCTAAGAGGGGAGGGGGGTGAAAGACACTGGAGGGGGTGCAAAGAGCAACAGACATGGAAAGTACTGTCCTCTGTCTCCACGCAGGTAATCAAGTGAGGTGAAAATTCCCAAGGGGCAGTTACAGCTGGTTAATCTTGATCACATGTGGAGTGTTGGAGAAAAGCAACAAAACATACACTCAGTGTTTCTTTGAGTCCTCTTAATCTAGCTTTAATCTCTCAGACCCTCAAGTGTCCTTGCAGATAGGCCGCGGTTTTTGATCACTTTGTCTCCTGCACATGCTGTCTCCCAAGACAGAGGGGTCGGGAGAGTTCCTGGATGATGAGACAAGGATCACCTAATTATGTCGCCTCAATAAGGAAAGGCACCGTCCTTGCCATGGCCTCTTTCTCCTCTCTGTCTCTCTCTCTCTCGCGCCCGCAGTCACGCTTTCTCAAATGAACTCCTTGTCCCGTCTTTGGAGGGCACATAAAGTTTGAAATGTGACGCACTTTCATTGATGATTGCAAGCTATCTAGGGCAGGAGAATTCATACCGCTGGAAAGCCTCTGCCATTTCCTGTGACGAGAACTTGAGCCTTGAGGTGGTCATGGTGACTTGCCAGGGTGGTAAATATTGTACATGCTCACTTGTCTTTGGTACACATGTATGCACAAATACTAGATGATCAAGATGCACATGGACAAATGATCACCCCCCCAATAGACACGCACACACACACACACACAAACACAGATGTCATGGCCTTTAGCTGTGGGCCACGTCTCCCTCGTATCGGTGACACCAGTGATCAGAAGTGTCAGCATTTTCTTGACATCTGCTCCCCAGCAGTGTGAGTATACAGCACACCCAGATACTTACTCTCTTGCTCATCAATCCCACCTGTCATACACACACTTACACAAACACACACAACTAATTTGGATCGCCAACAAACTAGTTGAAACAAACTAAAAGTGAGAGTTTATGATTGGTTTTTGATATCCATTATTATTATTGTATTCTATTTATTTTTATTTAACATTTATTATATTTCTTTCTATTACTTTTCTATTATTCTAATTATTCTTAATTTAAATATTTGAGTTTATTATTCTAAATTGTTTATTTTTATTACATTTTTTTATTCATTTATCTTGTATGTATTTATTTGTTTTTGTTTTTTTACTTTTTCGAACTGTGGACTTCATTTTATAAATAAATAAAGATAATTATTTCATTTTTAATTCAATATTTGTGCATGAGATCTGCCCCTGAGTCCATGGCTGCATTGTTGTTTTGTGTTGTTTTTGTAGTCTAATAAAAAAGTTTAACCAAAAAAAAGTAGGAGTTTAAAAAAACTGTTCTATTTTAGGAGCCAATCCATCTGTTCAACTTTCTCTGAGCAAATCAACACAGCCAGTAAGATTACCCTCAATTCTGATTGGTTAAAACAGGTCAAAGCCTTTGATGGCAGCTTCAATCTGACGTAGCTTAGACTGGGCTCTGTGAATCACCCCTTCCCACCATCAGGCCTATACAGCCATTACCAATCAACTGAGACATGGATTAGGCAAGTCAGTTTGTTTTGTTTTGGAAAATAGAGATGGGGATCAAAGGTGGGCCAGCTTGGATGTGGATGTGCTCAGGCTAACTCTGTTATTTCCCTGGTCTAAATCTCATGTAGCAGCACAAATCTCTCCATGTCTGGCTCCTTCAGTGGAAGTCTGCACACGATGTAAAGTTCAACACAGACCAGACAGAGCTGCTTTGACTTCCAGAGAAGCTATCTTTCACCCATGACCTCTCCATTAACATCTATAACTCTGTGGTGTCTCGAGCTCAGCTGTCCTTCTCTACCACCAACACTGCAATATATAGATTCATTTTCAGGACATCCGGGGAGGAGGCAGCAAGAGGTTTTGATTAACTCCCTTAACGCCTCATACTAGGGATGTTATTTTCAAGTATTTTCCGTGATCGATCTTTGGAAATGTAAACCAATTATCGATTAATCTTAAACGTAAACGTTTTCCATGTCAAAAACAGTGCCAAATGCGTTTTTTCCCCTGAATCAAATTTTCCTTGTGTATAACTTAAGGTAGTGGATAGCTATGGATCATGTTATAGGTGTTCAAAATGTTAAACAGGCTGAATGTCAATGTGTGGATCAGCCTCATAATCTCCTCGGGCATACAGTCTCAAATTGAAGGCTCAGACTTCAACAAGGGAACTGAACAGAAACATATTTCAGACTCAGTGTCCAGTTTTCTGTCTACTCATTCTTATTGAGAAAAATTAGCATGTGAATGCGGTCAGGTGTCAACAGGAAGTGCAACCGAGTCATAGACAGTCAAAAAAAGAGCTTGTGGAGACCTGTCACTTAGCCGCAGCCCCCAGCTGAGCGTCTCCGCTTTGCTCAACACCTTTAGTCAGCTGATTCACATCCAAACATGCTTTATATTTAAAACACCTCCCTGATAGCTGAAAGTAATATAAGACCACATGATGTTTGTACCACGTGATATAAAATCGAAACAAAAACATCTGTTTGAGTAAGTTCTTAATCAATTAATCAATACTTGATTAATTGTAGACACCCCTTCCTCATACCTAGACTACAGTACTGTTACTGGTTCCCGGCTCATTCTGTATGTGCCATCTCAATGTAAAATACCACTAAATCTAGTGTTGGAGAACGTCCCTAAAATCCTACAGAAAAATCTGTTTCAAGGCACTGGTACTTACCTACTATGCACAATATGACAAATTTAGTTGCTGATGAATCCAACAGTTGAGTGAGACATCTTGCATCCAAACTATCTCTGCTAAGAGTGGCGCATGCAAAACAGCGATCAGGAAGCGACAGGTAAACAAAACATGGCGGTGGTTTTGCAACATAACATTTCTGAAGTCTGGAAGCATTTTGTCCTCAGCTCTGCAAAATGGAACCTGCTTATCATGGGAGCATGTCAGTAATGCACAAGGTTTGTGGAGCAGGCTCGTTGGACATCTCTCTTTTAAACACAAACTGTGACATTAAGCTTACTCGTCCAAAGTTAGAGCCAGGCTGTGAGTTTGACATCAAGTTTTTCACCTGAAAATCTAGTCTACTATCAAAACAGTTGTTGGTTTCAGCCCTATCCAATACCAGGTGAAAACAAAGACTCTCAAAAGACAATCCACTGATCTCTGCTTCTGCCAAATGGCTCACTACTCTGTTGCTACCAGAGGAACCCAGCAACCACGGCACATGTTCATGGCTGTGTCCTGGCTCAATAGTGGAATAACAAACTCTCAGCTATCTTAGATACAGCAGGATAAATTCTCCATATATTCTGGAGGGACTAGGGTTGCAAAATTCCAGGAAGTTGGAAACTTTCCATGGGAATTAACTGGAATTTATTGGAATAAACAGGATTAAACCAGAAATGTACTAAATTGAAGGTTGGCTCTTAATAGGGAGCTTAAACATTGTTGGGAAGAATATATTTTAGCATAATCCTGACTAAAACAAACAGATTTCATGCAGGCACAGTTGAATATCTATGCAGAGCAATCCTCAACAAGGCTGGACAGTGACACTGAAGAGGAAGAGTCAGAGTTGGATGTTGAGGAAGTGGACATGGAGGATGTTGATGAGACCCAGGAAGAGACCATTGCCTGAAAGGGTTTAGCAAAAATGCAGAGGCTAGGCTTGAGAAGCTTGAGGGAAGATGCTTTTTTATTTGCATGTTGAATGGGACTTTTTTGGAGGGAGAGGGGCTCTTTTCATTTAACATTTTGAATGGGACTGTGTTGAGATTGCATTTTTCTTGATTTTTAAATGGGTTAGGTCAGAGGGATGAGTAATATTTAACTCAACATTCCTGTTTTTGTTCTTCAATGAAAGAATTGATTGTTCAATAAAATATTTAACACTTCATAAAGTTCTACTTACAAATAAATCTGTTTCAATTGTATTATTTTGGATGGATGTCTGCATATAACAAAACATATTTATGCTTGGATATGATACCTTTCCATTAAATTACCCTCAACTCCCAGTTAATTCCCATTAATTCTCATAAATTCCCATAGGAGGTTTCCAATTTGGAATATTTCCAAATTTCCCCAGTTTACCTTCCCATGGAAATTTACCGGAAAAGTACCACCCCTTTGCAACTCTAGGAGGGACAACTCACCTGTTAAATAAATGTCATGGGGCCTACATGAGAAGAAGGCTGATATGTAAAAACATGTAACCTGCTTGAGTATGTAGGGTCCTATTCAGGGACTAACAAAGGTTTATTGGTTCAATCTCAGTAGAAAGTTTGTTATTGCAGAAAATGATTGAACCTATTCCATGATGATAATACGGTATCAGGAAGATCTGAGGGGGAAAAAAACTTCCAGTATTCATAACAGTGGTCTGTGTTTATGAGGTCATATTCATGACATGACAACTCCCATACATGACAAAGCACAGTAGGGCCTTTAGGGCTGTCAAAACAGAGGCAGGCCAACAAAAACACACACGCACTATGCAGACAAGCTCCTATCCTCTCTCTCTCTGTGTGCATGTCTTTTTGGCTAAACTTTTGCACACAGCAGGAGGGATTTTAGGTTAAAGCAATAAAAGAGACAGTGTTTAAAGAAAGCTCACACATTATATGATATATACGAGTTGTGTGATTGACAGATGAAGAGTTGTGCAGAAAATGTTGCCTGCATGATGCTTTCGTTGCAGTCAAAGATACACAAAGGGCTGGAAGAAAGAAGCTACCTGCTAACAATTTTCCATCATCCTGCATGTGCACATTCTGATTAGTTCATGTGTATTTGAGCCTCTTGCTATTTCACATTCCACTTGAGGCACTGAGAAAGCCCAGAGACTGACCTTAGAAGGCCTTAAAAATTCAGGGTTAGTGACATCACCATTTTCGGCAACACCAGCATCAGTTTCTATTGTTATTCCATTCTTATTTTCCATTCTAGCCTCTTCTTCATAAATGAAACACCTGATCGTCATTCTCCAGACATGCTCAGACATGAGGTCAGAGGGGAAAGATCTTAATGATGTTGAAAAGGACAAATACCAGGAGCACATTGAACAAGGTTCTTCTATTCGTGTAAGCTAGTTAAAAAAAACACAGCATGAAACATCAACACAGAAGCTAATTTGTATGGACTGGATAGTCTGAAATACATTCTTCATGAGTGTTTCCGAACCTGTTTCATTCCCTTTTACAGGACTTACTCACATATGATGGAAGTTTCTCATATTGGACACCGAGGCCAGCAGAGTTCTTACACCCACCAGAAACCCAGGCTTTGCCTACATGGCGTCTCGGCAGTCTATTGTCTGGTATAAAACTAATTGCATGGTACAGAAATTCCTGGAGCACTAAAAGCATCCAAAGCTCGTTTCCCACCCTGCAGAATTGTGTTGGAGGTTTTGAGGAGGAAAATATTGGTCAGTTTCGGAAATGTTTAAATTCAAATGACACTACAATTACCAGAGGAGGAGAAAGGATAAGTTTGGGCAACTTGGCTTGATTCAGTTGGGTGCCGGACAAAACCCTTTGGCAGCCCTGAAACAAGCTTTCAATCTACAGCAAAGACTTGTTTATCCGGTACTCAGGACCTCTGAACTGACCAGGCTACCAAGAAGGTATGCAAAAAAGAAAAGAAAGAAACACACCCCAAAACAACCACCCAATAAACAAACAAAAATAATCACTGGGGAAAGATTGTTTCACTCTTCAAAGCCACAGTAATTTCTTCAAGGGCTTCAACCGAGGGATTTGCTGTTCTGGAAGCAGGATGATTTTAAGAAAGATCATCTTTAACCAAACAGCAAAAGCTGAGAAGGCCTAATATCCTCTTTTTCCTATTTAACCTCACTGATCCCTCTGCTGCCAAACCCAAAGAAGAAGGGAAGAGGGGAAAGTGAAGCCATGCCCATTCTCTGACTTGAACACGTGTCTGCAAGCCAGCATCCGTGACTTTATTGAGCTAAGTGAAAACTTTTTTCAATACATTCTTGACAAGTTAATATCATTTGCAAGACAGAAAAGAAACACAATAGCGTTCTTTGTTTGTTTAAGACTTTGGATCAAAATCAGGGGTGTAAGTCCAGTTTCTGTTTAGTACTAAGCGGGGTCAGGTTATTAAAATTCTGCTCTTTGTAGGAACAAGCAATCTGGAAGATCAGTCTCTACACCATGCACTGGAATAGCTAAATGACAAGTGAACAACCACTGAGTTCCAGAATCTTTTTACAACCCATTTCAACTACTCTGTTTCAGGCCAATCCAACCTTAGCCCCTTTGTCCCAGTACTCACCCTGGAAGGCATCCGAGTGGCCAGAGAGGAGGTGCTCGAGCTCATAGCTGTAGGAGTGAATGTTGTGTTGGGTTTCTTTTTTTACAGCAAACTGGTAGCTCTCCTCCATCTTCCGGGTACAGCAGGACGGACCCTGATGCTTGCAGACCAGCAGATCCACATCTAGGACAATTGAAGCAGACATACTTTTTGTTATTTCTTAATCAATTTTTTTGTTTTGTACAAATAAGTACATGAATAAAAGCATGCAACGTATCTCACAGGAAACTGAGGCTCTGAAGATTTGACTGAGATAGCATAACATTTGCTTGTTAGTGAAAATTATACAACGAATAGAATATCATATCTTGTGAGGAGACATAATTATATATAATTCTTCACTATACTGTGGAAGTATGTGTGAGTATATGTATAGTGTCCTGAGTACGCACATAGATAGACAGGCCATAACTCCACTGGGAGACAGAGGAGGCACCATGGGAGGGTGAGAAAGTAGACCAAGAATTCATCCACGTTTCCTGCTATAAATACCGTGTCTGCCAAATATATAAATATCTTTGGCTCAAAGCACTGCACACATGTCGTCAAGACATACATTTTGAAGAGTATGTATAATGCATGTTCTGTAAAAATGTAAAAATACACAATTCTACTTTAATTTTGTAATGCAGACATGCAAAATGACTGTCACTCACATAAACACTCATAAAGAGTACTTTGTGTGACACCACTTTTAGGAGTAGCCAGACAATGGCCATAACACTGCAGTTCATTATAAGCACATGGAGGCAATGACCTAACTGCAAATGCTATGATCCAAAGAGCAGCTCAATCAGGCACAATTACATCAGCTGAAACAGAGTCCAGTCTGCCCTGCCAGGCTGTGTCACCTGCTTCTCACCATCTAAACTTATACAGACGCTGTCATGACATCACTGAGAGTGGCCACAATTAGAATGAACTATGAAGATCGCCCTTTCCCACACAATTCCTTGCACAAACTCACATGCATAGGGATGTTTTTATAATGCATAAGTCTAAAATGATAACGCTTTTTGCAGGGAGGGGGGCTGGGGGTGGGACAGGGGTCAGCTGGAGGCAGGTGTTGTAACCAGAGCCTGAAGCATGGCCTTAGGACAGACCGCAAGACCAGTGCCTCACTGCCCAAATCCCTCCATGAAACACAATAGGGTTGCATTCTCAATCCCTCTTTCCCTTTCTGCTCCCTCTCTCCCATTTGCCTGGCATATCCTAGTGAGGCCTGGGTGTCTCTTAATTACCCAGTGAGGCTCCATTTGTTCCCATCCCAGAGCCAGACGAGTGAAGTCATAACTGGCTGTCCTGCCCCTTCCAGCTCATTATCTCCATCTCTGCAGCAGTGCACTCTTTTTATGTTGACATCGTTTCCCTGCCGACATGGTTTCTCTGTTGACACCATTTCTGCAAGGTCCAATCTTTTTTGCTTGGGTATTCCTCAATAACAGAACCTGAACAGCCTATGTTTCAAGTTGGCTTATGACCCATTTTAATAACATACATTTCATCTATATGTACTTAGTCTAACTCCTAACAGGCTGTGTGGAGCTCCTTTACAAATTGTTGACAGATGTGATATGTGAACATATTCTTTATTGTACAATATATGGATAGCCAAAGATCTAAAATCTTATTGACTCAAACTTTTACATTTATTTTTCCCACATTTGTTACTCTTCCAAGTGAGGGGTCAATTTGATTGAAGTAACTCCAAAACTGAACGGGTATGTTAGGTCTAAGTATGTCATTGGTCAATGTCAGTAGGTGAATACTGCTCACGTCTACCTTATCTCTGGGCTTACATGTCATCAAATATTTAATCCAAAGATTCAATGGGTAATCTTTAATTATAAGTTTTGATGACAGCTTTTAAAATTGATCTTTGTTATTTCTAGAATATATATGAGACACAGCTCATCAAATCTACAACCTGAAACTCTCAGCTATAAATCTCAAGTGCTCTTAATGAACCCTTGTTCGTTGTTCAATAAAAACAACTTCATAGACTTTGCTCCAGTAGCGCATATTGTTAGGTTTCCATCTTTTCAAATATTCATGACACATTAAGGCTGGAGGCTGTTTTGATTCTTCTTAAAAAAGGTCTTCATTTTACCATATTTGGTATCTGTACCCTCTTCTCTTCTGTCCCTGACCCTGCTCTCCTCTCTGGCTGGCTCTTTCTCTCCTTTGTGTTTGTGTGTTATCTGTGATATGAAACTAATATCCAGGGACTCAGAGTGGAATCCAGCCTGGCCTCTCCGTCCCTTGCGAGTAGATGCATGGAGTAAGTGATACTCAGAGAGACTTTGGCTGTTAAACCACCACAGCAGTCAGGAAGGCCTGACTGTGTCACGAATATATGCCAGGCCACTTTCTGCAATCATTCAAAGTAATGTCACTATACTTGTATATGCAACGGTGAACATATTGCTGAGTTTGTTCTTTTGTGTCTTCGAAAATATTTTAGATGCAGTATATTTTTTGAAAAACTGTTTTGATGGTTCTGCCTGAAGGGTGAAATAAAATATGTATTGAGGACTCAGGGCAGCAGTCTTCCAAGGACTTTAAGAGTCACTGAAGTCTTCAATGTAGGACACATTTGTTCTATTTATATCTGTCTGCCTTCCTTTTTAGTAAGATGTTTTTCAACCAAACTTCAGTTATGTTTTCAGATAACAGCATAAGGATTGTTAAAGCCCATTGATTTCTCCTTTCAAATCTTTTTATGATCATTTCTTTTGGAAGATAACATCATTTGGCTCAGTGACTCAACACTTTAAAAAGTGCAATTTTCATTTGCATGGATTCTCAGTCTCTGTGGGCTTGTTTTGCAACAGTAAATTATTGGACTCTCAAACTCTGGCAGTTGCTTGGGAATCATGACTCAACAATTTTTCATGTCTAGCTTCAAATGCCCCATTGGATGATGGATGCTCTTGGACTTGACAACAACAGATCAAGTTATGGTTGCATAGTTTGGCCATATCTCTGGGCTTTTAATCCTGTTGGAATAAACCAAGATGTCATTTCGATTAACTCTCACCTATCCTTGCCACTCTACATTTGGACCAAGAGCTGTAAAGCACCAATCTCAGCTATGAGTCTTTGAAGCCTTTTGGATCAGTTTTCCTGGCCTGACTCACTAGTGCGAGGACTGACTTCACAGTGCCCTGAGCCATTTAATGTTTTTGCGTATGCTGCACCAAGCTAGTACTTTCCAATTATCTTGACATGGACTAGAAATCAACCAGGTTTTGCTGGACTTTGCAGACACTGGTGAATTTCACTAATACAGCACATTTATTACTCACTGGTGACAGAAAGCATCATAAATACATATGTAATACAACAAATCCATTTTTTTTGCACAAGAAAGCTCCAAGAGCTCTGATGAAGTCATAAAACGTATGCTTACTGTGGATGCACTGGGTTAGAAATAAAGTAGTCTTACTAGTATTCTGGAACCGGGGAACTAATGAATTGGACTGGCGTCTCAAAGTTTAAACAAAGCAGACACTTTTTATAGCAATATTTTCGATGGAAATGTTATGTCTTTGCAAATATTTAAGTTTGTTAAAAATTAGGAATGGTAAGCCTTGAAGCATCTAATTTTAAATAAAAAAAAAAATTGTATTAAAAGGGGCAGTAATAGTCAGACTGAGCTTAGCTGATCCTTTATAGTAAGAGTCCACTGTGTTTGCTACTCATTTTGTATGGTTAAACCTGAACACACTTGGCTCTCCAGACTGGGTGTCAACTCTGAATGCTAATTGACTTAATCGCCCTCTGGTGACAAATACCACATGAGTAATTTTCCGTATTAAAGTCAGGGCTCAGGGGTCTCGACTTGTTAGTCACAGCGCCTTCAGAAATACCTCAGTGCCCTTCATTGCAAAAGTCAAAACTCCTGATCAAGGAAACTCTACCACTGTATAATTACCCTGCTAACTCACATGCCATTTTCAATATGTTGTGCTACAGTTGCAGAGCTGAATACAGAGTACGGCTCAGATGGTGTCATTCTCATCCTTTTAAAGTTCACGTATAAAGTCCTGCACTTAAAAAATTACTTGTTTAAAGCTACCATCTCCCTAAAATGGTGTGGAAACTGTCTGATTTGGAATGTGCTCATGACGGGGACGGTTGTGGTTTCCTGATGCTGCTCTTTTGATATTTTTCAGAGAACAGGAATAACTTTGTTAAAAGTATGCAATTAATGCAGCGACCCTTCTCCTGCTTCAGGAAGCCAAGTTCCCTTTGAAGTTCCCAGAGCCACTGAACATACAGGATATTTACTCTACACAGATTTGCTGTATTTTGGATGGACCAAGTTGAATGAAAACACATCTTAAGCATACCTGCATTTTTTTTTTTTTTTTGAACAACCTTGAAAACCAACTGGAATGTTTAGATTTCCCAAACCTCAAGATGGAACTGCCCGCAGTGATTGGCACTGTGTCCAGAGCTGAGAAAGAGGGCAGAGGTTGGAAGGACGGAGCTTAAAAGAGGGGGTGGAAAGCTTATGGGCGAGGAGATGCTGACCTGATGAGGCAGCATTTTATCAGAGAGGTGCTCAGCCACAGACTGGCACAGTAGTTGTTTTAATATTCAAGATAATCTACTGAAGACATCCTCTCAACAAAAAAACAAAAAACAGTGCTCCTCTCATGTACTTTTTCACTTCCCAGAGCACAATAAAGCACATCTTTTCTGTACTGTTATCATACTGGAGATGTGAATGATTATAAACTTGGCAGTCAAATAACCTAATAAAATCCTATCCGCCTCTTCTACAGTAAGAGACTTAGGCTGAAATCCAATAAGAGGTGTTGTATAGAGAGGGACTCAGACAGAATAATCAGCTTCAGACTGGGACGAGACTGGTAAGGGTTTAGTGTTCAGGGTGGACTGGTGAAACATTACCTGAAGTGCAGTCCATTAAATTGAAGCCATGTCAGAGTTTGTTTTACTACTAAATAAAATACTTACATTCACTTTACACATTGAGCAGTTTGAATAAGTCCAGCTGATGCTCAATAGTTATACATTTGTATGGAGTATGAGTGCACCATGTGTGTGCTCGCTAAGTGAGAAAGGCCAAGTTAAAAGGAGAATCAAAACAACTGCAGCCAATCAAAGGCCATGCTGAGCTTTGAGAGCTTGCCAAGGTTTTTGACGCCGCTGTAACTGGTTAAGGATGTGGTGACATGTGATAACACACTGTGTTCCCATTCCCTCGCTATTAACACATGACCCTGCTTGCCTTGTAATAAAGATATGAGACACTTTCTCTTTCACTCTGAAATAGCTGTTAATGACTCAGTAAATCAGGGACTGGCAGTGGTAATAAAGTTTTAGAAGCAGGGATCTATGTTGGATTGGTACACAATCAAACCAGCTCTGCTCAGATCGTTTTTTACTGAGTTGTAAACCAGCTTTATCATATCTGAGAACACTCCGAGAGGGCAACTCAAGACGTATCTGTCAACAGAACTCCTAGCGCTCTACTTCTCAAATGACCCACCTTCTACGGGCCCTATGTGTCTCAAAAGATTTGGCTTACCAAATCCACCATTACTCTTCCAATCAATTATAGGATAGACTACTTTATGTCAGTAACTATCTTTGACTGTTTATAGAATGGACAATGTGCCTTCATCTCTGCCCATTGTGAGAGGTGAAGCCAAAAGACCACCTCCACGTGCACTGACATATTGTGCTGGTGCAGCCAAGGCTTGCGCAGAGGCCACTTGCTTGCAGCGCCATTGGACTGACGTCACACTCTTTCCAGTAACACAAACTTAATAAAACACAGAAAACCACCTTGTTGTGTTGGTCTGAGGCAGACACGCAAGACTATGAAAGTTCAATGACTCTTGTCTTAGAGTTGCTAAGTATTCTCTCACCGTTTTTTAACTCTACTAATCAGATACAGAATAAATAACTAAAGATAAAGCTATCAAAAAAATAACTAACTAGAATGACAGTTTGACGACGTGTACTTTATTTTTACAGTTTGACCAATGCTCCATCTGTTAACATGATGAAGGCAGGGTCATGACCTATACTGTTACTAGTCAGCAGAGGGAACTCTAATTCTTATGGCTCCACATTCAGTGATCACTTATGGCGTTCATATAAATATAAAGTCTACACCCACTAATAATAAAGTATTCAGAAGGGCTTTAACTTGATTTAAAAATATTTTTATTATTAGCTATTCCTACACTTCAGTATTCTATAAATAATCCTTAATAGGCTACTTGCAAAACTATGATTACAGTGCTCTTGATAATAGCTACTGCTTAGTACATGTCATACTTAGTTTGGATAAAATAATTAAAATCAAAGCAATACTGAGTAGAATTTCTATAAGATTATATCCAAAAGGCCAGTTTTTAAGTTCCCTGCCGCTGCACTCCTCATGGTGCTTGGTGTGAAATCTGCTCACCACACATGAATGAAACGCAGCACTGTATCTTAAAACAAACACCAGGCTGTGAAAAGGGCTGAAGCTTTGCCACTTCAAATTTCAAGACTTGCTTTTGTTGGCATTTGATCTGAGAACTGAAGCTGAGTAGCAAAATTGTGTACACACGCACATATACACCAAATCTCCCACTCTAACACCCCCTTCTATTGGTCAGTGCTTTGAAGACAAGATTGCGCCTGACCCAAAGCAGCCTCTCTAAGACGAAGACAAATAAAGAGCAAAATAAGATTGGAGCCCAAAATGCACTCCTGGAACTGCAGCGATGTTTGATTAGCTGTGAGAGATGGGATAAATTAACAGAAATGCACCCCTTTACACCAAGTTATACAAACACAAATATTTAGATCAGTTAATAGTCTGGCTAAAGTTTGTATCTAGATTATATCATCCTAAAAATGTTATGTTTAGAAGGCAGGTGTGACAGAAATAATCTATCTTTAAGGAAGTGCTACTGCATCCCTTTCCTGTGCTGTTTGTTTCTGTTTTCTCACTGACAGGTAAAATGCTCAAGAG
The DNA here is from genome assembly GCF_009762535.1 of Notolabrus celidotus. NCBI lineage: Eukaryota > Metazoa > Chordata > Actinopteri > Labriformes > Labridae > Notolabrus > Notolabrus celidotus. The sequence goes on along the minus strand of NC_048286.1, from coordinate 18,282,826 downwards.
CAGCTGCAACTGCAGGCAGACACACTTCCATGCCTCAGCCAGTGTTCTGCAGACTGTAAAAAGTTTGTCATGCAAGCCTCTCTCCAGACTGCTGCCATCATCAGAAGGCCATGGTTCTTCTGTTGTCTTTAAGAGCCAACCCGAAACTACTGCTTGCAATGAAACTTACATCCTCTGTTGCTAGTAGTGACACCCTGCTAAACAAACATATCAAGTGGTTTGGATGTACCTCTAGGTATGTTTCCCACTCAGCTATCTATTGCTCTTCTCCCTGTTAAAGCTTGCAGACTCAGACAGGATGATACTTAATCTTCCACCCACCTATGTGACACTATGCAGCAAAAATTCTGATCTGGAGTCATATAGATAGTTGATCATCGTATATCTGTTGCTGTAAGAGTATTCAAAAGGGGAAAAAAGCACTTAAATCTTTGATTTCCCTTAAGCTTAAATACTTGTAATATAACCAAAGACTTGGTTAAAAAAAAAGTATGAAGTCCACTGAAAAGCTCCTTGTTGAGTTCAAATGTAAATTATGATTGCAGTGTCAGCAAATATAAGAAGATATATTTCCCTAAAAGTGATGAAGTGTCTCACTATGTTTGAAGAATTACTTCAAGCTAAACTTGCATAGTTGAATCAAAGCCTACCCACTTACAATGCACTTTGCCTCCAAAACAGATTTGGAACCAATGTTTATCCTCATAAAATAACTTTGTGTGCAAAAGGAAAGTACATACCACAAAACTTCCAAGGTATTTCCATCTGCATTGCAATGAAAACAATTTTAACATCAGACAGAAAAGATACTGACTATAGCCATGTCGTCAGAGGTGCAAAAACACTCTACAGGCTGTTGGCAGGAGTCTTCAGAAAATCTATGTATTGTGTTTCCTGACCCAAGTGCATAAAAGCTAAAAGACCAATGACAGCCCTGTATCTGCAACACATGGCCTTAAAATTAAGCAATGGATACAAATCAACTTGGATAATGCAACCCCCCACTGTTGATGAAATATTGTAGCTTCTTTATGCACAGAGATTAAACCACATGAGACTTCTGCATCACACTAGACTTGCTCTGGCTCAGAAAGCCTGTCTCAGCAGCTTGTAAATAAGCTGGTTGGCTTTCTGCCAAAAAAAAGTGCCCAATAATTGTTTAAAATCCAAACTGGCTGCTCGTTTGATAAGCAGCTGTGTGTTATGTTGGGAATGTGGGAAAAACACTCTAGAAACCATGATGCTGTGTAACCAAAATGTATGAATTAAATAAAAATGCAACCACTTTAAATGTTTGTTGGAATATAAAAAGTACAATGAATTTATGAGGCAAGGGATATAACAGGATTGGTCAGTTGTGCAGCACTCCACTTCCTTTCACATCAGTCTAAATCTGTCAATATGATATATTGTTTGGAAAAACAATACATCACAGTTACTAATATGCCATTTATAGCCTTCAACATTAAAGAAAGTTAACACTAAAAAAAAAATCCTTAGAAGTCTTCAACTAACATATAATGAGAAGAGATCCCTTCTGGCTAAAGTACCTGTACCAAATATCTGCTCTGTCTGAGAACTTTTAAATCTCTTGTTGTTAATTGGGTGGGCTTATTGCTTTTTGGAGACCACTTTCAAGTGATTGTTTACTGAGGCATGTGCGCTTTTGACAGAGGAGGCTGTTGTTTTTTATATTTTGTAGTAGGCTATCAACGCACCTTCTTTTTTTTTTTTTTTTGCAACAACCGCTATTGCAGTTTAAGATACATGTCTGACTGTAATACATGGCATGCTCTGTAATCTACAATGTAAGCATTGCGCTGCAGTCTTAGTGCTCATTACAATGAGGTGCCAAACCCACTGGCTCACCTGTGCCAGGTGTCTCCGGTACGCGGTTCAGCGGCCCGACCTGCCGCAGCTGGAAAGCGGTCCTCACTTCATGACAACTGTACGCGTCCACATCGATCACAACCACCGCAAGTACGACCGCTGACAAGATCCAGAAGGACCCGCAAGAGTTCACGCGTGGGCATATTCCTCGGGACATTGCCGCATCTCACACCAGGTATCCTCGTGGATAGCCTACTGACTGCAAACTGTGTGACAGTGTTGGAAGCAGACGCCACTGGAGTGCAATGAAAGCGACGATGAGTTTGAACATCTGACAAACGTTTCCGTCTGATTCTCACATAATTGTTCGGGATGAGTGTGGGCGCCTCACAGCAGAGGATCAGTGTCTTCTCTCGGACGGATGAAGAGTGGTGTGTGTGGGCTGAAGCCAGTCTGTCCCGCGCCCAACACTTTGCAGTGGTCGGCTGTCTGCATGCCTGTTTCCAAAGCCTCGCGCGCACTCCCCTCCCTTTCTGTTTACTTCAGCTAAGTGCCCCAACTCAAACTCAATACGATGTATCGAGCTGTGTCAGTATCCTGACAAAACTTTCAACTTAGAACTAAACTTCCCCAAATAGAACATTCAAAATGTTTTTAATATTTTCCCCATTTCACTCGTAGCATTTGCATCTTGATACAAAGTTTTGTATCGTGACGACATTGCAACTGGAAAAAATAAGATTAAGCATATCTCAACATATTTTGTCGAATCACTTTTGCATCCCAATTAGACTATATGAAATTGCACAAAATGACCATTATTTGGATTATGTTATTTCACTTCCGTGGTCAAGCCTCAGACCTACTACATTTAAATTACTTATTATTTTAAATTAAATTACTATGTACTAAATTTAATCAGATTAGACTCCCACCTCTACACCTTGTTTCTACCGTTTTGTTTCTGTCCTTAAGGACGTCTTAAAATTTGCAGAGGCTACTACTCTCTGGTTCTTCTTCCTCTTTATGAAGACTTAGGATGATGAGGACACGTACTGTTGGCCAATAAACTTTTATCTCTCCAAGACAGCCAGATCAAATTAGTTTTAGAGTATGAAAATATTTGAATAGCAACTGATTCTCCCTGCAATCCTGCAGTCAGTGATAATGATGATGAGGCCTGTTATTTGATTAACATTGCTGCCATCTACTGGTGGAAATGCTTCATGACATTGAAAGCACACAACAGAATGTTGCAGTTAGATAGCCGCTTTTGGGTTTAGCAGCCTTTAGGCCATAATTTATACACGGTTTAAATCACATAAAAGGTTAAACATATTGGTAGAAAAATCAAAGGCAACTTTGTTAAGATTCTTAGTTCAATAAACTGGATTAACCTCAGATTTTAAATCAGGAGACACACCAATTGGAAGAGAATCATTCTCAAAAAAGTAACAAGCCATTCCTCAGACAGTCGTTTTCTCAAGTACATTACATGTTAAACATTGCATTCATTTTTTCCATAAGACAGACAATACATTATTGGTTAGCTGCCAACTGTCTAACAAAAAATGTTCAAATCATAACTACTATTCAGAATAACTATAAAGCTGTATTTGATTTTTGGTCTTGGGTAAAAATGTATTGCCAAATCGAGTTGGTGCACATCCTTCTTTTGGCAGAGTTTTCTGTTCTTTATCTCCCACAGATCAAAGAGCATTATTTTCATTTAAACTTTGACGAATCACTCTACTTGAACTTGCTTAAGCTGCTAAATGTCATCACTAATGAAAGTACAGTTATCCCAATAGACATGCTTTTCACTGTTGTAATGCATCTACAAAGAAGAAAGTTTGTTTTAGGAGAAAGCTAATCGCACAGCATGAAACTCATGTAGTGCAGGTGAAGGTATCACCCACTGAAACACCTTTTAAAGCAGACCAACGTCTGATACTCTGAGCAAGTGACAACTGATGAATTTGCAAGGACTTGAGTGTGTGCCAGCTATGATGTCAGTAACCCAGTTAAATGCTCTCCTTGCCCAATGAGCCATCAATCCCAAGGAACCAAACACACAAACAGCTGATGCTTCAGTATACACTTTAAGAACATTAACAGGGCAGAGACTGACATCAGCTTTTCTTCCAGTGGTTTGGAAACAGCCAGTGTTGAGAGCTAGTCTCTATAAGAGAAGAGGAATAAGAAGACAAAGTGATTCCACATGAATCAGGATTACCATGAAAATAAACAATCTCTGATCATGAAGACTCATTTTTATGTAGTTAAAAGTAAGCTGTATCCACAAAGTCTGATACCACAGTTAGCCTCCTACATTTGCCTGTCTGTATCTGTTGAAGGTTTGATACTGGTGACCACTGTCACAAGTACTGGCATGTGTCATGAGGACACCTTTAAGTTTACATACCCACAGTCTCTGAGCATCCATGAGACACAAAACATAAGTATATATAGAGCATTGTTTATAGTTTTGACAGCTGTCAATGTTACAAAGTAATGGCTAAAAGGCCTACACTCAGCAGTGTCTATAATCTATACCATTTATCCTGTTCAGGGTCATGGGGCTGTAGCCTTTCCCAGCTGCCATGAGAGGAGAGGCAGGGTACATCCTGGAAAGGCCCCCAGCTAACATATAGACAGACAACCAAACACACTCACTCGCATATACGGGCAATTTAGAGTGACCAGTTAACCTAATGAGCATGTCTTTAAACTGTAAGAGAGGGCTGGAGTACCTGGAGGAAACGGGGAGAACAAGCAAACTCCACACAAAAAGGCCCCAGCTGTTATTCGAACCAGGAACATTCCTGCTGTGAGGCAACAGCGCTAATCACTGCACCAATGTGCAGCCTGTTCTTGAGCTAATTCAGTCTGTTATTTCGTGCACATGTGGGATTCTGATTTGCACAGGGGATGAATGAAGGAGAAGCCTTTGCATTCTTTCTATAGGACCATCATAGAGCCACATAGGCTGGCGACCAGTGCTTGGTACCTTTAAAAAGGTCTTGATCGAAATGATCCAGGATCACTGGTATGGAGCTGCTGCAGCATTTTAACATACCAGGATGTTACACTACACCAAGCCAGCATGCTTTTTTGGCTTCTCTGACCCACAATGCACTTCCGAGATGAAGATATTTCACTGCAAATGATCTGCAATCGGGGAAATGCAGTGTAGTATGATAGAATGTGATGGGTGTCATGAACGAGATCAGAGCTCAAGGTGCAAAGTCTTGAAAAATAACTTTATCCCCAAATTTGAAGCATTATGCAGGGAGCCTCTATGAATCTTTTTTTCACTGCAAGTTGCTACAGGCATTCTTCAGTTTCATGCAAACAGTTAAGTGTTAAGCAGTAGCTTCAACTAATCCAGCCTGTTATGAGATGAAGTTGAGCGTGAGTGGAGGTGAAATATTTGAGACTGGATGATTCCAGTCACAAGATGGAAACAAAATAAAGGAATGAAAGGGGATCAAAGAATTACTTTATTGAACACTATTTTTTTTTTACATCCAGCCTAGAAACCAAGTAAAGGCAAATTTGGACAGGTAAGTCCATTCAGCTAACTTTTTGTTGTGTAGCATCATTAGGAGCAACACACTCATAGGGTACTCGGCTTTACCCGCACATCTTGGCTGAACAGCTGGTTGGTTTAAGGTAGATGTATTCTGGGCTCAGTCTTAACTTACCACAGGTAAGCTGTTGGTGGGATGATAAGCACTTTAAGGTGTCAAAGTGCAGGACACCTTACTCCAAGATTCCATTCCTACAAGGCAAACACAATTGTAATTAGCCAATCTTCACATTTCATGCAAAAAAATCAAGTGAAATTTGAAGACCAGGCAGCCTTAACAGACCTTAAGCTTAGAGATCAGCATCAGAACAGAATTGTATCAACTGTATTGTGATGACCATTGCCTCAAACCTTTGCTTGAATGAAGTCAGTACTCTGTGGTAAGCAGTGTTTGAATCACAGAGATAAATTAAGCAGTTTTATGAGTGACTTGCAATATTATTATTATTTTTTATTGAGAGCAAGTAAACATTTCATTTTAAGCAGACTATTTCATCAATTCAACTTTAGGAAGGTTATTTTGGCTGTTCTGTTTTACTGTCATTGTCAAAACAAACAAAAAATTACGAATTAGTCAACTGCTGGACGAGAGTTAAGACTTTTTCAAACACCTCTATACTGTTTAATGATCTGCCATCCAGGGGATTTTCTAGGAATTCTGTGCCAATGAAAAGATACCACAATTGGCTTCAAAATCAGAGCCAACCCCACAGAACTTTGATAAGCACACTTCCATTACACTAATGCCACATTAAAACCTTTAAACAACTTCTATAACTGTTTTACACTGAATATTTTGTTGAAATAATCATAAGAGAGAAAGCACGATATTTTGCACAGTGGTGTATGTACAGTGAGTTGTAGGTAAGTAAAAATACTATTTTAGTAGTATTAAAACCATACTCTGCTAAATTCATCTCCAACTCACTCACTAAAGTTACCTCATGTCACACAGCAGTTCAAATTAAATGATAAAGAATAAATAGTACTGCTAATATTTGCACAATTGCAACATTTGACATGTTTTAACCAGCCAACAGGTCTTCACATTTGATTTTCAACACTCTGCTTAATGACTTTCAGACCATGGATTTTTATTTACTTTTTTAATTGTTGTATTCTGTAATTTCATATCTAAAAATTGACATTCAAACATTCAGAGGGACACTGTAGAAAGCAACACTACCATTGTCCTGAATACTATTCCGAAGACCATCATCCATTTGAATGTTATTTTGTTGGTTAGATTTGTGAATAAAAATGTTATGTATTAATGAATACATAATGAATATGAATGGAAAAGGTTAGGTTTTTAAGGCAGTAGTGGACAAGTAACAGATTATAATAAATCTGTCGGTATCAAATATGATAGGCTAGCTTACTTGGAAAAGGGCTAAATTCAACCCCAAAGTGGACCTATTAACCACAAAGTAAAATTTATTTTTAAAAAAGGGTCATATGAGATTGTACCTATGATCCCGATTAGTTGATTAGAAATGTATATACAATGCAGTATGATCAAAGCTAGATTCCCTTATCTCTCTTTAATTATCTATACTAGAGTCTTTAATAAATCCTGATTTTGTCTACACTTTGGTATAACTCAATTTGCTCTTGACAGGTCAAATCAATACTGCCAGCTTATGCAAGCAGATAAACATTTTGTGCATACAGTAGGGGAGAGAGGTGCCTCAGATTGGGAGCACATATTTTTGTCAGTTCATTATGATTATCTTTTCAACTAATTTTACTTGCCTTATGATATTTATGGCCTATAAATACAAAAAGTACACTTTCAATTCAGACTCATATCCCATCCTCTGTTGGGGCCCTGGGTAGTCCTCTTCAGGTAGTCAGTACCAAAGAGACAATACATTTGATAAAAGCGCAGATTATACATTGAAATTGAGAGGTAGACATTTGTGCTGACAGCAATTTTGTAGTTTGTTTATGTGATGTTATTTTGTCAATTTTTCAATAACATGGACCCGCTAATGCAGGGGTGTCAAACTCATCAGTTCAGGGGCCACATACAGCCCAAGTTGATCTGAAGTGGGCCGGACCAGTAAAATCATAAACATAACCTATAAATAATGAAAATTCAAATTTTTTTACTTTGTTTTAGTGCAAAAAAAGAACAAGAACATTCTGTAAATGTTCACATTTAATGAACTATATTTTTACAAAAACAGCTGTTGTATTTTCTGCCATGATGAGTCTCAATGGGCTGAATATTTTAATCTTTAAGCCCTGAAACCTGCTGCAAACACACCAAACACACAGCTTACCCATTCACCTGACAGTGTAATGTTTACATCAAAAGAACAGATTATAAGAATGAAGGTAAACTTGACTATTTTGGACCCCAGAGCTCCAGCATGAACAGTGTGCTTGCTGGACAGTGTTGTATGCAGGGGTGTAGTGCCAGTGTTAGTAGTTAGTGGATCATCTTATAGTGCTCTAAAAAGTCTATGAATCTCAACCAGATTATGCAAACAGCAAGTCATCTATTTTCTCACTTTGAGAAAAAAAAAGTGTAGTTCAGGGCACTCCATCAGCACTGATTTTATGCGACCCCCAGAGGACAAATTTAAAATAGTTACTTTTATTGAAAAATTGCAGTCAATGTCTTCGCTGTAATTTTTTCACTTTACAAAGTCGTTCCGCTGGCCGGATTGGAACCTCTGGCGGGCCGGTTTTGGCCCACGGGCCTCATGTTTGACACCCCTGCGCTAATGACTCATGGAAATCTAAGCCAGAAGATAGTAGGCCTAGTCCTTCGTCAGACGACCCACACTGCACAAAAGGTAGCCATAAAAACGCCACGGCAGCTGAGAGACGCTTCCATGCTATCTTCATACTTCCCACCTCAGGTAGTAAGGCAAGCTGTCATGAGATAAAAAACGTTTTAAGTTGAACATTTGTGGTTGGGAATTGTCTAAAATGTAAAACACTCAATGGTTGAACAGTCTCACCAAGATACTCACCCCTGTTAATGTAGCTAGCAGGCGCAGGTGTATAATCACGCTTAAAATGAACAATTAACACAACAGGTGTTGCATATTTACCTCATTGAGCGTGTTTGAGGGAAAGTTGTTTTTAAACGTCAGATACACTTTGACAGTTGTCAACATAAAAAAAAAAACTCTGAAATTGTGGCAAGGTGGAGGTGGTGTGGCACTCAGGGTTTGCCGTATGATGATGAATAAACAAAAATTGAACTGATCTGACAACGCCACCTGGGGAATTTCACACCAGGAAATATACAAACACCTTAATAAATGAAAAGGCAAATCAGGTTCAACAACTGAATCAAGGAGGCAAGTTATTGCGGTAAGGAGGTACATTAGTCAGTTTAGGGAGATGTATTAAAGTTTATTACAATATAATTTGTTTATTTTATCTTAAAAAAAACACTTCCAGTCCAAGGTGATTTAATATTAGCAAAATGGGAGGGGGAAGTGAGGGGTGCCAGCAGAGGGGCGCCAGCAATAATCAATAAAACGCAAAAACAGCAGCTGACAAATGGCTGAAATACAAAAAAATAAAGCATTATATATTAAAACTTCTTTATAACTATTTTAAAAATATGCATCAACCCTCAAGTTGCCTGACTTACCCTTTAACTGGCTTCACTATAACAATGACACAAAGAAGACGGCTACCAAAGACACCTCAAGCAAAGGACCAATGGGACAACAGACACTAAATACAAGAGATAAAATGGATCCTTTAAAATATTTCCACATCTCAGCAATTAATATTTGAACAAAACAAAAAACTTAATGAACCAGACACCAGTACACCCAAGGCAGGGAGGCAGACAGGGGGCTATTCCAGGACAAAATTAAACTTTGTTAGCTTTTAAGTAAATGAAAATGACTTGAAAATAAGCATGGAATAATCCTTTTGATTTTTAACCTACCTCAGTACAAGGAGCATGTGGCAACCAGCAGGCAAACCAGACCGAAAGGGAGCCATGTTGCCACAGGTGCTATATGGTTCACCTGATTAAGGGGCTGGACCAGGGGAGGAGTTTACCTACCTTTGAGAGGCTGCATTCAAGGCCAACAATTAAAACCAACACCAGAAGCAATGCTCCCACTACAAAATGGTTTAAAGTAGCCTTTTCTTTTAACTTAATTTAACTTTTCCTCACAGGTTCAGTATTTTCAAAACCATACTCATGACTTGTACCATCAATACAGAGAAATGTGATTAATACTCTGTCTTTTCCCCACAACCAATATCAAATAGTCCTACTCCTCTGAATTTGAAGAATGAACAAGGCAAAACTCAGTTCACTGATTACGGTGATTTGGATCATTTTTCTGTTTTCTTACTGGCATCCAGCTTGTTCTCTACCTTATCTCTTGGTAATTTACAAAGTCTCCAAATGGACAGGTTTCCTTGTTAAAGTAGCCACCAGACACAAGGTAACTATAACTACTCCTTGTTACCATAAGCTAATTAGCTTTGTTAGGTGTTCACCAAGTGGTCCCAAGCTAGCTGAACTGGGTGCTTGGTTGAGTGTTTTATATTTACTAATACATCTCTGGCATGGACCATTGGTAGACCAAGGACTACACAGGACAGGACACATTGATTTGAATAAAATCTGTGAGTTATATTTTCTTTAATTGGATATTGGACTTGTGAATATGTCTGTATGTGTGAAGGGGAAACACAGTGAGGTGCTTAGTATTTTGTTTCAAGTAGAAAGCTTATGAACAGCTTTGCATGAGTTGTAGTGTGCTTTTAAATGTGTTAGAATCTCTCTTCCTATTAGGACTGGCACATTTATGTTCATTTGTACTTGTACAACCCCTTTTCTTTTAGCATTGCTTGCCAAAAGAAAAAGTGTCGTTCATGATTTCCAAAAATATGTATTTACCCCTAATTTAAGGACAGAGGGATAAATTGTGTTAACAGAAAATTATGGGGAGTGATTTTAAGCTCATGCAGGGATATCCACTACAGAGTTATGTCTGTTTTTGATGCTGATGCTTTTGATTTGGAACTGAGGACCCAAAGATCCCTGCCATTCAGTATTGGGCCCAATCTCAATGTCCACCCTCAAGCCCTCACTGACTTTGAGGCACGTTCCCGCTAAGTCCGTGAGGGTTTAGGGCTGTCCCACTGTCAAATCTTCAAGTGTGTGAGGGATCTCTCACTGACTTTTTGAGCCCTTATGCCCCCTTTCCATAAGTGGGCATTTTTGCAGACTTAGCGTAAGGGAATTACCCAGAGTTCATAGCAGAGGAATATGAAACACAGGATTCCCAGGGGAAGCCCGCGAGCATGGAAAGGTAAACGAAAACCGTGACATGGAAATTAAAAAAGTGCAACAATAAAAAAAGAAGCATGAAAGTTGCAATGAAATGTACAGGCAAAAAAGTTTGTCTGTAAGCATAAATAGAGACAACACCCGTCATCTATTTATCTTCACACATATGTGTATTTATAAATCATATATTTCTAGTTTTATAATATTTGTATATTTTACATTGTATGGTTAAGCAGTCTGTACAGTAAGAGAGTGGATCACATGACAATCAGGCAGTCAGTCCCTTAAGTGCCTTGAATTTCAGGAAAGTAAAAATTGTGCAATAACAATTCCTAATATCGCTAAGGTGAGCTGGTGACGTAATGTAGGTCATGTGAGAAGTCGCAAAGTGCTGTCCTATTCCCAGTTCTAAAGTTTGAGCCCTCACAGCCTCTTGCCCTCAATCACTTTCCAGCTGACATCAGTTAAGTCAAGAAGGGCTCAGGGCTCAGGGCTTAGGGAGGACATTGAGATTGGGCCTTGGTTTTTGGCCTTGTGCTTTTTGTACAGAGTTTCCTACAGGTTCTGTGAATCTTTGATAATATTGCGTACTGAAGATTATAAACCCCTGAATTATTTGTAATTTATGCTGAGAATTGAGAAATATAATTCGGAAATTGTTTACCTATTTGCTCACAAATTATCTCACAGAGTTGTTAATCTCTTCCTATCTGAACTTTTGGGAGACTCAGTCTCTCAGGCTACTTATACTTGTTGCAAATTAAGCAAACTAGTTAAGATATTCTCCTCAAGTTTTTTTTTACAATTATAAAACAACTTTTTCAGTCTTTTTTTTGTACTTGCCCCAGCTTTTCTGAAGCATGTTGCTGGCATCAAATTTGAAATGAGCATATATTGTGTCACTTAATTTTGATTAATGATTGGTTTAAATGGATGTAAATCGTCAAAATGAATCTATCAAAATTGTACAAAGTTTCACAACTTTTTATCCAATTTATTTTAACAAAGAAAAACACAAAATATCATTAAGATTGACATATCGTTAACACAAGCAGTTAGAAGCGCTGAAGGAAACATGTGTTGAGCAATATTATATAGTGCCTATATAGTTAGAACCAAGAGGGGACATTTTGCATTTTTAGAAAAGACGCAGTTCCTAAGTTTTTCAGCAGATGGCGACAGTAACCCTAGTTTTTCACATTCCCACCCAGGGGTGTTATTGACACATGATTAGCTACTGTCCACAGTACAACACAGTGCTGGGTTTAAGGTGATGACCACATACTTTTTGTAATTTTACCCTGTCTGAAGTGACAGGAGGTCTCTGTTTTCCCCCACAGCCACCCTATATTTGGCTCAGCTCATCTGATGTATCCTCAAGGGTTGGCAGAAGGTCATCAGTCACAGCCAGCATCCTTACACTGTGTAAATAAAACATGGCATTTACATTGCATCAGCTCTTATCACTTCGGTACAATATCACAGTTTACATTATCAGAAACATGCTCATGCTAAGCTCCCTTAAATGGTCATCAACACTCTGTCTCTTTGGATGCCAATTAAGCCCTTACAATTCTTTGACCAGGAGTACAGCAGTCATAGCAGGGGATCCTTCATTACGTGCCCTCATGCTGTGTCTGAGTTCACTGGTTAGTAGACAGTCTCTGGGTGTTTTAGCCCATCAGTTCTGTCCGTCTAAACTGTGGATTTAGGAGGTTTATGTGGGGTTAAACCCCCAAGATTGGAGCCCCCAACTGCCTGTTCAAGAGATTATGAGATTCAGTCTCCCATTTTCACCTCCCTGTCTTGGGGGAACAGCAGGACATGTGGAGTGTGGTCATTAGAGACATGCCTCAGCTTGACATCTCTAGAGGGAGGAAGTGGTGATAAACGAATGTTGAGAGGCTTGATTAAATAGAACATTACCTCATGCTGTGCAGCTGAAATCTAAGGAATGTGTGGATACGATTTTAATATTTTAAGTAATGTTGTTTCTTGCACTCAGAGATTTCTAAATTGGACATGTAATGCATGAAGTAAAAAAAGGTGCATAAATATATCACACCAGCATGCATATATGAAATATAGAGTGCGGTCAGAAGTCTGCATATTGCTGGCCAAAACAGGAACCTTATGCTCCATTTCTCTCAAATGGAGATGTGAGGAGTGGAAGTAAGCCATGCTGCATCTTTAATTAGAGTCTGACATCTTTAGTGCCACTGTCTCACTATCTATCCTTACCTGCATGGCACTCCCAGAAAGGACAGAAAACAGAGTGCCACTAAGCCTCACAGATCCTTCTCACAGCATACCATTTACATTTTCAATATGTTAAAGCAACAAATCACACCTAATGAATACCTTTAAACAGGTTCCATGCTTTATTTAGAATGACTGCTTCCTGAGCAGCATTTAATTGATTGGTAAAATGGTTTTAAAGACTCTTCATTAGCCTGTTACAGCAGTGGATCAATACAGTGTCATTACATGCATGATTGAACAGAGTATCAGACTTCAGCCTCAGGGCATATTGGGGTGTATTTGTCGACAATCATTATTGTCACAGCGTTCAACTACGTACATTAACTGTAAATGTTATGTAACTTTACCTAGCTTAGAAAAACTAATTGGCTCAATGCATTTTATTGAGAAAATATCTGACCACCAAATCATAAGATCTGTGCTGATCATCCTTCGATCTTTGGCCCATGCAGCTAATATGATCCCTCAGACTGAGCAGTATTCATTCCAATGCCAGATTTTAATAAATTCATGCACCACAAAATATTATAATTTCATCACCAAAATCTGACTACCAATTCATTTGAATACATCAAAACTTGTGTTTAATAATGTATTCAAGCAGTTCGAACTTTCTGTGAATGAAAGTCTTTGTCTGTAAGTGTTTGTACACTGAAAAGTTACAGGCTTTGTATCGTACCCAGCCCTTCATTCTGTCCCTAAGGGAGAGTCCTCCACTGTTCACGAAACAAAGTACTGTTGTGCACATAGGTGGAAAGTGTGTTTAACCCATTCACCTCTGGGATTTCCTCACTGTCTGTGTTCACTGAACTCTGATGGGATCTAAGTACTTCCTTTGAGATTACACACGCGGGCCGTGCACTGAGGTCAGGCTGGGCACTTTGTGTATATGTGCATGTGCATGGGTGCGTGTGCTGAGTTGGTCTGGATAGAGTGACTTGCTTTGTGTGGGACCAGTCGACCACATCCCTCACAATAGGAAGAAAAAGGGGGTGACTACCTTTTTGACAGAGCATTTTATCTCAGTGAGATCATAGCAATTGGCTTTTAATGGCATGTGGCTTGCTGTTATGAGAGGGGTGGGATGCAGGGCAATACTGTCTGTCTTCCAACTGTTTTACCTTCCCTCCCCCCTCCCCTTCTCCAAAATATTCATTCTATCATTGTATTGGATACGATTATCAAAAGAGGCATCCGCATGACCTCTACTGTCATCATTCCAAAACAGATGCCTCTTTTCATAATCATATGCAATCCAGCACAGTGGTTCATCCGTAGCCTGGCTGAACTCACTAGTGGGTTGTTGCTCTTTTTGGCTCCCCCTCCCCTTGCTTTATTTTTAACACCATTATCCCATCTCTGCTCAAAACTGACCACCACATGTTTGTGAAAACTGATTCAGTTTCACCCAAACCTTATACTTCAGCACCCTCTTTTTTTTTTTTTTTTTTTTTGCAAAGTGCGAGACAACACCACGGATAGAGGGAGGGGGGAAAGTGAGAAAGGGGGGGAAGGGTGGGGGGTGGGGGGTGGGGGGTTAGGGGAAATGGAGGGAAGGGTTGATGAAAACAACAGATCTCTGCTCCCTAATCCTTTTGTGTCGACGGTGTTAATCCATCCGAGCAAACCCAGCACCCTCCCCACACACACATACACACCCACCTTCACCCACCCTCCCTCAACCCTTGCTTTTGCACCATAAAACAGGCACTCCCGCCACATAAACAACCGACAGCAGTACTGAAACCAATACTCGCTCCCCAGACAGTCGAGCAGAAGCTGCAGTAGCCCCCTGACAAACGCACAACTTCGGCTCAACTCTGTCCCTGCTTTCATCCCACTCATCTCTGTAGCCACTGGGAACAAGTCTCTCTTCTAAAAATGCGTGCTTTGTTTGTTTATGCAAACATATTCTAATGTGGCATCAGCATGTCCATGTGTGTGTGTTGGAAATTGTAAAATATTGTTTTCCCTTTTCTGTGTATTTTGCCTCAATGCATTTTCTCCTCTTCTTCTTTTTTCCACTTTGTTTTGACTACTGTACATGTAATGGATGCACATTAGAGCAACACGGTGTATCCACTGCAAGTGTTTTTGTGTCGTGGTCTTGTTTACGAGCTGTAAGAGAGGGGGAGGGAGGAGGTGTGGGGGGGATTCTGGGGAGAGGGAGCGCAGTGGTTGCCGGGGGAAGAGGAGGTTGAGTCTAATGAGGTCACACCCTGGCAACCCGGTGACTCCTCCCATTCAGCCCCCCTCCCCTCCCCTCCTCTTCCCCCCCACCTCCCTTCCCTTCCCTGCTCTTTCCACTTGGCCCCCTCTGAGTGTGCCCACCCACTCAACCCCCCCTCTCACCCTCTGACAGGGAGAGCTCTCCGTGGTGCTGAAAGCAGAAAAACACACTCAGGCTCCTGTTATAGTACGGCAGCAGAGCAAAAGCAAGCAAGACAAAAACAGAGGACAAGTTGAGTTTTAAAGAGCACAGCCAGAGGAATTGTGACATGCAGAAGGGGAAGGAAGCAGGAGAGAGAGAGAGCGAGAGAGGATGACGCTGTAGTGGAAGGTAGCTACAGTAAGCAGTGGGCGTGTTCATCTTGTTGTGATCTATAGCTGGGATGCCTGGTGTCATCTGCTTAAGCACAGAGCCACTCTACAGACCTTTGTGGACGAGCAGGACAAGAGGGAGCCGGCAGGGAATTCCATAACTTGAAACCCACAACAGTTTGCTTCACTTCCGTCTCAACCTTCACTGTGGACGAGGTTTCCTTTCACCTGTGCTACTCTGAGACATTTTCTGCATTCTGACGTATTACAGCCGAAGGAGAGACATTCAGGGACAGGCGCATTGGAAGGTCTGTGACTGCCTGATCTGCAACTGCAAGGGGAGTTTGATGTGAAAGAGTGTGAGTGTTTGAGTGTGTATTTGTGTCATGTTTGCAGTTGCGGGTGCGGTCTGTCGCTGCGCCGCGTCTTCTTTCTGTCTCTAGCATGTGTAGATGTGTGGAGGAGTGAAGCTGGCTGCTGGATTGGAGTTGAGCAACATCTGGACTGGAGGGGTCGCATCTCCCATTTGTGCCCAGGGGAGGGAGCCTGGGGCTGGGCACCCAGTGGCCCAGCTTCCCTCTAGCACCAGCCTCATCCTGGGTCACAGGGAGTCCTTCTAGCAAGTCAACCAGTGGGAGCATACAATGGATGGAAGTCTATGTGGATTTAAGTGGAATAGTGCATTGGTGCTCCAGCATAGGTCAGAGTTCACTCGTGTGTACTGGACTTATCAGGGGAAGACAGAAGACACGTTGGTCCAAAAACCAGCAGGGACACAGCCCCATTGTAAGTATGCATCATAACAAATACACACACAAAAACAACAACTAAAACACCCCAAAAGATTTATGCAAGCGACTGCACATGCTATAAACATGATAATGCATGCACAAATGTTCTTTGTCAACTCGTGTGCACATACAAATCCAAAACACAGCTGCCAAGTGTAACACCTGCGTGTGCCCTGGTTTGCAGGTTAATCTCTACTCAGTCCAATGTACTCTCCTGACCATTTGTGCGTGTGTGCATGTGTTTGCATGCACAAGCGCCTATGCACATTGTCACAAGATGATTGGCCTTGCAATCTTTTGGACACTGTGTCTCTAGAATCTCCATGCTGCCCTTCACCTGTGACATGGTTGCCTGGAAACAGAAACAGTGTGCCACTTTCATTTACTTTTAAAGCAAAGTGCACATCTGTGTTCCAACTGTTGCAAGCCATGTGAACTGGGGCAAATGGAGGGGGAAGAGATGCGATAGGAACAGAAGAGAAATGCATTTAGTGAAGGGGAAAGAGTCAAGAATAGGATGGAAAAATATACATTTATTGTGAAAAATAGGTTACTGAATTGGTTTTATAGAGCTGTGAAAACAAGAATAGCATTTTCCATCGATAAGTTAAGAGAACAATCCAACTTGAAAGGCTTGGTTGGTAAAAACAGTGTGATAAACAAGCTGATTTTAGTGCAGAGTGCTGCTGCAGGCTTACAGGGATTAGGCAGGCAGGCTTAATTCAGCTCAAACACTGTTTGAACTGTGCCTTCCTACTGCTGCACCCTTAACACATCGAACTGATGCACCTCGTTCTCGTCAGAAACCAAGATTTACCTGCTTTGTGCAGCTCCCGATCTCTTGCTTTGCCTGTTCACCAGCGATAAGACCTGATAATCAGGGGAGCAAAGTCCTCTATACTACTACACACCAGGAATCTGTGCCCTAGTTTGAACTCTACTCCAAGATGGCGTTTCTGTTGGCTTTTATCAGCTCTCTCCTCATGCCCACAAAACCTAAGCTAAGGCATGTTGAGAGCATGTCGTAGGGAGAGTAACCAGCAGATAAACCCATTGACCCATGCCCCATACTAAAATTATTGATAGACAGACTTCAAATTAGAGAGATGCTGAGGATGGCCAGACAATGGCCAGTCTCTCGGTTGGCCCTGGAATCTCCATCTGGCAAGCCCCCCCACCCCCTTCTCTAACCCATTCGATGCCCTTGCCACACACACATATACTCACAAACATACATACAGTTATCACAAGCCCCCTCCCCCTCCCCACGCACACTCACACTCAGTGCGTCTCTCACACGTAAACAAGCATGAGTCTTAGGCTGATCTGAAAACATTGACCTACATAAAAGCGTGCACTGTCTTCTTCTCTTCCACCACTGGACTCTCCAAATTCACATTTGGCTGCCACACATGTTCATACTACGTGCCGTGGACTTGCACATGTTTTCAGGCAAATGCATACTATATGTGCATGCACACTGAATGGCATCATTAGCAGCTCCATGCCGGGTGTTGGTCTTGAGTGGATGCAAACACCGCTGTTCAAAAAAAAGAGTGCCATTTACAAAGAGTGAATTATTGTGTTATTGCACCAACGTTGATGTTTCTTTGAAGAGGCTTTTCCTCACAGATACATCCACACTCTTTTTCATGGCAGTGGTGCTGTCAGTAATCGTCTTTAAACAGAATCAAAAGGCAGCAAGGAACTAGTGAAGAGGGGTTTATTTTTAGCTCTGAAACACAAGATTGATCCTGATATCCGCATATGCAAAACCACGCATCAGTCTAGTAAGATTGGCTCATTTAATCCTTGTGTCTGGTCCCTGGAGTTCTATATTTTCACATCTGCGCCTCGCATATTACAACTGCAGAAGATGAAAGCATTTTTTTTTCTGTTTCATTCAGACACTTATGCGGTTAGAGACGATCATTTCAGCCAGAAAATGTGCAAACAAAACTGAGAAAATGAGCAGCCTCTGCTGATCCACAGTGTCTATGTAATTATGCACAATACAGATATAGAAAGATGTTGCAAACCTCCAGGGGAAATGTTTCCTCTAGTGGACACAGGCGTGACGCAACTCTGTGTCTTACATGGGCCATGAACCAACAGCAACAGTGAAAAACATGTAAAACAATAGCAACATTACACATTCACTTGTGTTACATTATCACACTGCTGATGCAATCTTGCTACACCAGTTTTTATCTCACCAAGGCTGACCTTGAAAAATGAAGGTTGAGAGAATGAATACAGACATAATAGTAAGCTTGTTTTGCATCCACATACCACCCATTCATGATTTCATAGTAGTACACCTTCCTGGTAGTATTTTGTGGCAGTGTTTTCTGCCCTTTTAGTTATGTTTTCTGTTAATGTATTAACATTTTCATTATATCTTTTTCAGAATGCTGTGGAAACACTTGAAGAATGATGAGCTCCCAGGAGGAGGAAACTCTCCGTTTTTTCCAGTATGTTGAGGAGAATGGGCTGAGAGTCTACAACGGCCTGGTAGCTCAGAGCCTTGACCACGCCAGGAATGAGAGAAATAGAGCATTCCTGCAGGAGAAAAACGACAAGAAGAGAAAACAGGAGGAAGCCATAAGGAGGTAGGAAGACAACAGAGGGATTCACTAAAGTAAAAACAAAAGTTTCTTTGACAAAAGTAAATGTAGTGACATATGTTTTCTGAAAGAAGAACCCTCCATTCATAATCCTGTTAACTTCATAGGATATTAAGTAACCGCACAAGTCTGCTACAGCACACCAGTGGGTCTCTTCTCTGTAAATGATTGAAGAATTGGGACAAGTGGCCAGAGGGTCCCTTTGGTAATGGCAGGTTGCCATATTTTGGGGTTGCCAGTGTGGACTAGTGCACCCCATGATCTAGAGAGGATAATTAATTTTTCACTTATAGACTTATTTGGGTCTTGTCCTTGGATTGAGGTCATAGCTGCTCCATTTTTAAGATGGAGAGTATTCAAAAAAATGAAGAAGGAAATGGGGTGGGCTATGACAGAAAGTGTTCTGGGATGTAAGGTTGGGCATGAGACACATGCATAAGAGACTTCTGGTTATGCTGTTGTGATTCATATTTCCCCAGTTATCCAAGTGTTTTAATGAAAAACTTCAAACTGTTCAAGTTATGTTATCGGAAGGAAGTTGCTTAAAAACTCATTTTCTTTTATTTTTTTTTACTAAACAAGCTCAACAGAAATCCTCCACATGGTCCACTGCACCTTGTTTTGCATGATATGATGAACAAGCAGATAAGCAGTGCCACTGCGCAGCAACACCACTGTGGGGCATCCCGAAACTTGAGCGAATAGAAGGCACGCACTCACAACATGACCGGCACGTGGATACTGCGTGCTTGTGTTGTGGGGTAGAACAGCGAGCAATGAGTCACAGAGTATTTGGGATGGCTAGCGGGACACTGCAGAGGGGGTTCCGAATATGTGATCACATGGACGTCTGTGCAACTTTGTTCCCCGAAAAAGCTGAGCACTGGCCATAAGAGAATAGAGCAACACTGAGAAGACATTAAATGTTGACATTTTCAATTATATTTCTTTCTGTTTAATGTCAGAAAATATTTTTTTGCTTTGCCTCAAGAGCAATGAATGTATACAATCAATCTGCTACAGAGATTGCTTCTATGTTGCTAACATTTAATTTTTATCATTTGTGTAAGTATTTAGATTGATGACTCATTTATAAATTACATATTTTTCACATCAGGAAATAAGTAGAATTATTTGTTTTGAATTTGAATAATGTTTTTATTCATTGAGTCTTTACATTGCACTTTTACATTTTAAATGTTATATAGGAGGACTGCGATCCAAATTGTGTCCGTAAAGTAGTGGAGAAACGCTTGTTTTCTACATCGGCAATCAAACAGTGATTCCAGTCAAGCAGTCAGCTAAACAAACATCAGTCAGCAGTGGAAAGCCTCATGGGAAATGCTGTCCAATATTGGCAGTGGATCTCTAAAATCCTTTATGTTTGGTCAGTCTGTCTGACATGGCACAAAGTATTTAAGCAGCTGTTGGGAGTTTTAAATGTGCATCAGATGATTATGTTGATGTGGTTTTGGAGGCCGAGCATCTATGTGTGACCAGATGGAGTTCTTCTAAACTGATTTACCAAGGAGCACTTTGAACCCTGTCACATTTCTGTCAAAGGGTCATGCAACCGAAAAGAGCTCCTCCATTGCTGCCATAGTGAATCTGTGTTGATAATGTTTTGAACGGTATACTTACTGTGTATCAGTTTTATGATCAAAGCTGACTCAGAATTCAATTTTGTACCTTAGACGTGAGATAGACAGCAGAGTTAAGGTTTTAAAAACTCTCCAAAATCTAACCAGGATTCTCTTTCATCACTTGCCAGCTAAATCTCCCTGCTGCTAGTGTTGTTATCACTGTGATGCAGTCCTTTTCAGTAACTTGGAGGTTGGAACAGGGCGATGCCTAGGGAAAGTGGCATGGACTGTCCTGCCATCCTCCCACTGTCTTTCAGCTGTTGCTAAAGCTAAAATATTAATACACAGTCACTAGAGGAAGAGTCTAAAAAATAACTGGATTTTTCATGAGGGCCTATAAGTAGGTCAGTGAGACGACCCATTTTTACAGTAACTGACTGAGAGTGAGAGAGAGTGTGAGGTTTCATGCTTGCATTTGCGTGTGCACAAGCATGTGCATGCCGGCTTGTGTGCATGTGCATGCAAGGACACGGACCATGGGACAATCTAATATATTAGCAGATGAGAAGGGGAGAAAAGAGCAAATGGCTTGTGTGATTGTGTTAGAGTGAAAGGGCTTGTTAGAGCAAATGTGTTTAAGAGAGGAAGAAAGGAGGAAAAAAAAACCTGTTAGTGAGAGATTAAGTATGAGCTCAGTTGCAGGAGATGTGTTCTGCCTGGTGACAGCTGGAACAGCCATAGGCCAATCAGATCAGCACGTTAGGTTTGAGTGAGGCGGGCCTTCCTGCCTGCTGCTATCTCACTCTAGGATTCTTTTATTGTGTTAAAGAAGAAGTCACTCACACAGTCATACAGTCATACACACGCAAACACTCAGACAGATGGCCACATATTTACTTAGACATGCAAAAGTATGTAAATACACACTCACACACACGCACACACACACCACAAACAGAAGGATTAAACACATTCACATTTTCTTATATTCAAATATGCTTGCAAATTCCAAACGGCTGCTCTCAGTGCAAACATGCCTGCGTTCACTGACAGACAGTTTTTTTCCATGATCAGTTTTCCCCTTAAGGTATCCTTCTGTGTTTTGTTTTTTTCCTCTGTTGTTGTTGTTGTTGTTGTTTTTTTCTCCTGTTGCCCGGTGTCACAGTGAGAGAACCAGAACTGCCCAACGACAAGTCAGCTCCAACCCGTCCAAGTGCACCTGTGGTCTGTCCTCTAGCCAATCACTGGGCAAATATCCTATAAATAATCCAGTCACCACTACTCCAGTCACACCGATCCTCCCACACACACCAACAACTCATGTGTATGGGCAGACTTCAACACAATCACAGCAGATGCACATTGAAAACATATGAGAGGGAGAGAATGTAAAGATTGTGTTGCTGACACCTGTGGCTAAATGCCAGAGATGATGATTTCCTACAGAGATATTTTAGCCTGAACATGGCTGATTAGATTATTCATGAATACCTACAAAACACCTGATTTGGTCATTTGTCCCATCTTTCCTCAAAGAAACCTTCATCATGTGGCTCTACAGGTTGCTGTAAGCACCTTTCACTCATATGTCCACTGTCCTCTTGAAACTAATTGTGTTGTGGTTACAATAGCTGCAAGAAGTGCACGTGTACTTTATTATTGTTGTGTGGCAGCAGCTGGTTCTGTGTCTGGTTTCTATGGGTACCCTGTTGCTAGGCAAAGTTAAGCCCCTGACCAATAAACCCACCCTACCAAGCACCTTCTGTTCAGCAGCTGGCTTGGAAGGAGTCAGTCAGCAAAGTCACACACACAAAAAAATTGTGTATTGACACCCACATGCATGCACACGCTCACATCATATTGGGATTTTTGTAGCCAGATATTTAGATTCATCCTGTTCTGTGTCATGTAGATATTTAAATCTCAGACTGTACTTTTTTTTTTTTTTTTAATTTTTTAAGTCATATTTTTGGCTGTTTTTGGCCCGTTTTTTGGCCCCATAGAGAGCGGGGGAAGACATGCAGGAAATGGTTGACCGGCCAGGAATCGAACCGGCAACCCCTGCGACAAAGACTGTAGCCTCTGTATGCGGGGCGCTTAGACCACTAGGCCACCAGCACCCCTCAGACTGTAAACTTAATTCTGACTTTTTCATATGAGAAAAATGAATACAAAAGAAGCCTCAGAGCTAAAGTGTGTTTACATTTTAGACTTAATCATTTGTACAAACCACTTTTCCCTGCATTGATCCTTGTTATTTCAGTGTGTTTGTGTGTGGCACACAGACTTCCTTCCCCCCCCCCACTGCCACAAAACACTCAGACATCATTAACACTCCATTCAGGTCAATCATCCATTCATAGGGATTGATTGTGTACCGGCACTGTTGGGACATCCATGGTGTCATTATGTGCGTGCGTAAATGGTTGTATTGGGGGTTAAACTCAAATCAATGCTTTGCCCTGACAGAAGCCCAGTTTTCAGTGGCACTCACATGTCTGCTGTTGCAAACTTAGTAATGTCCTAGTTGGAGCTATGTGTATGATGTTGACAACACGTACATAAAGATGCCATTCACATTAGCACACGCGCATAAACATGCTCACACATATGGAAACATGCCACGGTGACCTCGTAGGTCAAAGTATGGTATGTGGTATTTTTACTGTCTTCTCAAAGGGATAACTACAAGGGCTGATGTGGGACTTTTAATCTCTCCCTCTATTTTTAGCCGTGACAATGCATTCCTTTAATTCACACTTTGGGATTTTTTCTCCTGTAGAAGATCTTTTTTTATATTTCATAACCACAAATACTTTTCTGCTCTCCTGATGCTTACTTTGCCCTCTTCTTCTTTTCTTTTCTTTTTAGGACAGGGGAGGACATTACAACCGAAGGGAAGCACTTACGCATGGGCTCCATTACCATGCCGGACCCGCAGGAACGCATGCCCATGCCCCACCCACATGCCCTCGCCTGTGGGCAGGGCTTCTCTGTCCGCTCTCAGTCCCTCCACTCTGTCGGCGGTGGGAACACTGGTGGTTGTGGAGGAGGAGGGGACGACGAGGTAGGGAGCCCGACCTCTAGGAAACAGCCCCCACCCAAGCCCAGGAGGGACCCGGCCACCAAGCTGAGCATGTCGTCTGAGGCGGTGGATCACAGTCCCATGTCCACCTGCCGAGGGGAGAGATGTGATGGTGAGTGGTGGTGGCACTTCACACCAAACTGCTGGGCTATATATAGCTGCTCTCTGCAGTGACCTCCTCAACAGTGTTTCTCCTACAAAGACATGACATCTAGCTAGTCACTGCATATCTCACTAAGCACAAAAACAAAATGCAAAACTCTGGTGCAGCAGGACACAATAATAAGGTGGAAAACTGCAGTCCAAGAGACTTCATACAAACACATAAATAACCTGTCAGGGTTTATCTGCATTACAGGACCTGCAAACCGTTTGACTACTCTGTGTGGAAAAGCATTCTTTCTATGTTTGACTCACTGTGAACCAATGTAAGTTATATGTCAGATTACTTAAGTGCAAAGGCAAGAGCATGGCTAATGCTGAAGTAAAAAGAATGCCTCAAAAGATTCTAGAAAAGTTGAGGAACATGCACACCCAAACCAAAGAGGGCAGGTGCTGAGTCAAGTCAGAGTGTCACCAAACAAAGGTAAGAAAAAGACAGCTTGCACACTGCAGGGCTTCAATGTTCCAGACAATTAAATTCTCCAGGTTAGTGATGTTTGGAGTGGACTTGCTTCTCACCAGACTCACAGAGGATGTCCAATAGTATGCATTTCTTATTAACATGTAGAGCCAGGGGTTAAATGTCACAATAGGACACATATGACAGACTGCTTTGTTTCAAAGCCCACCTTCACTGAAGATGATGAATCACTGAAACACTGTGAAGGTTGTAGGATCATGTAGCTTAAATAGTCAATCGTCAAAACGCCTCCCAGTGCACACAGAGTGCACACATGCCTTGACAGTTAATATTTCTACAAGGCATATTAACAATGAAGGCCGAACATTTCTCTGCCAGTTAAAACTTGCAAGGCCAAATGTGAAAGATGGCTTGATGCAGATCGAGTAGAAGAACCCTGCAGCGATTTCTCTGAAGAAAAATAAACAAACACAATATGCCTGTTTGGCAATGGATGAAAAAGAGGGCATGTTTGAAGTGAATCAACTCAGTGTATGGGAAGTTTAATGAATTAGACAGGAGTTCAGTGAGCTAAAGGAATGTTTCCTGTGACAACATACAGATTCAAGCCCTGCAATGCAAAATGCACACACTATCATGCAGCTCAGTACATGCAGAGAGGCTGAGAAGCATTGAGAAATTAAACTGACATGTAGAGTATTATAATAGCTTGTTAAGCAGGTGGCTGCGAGAGCATAAAGAATTCACAGGTGTCAGGAAGCTCTGACTCCATTTCAGTCAGGATGCTACGCTGCCGACGTGATGTTTAGGGAGCTGCCCAGCCTGCCGCAGATTGGTGGGGATCTCTCTGTGTGCACACAGATCTTCCTGGGCACCACGGCAACCATCCCACAGAAACAAGACCCCCTGCAGCCCAGCCAATCACAGGATCACTGAGCAACTCGAGCCAATGGGGCTCCGGAGATGCTGAAGTCTGAGGCTTCCGAGCCAATCAGAGCGAGAGTGTGGGGGTGTCCCTTTCTGAGGGGAGGGTTGCGTGCTCTGTAGCTGGCGCTGTAGCGGGAAGGGGAGGAGCTTATTCGAGTAGAATTCATTCAGGAGGAGCGATTGACCTAGATTCGTTTTCCCCAGGAGGAGAGGGAGGGGGAGGGGGTTGCGGGTAAACACATCCGCTACAGGGGGGAGGGGGAGAAGAGGGAGCAATAGAGAGAGGATGAGAAGGAGTAAGACATATTTGGAGGGATGAAATCATCATCAGCGCTAAAACAGATCTCAGTATCCACCATACAAACCTGTTGGTGTGACAATGCATTTGGTGATTGTTTAAAAAGGCATAGTTACACCCTTCTATGTACATTACTGCATGCACAAAAAAGGCATGCACATGCTTGCATAAAGAAATGGAGAAGGAGCACAACAATATTTGTACCATCAGTTTAATTAAACACATACAAGGACCACATTTGGCCTGAACCAAATCTTCCATTAACACCTTATTAATTAGTCGTAATGAGGCGCAAATGTGGAAACAGAAGGTCTTTTTTATCTTTACTTCATCAAGCATCATCAAATACCGGTGCAAAGCTTAATCAACATTTCCTATCTGACTTTTATCATGAAGTTTTGGACTGATGGATTGCCTTTTTTAATACAAATTTTCCAACACAAATTCTGCAAAGCTATATATCCAAATGCAAGAAATAGAGCAACAGAATGAACTCATTTTTAAAAGATAGATTATATAGGACCACAAGTCCATTGGGTACTTTTAACTGTGTACACGGCTATCCTTTTTATCCCCTATGAATGTGTAGGCATGTGCTGTGGGGATATGCGTGTGTTCGTGCATGTAGCAATGTTGGTGAGTCATACAGTTGCGGGAAGTTTGCGTGTGTCGGGCCATCTGGTGTCTAAATTATTCAAGGTGTAAAATCTTGCAGTTTGAAGGTTTCAGACATGGTCCGGCTCTTCACTTCACTTATCCCCCCTTTTGCCCGATAAAGGGACACTCCTTCCCAAACATCTCACAGTCTGACCTAGAAACACTCAGAATAGAGAATTCTGTTCCGCGAGTGACGTGCATTAGGAGCGTGCTGTACAGCAGAATCTATGCAAACGTGAACATAGTAGCATAGCCTCACTGCACCACATCTAAACAGATTCACACTGCAATGCTACGTCATCACTACCAGAGAGAAGCTCCACAGTGTGTGTGTGACCCAGATACTATACTCATATACTACACCACTGCCATATATGTGACCTAGAAACATGCATATGCCTCAACTTTTCCCACATATCTGAGTCAAGATATTGCTTGCAACTATACACAATGACCTAGATCTGACCCGTCACACTGCAGAGGGCTTTATATGAATGAGAATTGGTTCACAAAAATAGATTTGGTCCAGTTTAGTATTGTGTCGTGTATTAAAGCAATAGGGTAGCTACAGAAGTGAATTGGGACACCATTATTTTGGCTTATACCACACAAAAAAACTCACATAGCTTCACATATAGCATAAAAGTTAACAAATGATGAACCAGAAAACAGGTGTTTGTAGGGTTTTCTCAAAAGGTAGTGTTTGTTTATGTGGTTTTCTCCAAAGGATTTCTGATTTGACCTTTTTTTCTGTCTTTAAAAAGCTCAAGGATGCAGTGAGGACTGCAGGAGGGTGCCCCCACCCAAGCCTAAAAGAAACCCGAACACACAACTGAGCGTTTCCTTTGATGAGTCCTACATCAAGAGCCATGCAGGCGGCGGTGTATGTCCCTCCAAACCTCTCCACCACGTCACCTCACCCTGCGAATACAACCATTCGCCTCCACAGAGTGACGAGAGCCCTACAGACGACTGCGAGGATGAGCCCGTCTACATAGAGATGGGCGGGATCGACGTTGGAGCACGTGAACCCTTAAAGGACGAGGACGAGGAGCCCGGAGAGTCAGTGTACGAGGAGATGAAGTACCCAGTTCTGGATGATATGGAGTACCGCACTGACCCTGTAGGGTGTCGCTCTGCATGCCCCACGCCAGCACCCTATGACCCTGAGCCTCTGAGCCGCTGCTCCACACCTCGAAACATTCCCCTCTGTGACATTCCTGCACCCTTTCCTAATTTGCTCACCCACCGGCCTCCCTTGCTGGTGTTCCCACCGGCGCCTGCCCAGTGCTCGCCCAACTCAGATGAGTCTCCCCTTACTCCTCTCGATGTAACCAAACTGCCCATGCTGGAGAACCAATCCTACAGCAAATCCCCCACATCCTCCACCGAGCCTCCCTCCTCTGCGCACATCCGCAGGGAGCTCACTGCCACCCCGACCCTTACAGTATCTGGCCGCTCCTCTGCGCCTCCTCTTCCCTGTACTCTCTACAAATCCTCCTCTTCTTCCTCGTACCAGCGCAGTCACTCTGCTTGCCCCTCACCGGTCAGCATGGGCCGCTGTCTCACTCCTCTCAGCCTCATGCGTACGCCTCCCTTTGATGCTCCCATGCCGTTTCCTGGAGGTCTGCCACGCAGCGCCTCTGCCACCCCTCACGGCAAAGGCTCGCCACCTCAAGACGGCGTGGGTCGACTCCATGGCTCTATGCAGAACGTGTCATCAGGGCGATCAAGGACACCCACCAGCCCACTGGATGAACTTACCAACCTGTTCACGACTGGCAGGAACATGTTGAAGAAAAATTCCAGCGGAAGGAAGTCTAAAGAGCCTGGAGAGAGTGAGTCACTGCACACTTTTGTCTTATTATTTTGGTACTTCAGAAGCAGAGGGAAAAAACACATCTCGTCATATTTGTCTGTCTGTCTCCTTGTTACCTAGAGGTTGTAGAAAGCTTGTCACTGCATCTCCTTTTTATGAATATGACTGTTCATATTTTAATTTGTGACACAGATACTTGGTAAGAGAATTAATAAGAAAGCAACCTTACCAACACCAAAGAAGATTAAAAAAGTCTCAGAAAAATAATCCAAAAAAACAAGAGTAACATCCCAGACAGTCTTTGGACAGCATGGCTGAGGTCAGAGTCTAAAAGCTTTGGCTGGATTTATTATGAAACAAACAGAAATTAGTGGTCTTCAGTGATAGTGTAGTTTATCCCTCTTTTGTATCACCAGGTTTTTAAACCAGCTAAATTAGGAGGCTGTGCAGAGTATGCGTCACTTTCACAGAAACCATGAATGGTGTTTGTGCCACTCTCTGAGACCTTCCATTTGTTTAATCTAGACCCAGCTCGCCAAGTCTGATACAGATCGTATGATTTAATCTGAAGGGATTAGAGACTAAAGCGGACAGCAGGTCCGTCAAACCTACTCATGGTATTAAGCCATCAGGCAGCATTACTTTTTAAATATGTAAACATGGTGTGTAAACACAGATAGCCATGCCACACTCAAGACTCTGCCAATATAAATGCAGCTGTGGGTGAAAGCAGAATATGTAGAAAAAACATTTATGCTCACCTTATCTTGTGGTTTCATATGGCTTGTCTTCTGCCAACTGCATTATCAGCCAGTCAGAAAGAAAGTTCTGCACTCATGCATAATGCAACCGATATTTTTTTGTTAAAATAACTACGTTAAAGCCTCATATTTTGACATCTAATGTAATGCCACTGAATAAAAGATAGCTAAGTGCAGGCATTAAACCATAAATGTTTCATAAATGCATGAAGGCTTGTGTAGTTTATGCAGAGGTATGTAATGCATTATATGAAAGGGGTCACTAATAAATTAATAGTGAACATATAATCATTTGCAGTGAGATTTAACTCAGAGTGTGACCCTTTCGTTGGCATCTTCATCCTCACAGTGGCAAAAAGGGAAAGAAAAGCTGAACAGAAATTCTCAGTTAAATGCTCCGAATTCACTGAAATTCACGGAGCACAGCTGTATGTAAATCATAAATTAAAGAAGAGTTTAAAGGAGTCACACGTTCATCTTTACTTGACGCTCTTAGCAACTACATCATAGCAACAGTGGAAAGAGCAGAAATCCCTGTTTCTTATTTGCAGCTTCCCTCCCCATGAGTAATGCAGCCAATCAGAGCTCAGGGCATGCCGGTTTATAGCGGAGCAGTGAGCTCCTGATGGGGAACAGCTACTGCTCTGAACTCAAATCTGCACCTGATCAGAGGATTTCAGAGCCTCCGTTTCCGTCCAATCAGCACATATTCTACTCATGTTTAGGCCAATCAGGGAGCTGCGTTAGCTGTGCATGATTTAGTGCTGTTTTGACATCACTGAAATATATATGTTCCAGTTGGTCTATGAATGGAAAAAATGTTGCACACTTGCTATAAAACCCTTTTGCATTACCTTGCATATATTAAGAAAATTACTTGCCTACTGTAAGTGACGGTTAGATTATCAAATTTTGCATTCTGGGACCAGGAAATCCCAGAGATATCTTACCAATGAGCCACTTGACAGCTTTTGTTCTCGAGCCCCATATGGCTTGTAAACAGTTTGCATAATATGTAAAGTGATGTATAGCGAACATATTATGCTTGCTTTACATCACGGCTGGGCTCTTTTGATTTAACACCTGTGTACACCACATGCACCACATGGGGGCTAGAGAAGTGACAGGTTGTGTGTTCTGCTCTGTGACTGGCTACAAGCACATCGATTGTAAAGCAGACAGGAACGTAACACATTGAATGAGGGTTAACTTTCTGCCTTTCTGAGGCGATGGAGGCAGCAACAGCTAGTCTGACCCACTTACCAACTGGTTAATCGCCACACTCCCTCTCATACACACATATACACACGCACGTGGAAACACTAGAAATCTATGTATGATGCATGACATGACAAGGGGGATATAGATGACCAGGGATGTTTGTGCATGGTACTGTATGTCACAGACCATATAAAACCATATAGAGGTGCAGCCTGCATGGAAATCAGTCATGCACATATATGTATATCAGTGTAGTGAGGATCTATAATGTCTATAATAAGCCTTGATTCTGTGACATACATACAGCTCCTTATTAGTGTGGGCAGCTTGGATATTCGATGTATTCATGCTAAAGAATAATGTAATTGTGCACTAACAAACAAATAAGTTAATTTTAAAGATATCAGATCATGGATCATGTTTTTTTGTATACATCATCTACATGTAACTATGTTTATTTTACTCCACACTCATTAAAATTAGGTCTTTACTGTGAAAGAAAATAAGCAACAAAAATTATAGTTGAATGATTGACCTAAAAAACGTAAATCAGCTTATGGTTGTGTGTACTATTCTAATTTTTCACAATGAGCACATCCCACATCCTCACAGATGTTAGCCCACATATTGACTCATCTGACTGCAGTCACTCGCTGCAGCTTTCTTTGAGGGTAGTGAGTGACACCTAGAGGATATGTGATGGTACTGCAAGCATCAAGCAGAAAAACAACCATTTACTCTACAGGTTTTTTTTTTCCTCTAACAAAGAAGCAACCACTATTCCAAATTTAAACATTCTTCCACTTTAATGTCATAATTTTGTATTTATTTTTTTATTGCCATGATTATCCTTTATGGCCAATGTATTCACTGCATTATCAACTACATGCATAAGAAGCTTGGATATTGAAAGTTTTATGTTCTGAAAATTGTTATTGTTTTTATACAGCGGAGTCCAAAAGCAAGTCTCACAGCGACTCAAAGCGTGAAGGCAAAGAGCGCCACAGTCACAGCAAGGAGTCAAAGCGGGAATCGAAGGATCGCCACAGCAAAGAGTCTTCTCATCGCAGAGACAAAGACAGAGACAAAGACAGAGACAGAGACAGAGACAGAGACAGAGACAAAGACAGAGACAAAGACAGAGACAGAGACAGAGACAAAGACAGAGACAAAGATAAAGACAGGGAAAAAGACAAGGACAGAAGCAGCAGCAACGTGGACGTGTCTCACAGACGCAACAGTAAAGACCGCACTTTCAGCAGTGTAGATGCACCACCTATACGCAGAGACAGCAGGGACCATGGCTGCAGCAGTGTTGAGCCCATTCCATTAATAAGAAGAGACTCTAAGGACAGAGGGCTCAGCAACAGTGACCTGATGCCGAGGAGAGACAGCAAAGATCGGAGTGGGGGGCAGGGAATGGAGCCTTTGCTGAGGCAGGACAGCAAAGAAAGAGAGCGACTGCTAGATCAGCCGCCTGAGCTGTTACCAAGACAGGACAGCAAGGAAAGGGTGAGGAATGGTTTAGACTCTAGACATGAAAGCAGAGAGAGACTGCTGGATCAGCCGCCTGAGCTCCTACCCCGACAGGATAGCAAGGAGAGAGCCAGGAACGGTGTGGACTCAAAGCATGAAAGCAGAGACAGGCCCCCTGAGCTTTTACCCCGACAAGACAGCAAAGACAGAGCTAGAACTGGAGCAGAATATAGGCATGACAACAAAGACCAGCGTCCTGATTTGTTACCCAGACAGGATAGCAAAGAGAGAGTAAGGAATGATGTAGAGCCCAGACATGAAGGTAGGATAGACCAGCCACCTGAGATCCTCCCCCGGCAAGAAAGTTCCAGAAGCAGCAACAGCAAGGACAGGATTAGCTCTGAATTAAAGCATGATGGGAGAGACCGGAATTGCCACAATGGAACAGATCCCACTCCTCCCTTACCCAGGCAGGACAGTAAGGACCTGAGTAGAACAGGACTGGAGGTGAGACGGGACAGCAAAGACAGAAGCCTGAATGGCTCTGATGTGCATCAGTACGATGCAAAGATCACAAAGAGCCCTTCTGCAATGGAGTACAGGGGCGATGGGAAAGAACGAGGATACAGATCTGATGGCACACCCAGGCGGGATCACAGAGCGAATTACAGCGTCGACCAATCAAAAGCACAAGAGAGGAATGGCAGCACAACGTCAGGCCAGCACTCGACCACAACCACACCAACTCACCACGGGAGATCGTCTGGAAGCCCACCGATGACAGCAGGAACAGGAAATGGTGAGGATTAAGACCTCAGATTAAGAGGATATTCTAGTACTGATGATATAACCCTTGAAGATGTGGCCTAAGTTTTCAGATAAATTAAATGCTTTTCTTGTTTTTGTCAAATAATGTATGATTTTAATTTATTTTTTAGATGTGAAAGCAGCGCCGAAATATGCACGCTCACCTTCTACGCCTGCTAACCCCTCACCAATGGGGACTCCACAAAGGAGAGCAGCAGAGTCACAACAGAGTCAGGTTTGTAGAGCTGATTGTTGTTTCATGACTTATATGTTTATCCTGTTAGAGGCCTTGACAGCATATTCTTTCAGTTGGTTTCTTTCTATGAGTGATTGAGTGATATTCCAACAGTAGGTGATCCCAAAAATAGGAATAGTTTTCAGTTTTTCAAGAGATCTTTTATGTGGTCTATGCTCTTCACTGCAAAAACTATAAGTCTTACCAAGTGAAATTTTTAGTCAAAATGTCTTATCCCACTTGATTTAAGATAAATTTACTAAACAAGTAACATTTGAGCAGGATAGAGGGACTTGTTTTAAGACAATGCATCTTAAATATCTTGTTAAGTCAAATAATCTTGAAATGATCTTGTTTTGAGTTGTAATTTAGAAGAAACAAGTTTTATTTTACATTTCATACATTTTCCAAGCTGAGATCTTATTTGTAGAAGATGGATAATCTTGATTTGAGACAAACCCTTTACTTGATTTAAGTAAATGCATTTTATTGGATAATCTATCAGAAAACAGCTCCATTGATAAAAGAAAGAACGAAAGAAAAGTTGTTTTTTTAAGGGTGGGTTACAGTTTTCAGGCACTGTTTCTTCTAAATCAGATAAAAATATACACCCTCAAACTACAAGCACACAATGAAACACCTACTTTTGAGCATAGCTGGCTTATCCTAAAAAACAACATGACTGAATATTAGTATATCCAGCTAACAATGAGAAGACATTATATCTCAAAATGCTCAAATTAAACTTTGTAATCATATTTCAAGTACAAGATGGTCTTAACCTAGAGAAGTGCAGCTATAATACAACTCAAATTAAGGTGAATATATCTCAAACGAAGAAGTTGACCTGACATGTATTAGTGCAAAAAACTTTTTTTGAGTGTAAAAATATTAATTGTTAGCATTCCTGGCTTATTATGAGACACTAAGCTTTAAAATACTGGTAGAATATTGCTTAAAATAAGTTTCCCCTGCTAATTTTAAGATCACAGTTTTCTAAATATTACATCTTATTTTAAGAAATCTTACCAAGCAAATTTTCACTTGTTCTATTGGCAGATTTGTTTGCTTATTTGAAGGTGAAAGTACCTTGTAAAACAGTTTTTTTTTTCTTGTTTTTGGAGGGGCATTTTTTCCAGTTTTCTCCCTGGTCTATGCTCATTCAAAATGTGATGTCATGCCTTTATTTGACCCATAAGAGTTTAGATTTATATTAAATGATAGTCAATAGATCTCACCAATTTACTCCATTGACCGTATATATAGGTGGAACGCATCTCCACCTCTCCCATACTTAAAACATGAAGACAAATAACCCCTGCAATGGGTGGTGACATCTTGCACGTAAACATAATTAAAACATAAACAGCCAGTGTCTACTCATGATTATGTAAAGTTCAGTATTACTATAGTACAATTTGATCAATATAAATGTCAGATATGGGATTATTACTCATCAAACAACAAAATGAAATTAAAATCTCTGAAAAATTAAGAATTGGACATAAATCAACATGCTAAAATGTAACTGTGACAGAAACCAAGTTTTAGAAAATTGTATTTGACTTTTGACCCGTATCTCATCTGTTAACATTAAGTAAGTAGACATTATGACCTATGCGGCAGCAAGGTATAGCTCCAAATGGTTTGGCTTCACTTTAGGGAGCTGTCAAGTCCTCCACCTTTTTTGTACAGGATATGATCTTAACGTACACAATTTTGTTGAAGTCGATAAGCTATGTTTGAAAGTTTTGAACTCAAAACCAAATATGTGTTTTAAGTCTCTTAAATAAAGCTCTCCTGGTCTTAAGTAATATTTAGGAGCTAGTTTTAGGTGCTTTAAAGGAAGCATAAAATGTTTAAGTCTGGGTGGATTCACTTAATGTAATGTCTTTGGCACTCAGATGCCCCAGATGCCATGGATCTGTGGAGACACCACCATGCTGGAACAGATCGAGAGGAAGCGCACCCTCTGCATGGAAATCCGCTCCAGACAGCACCCACACCTGCAGAGATATTTGGAGAGGCCTCCTCCCCCTCTGGACAGAAACGTGGAGAGGCACCAGGAGCGAAGTCACTGCAAGCAGGAAAGTGCATCAGTCCTCCCGGGCTGGGGGAAAAGCAGCGGGACCAAAAAAATCCGCCCTCCCCCTTACCCTACACAGAAAACTGTGTTCTGGGACACGGCCATCTAACAACACACTCACACCTCCCTGCCACACAACTCCCAGATACCCTCTCCCTCTTTCCTCTGGGTTGTGCTGATGTTCCCCTGAAACACCAGGGGTGTCAGGACAGCCAGTGAGAGCACCACGGAGATGATCCTCGCTGATGTCAATGGACAATGGTGGTTACCATAGCAATATTTCTGCTCGTTCAGGTTGTCATGTTTTCTTATCATCACTGGTGATATTTGATATTTTTCTATTTCCTGTGATTGGATTCTTGTAATATAATTAGTAGAATAGATATTTGATGATAGATATTTTCTAAATGAGATGGGGATTAAAAAGCAGCTTAAATGATGTAAAGTAGATGTAGATGCGATCTAACATTTGTTTTTGTTATTTTTATTTGGCTTATTTTACATTTGAAAGCTTAATCTATCAATACTTGTACTGTAGTAGCATAATTTTCTTGTGCCCAAAATAAGCACTGGAAATGAATGGACTCTTCAATTCTGTCTATATATACTTTACAATTTTCACTGTTGTATTGTAGGTTGAGGAGTTAACGTCAACGTGCTTTAGATTCCAGCGCCCTCCATGCCTGGTCCAGTATGTTCTACAATGTACAACAGTGGTCCTAGAACAGAGACAGGAAACTTTGTGTGGTTTGTATATTACAGTATGAAGCTGTGTAGTCACTACGTCAAGGCCTTTTGAAGCGGTTGAATCGTTTTCTATTGGTAAAAACCTGTTGGCTGGCATGTTGTAGAGGAAAGTGTGTAATGTTTCTGCTGTAATCTAAGATACACTATGAGGGTGGGTTGGGGAGGTAGTAAATTAGAACATACATTATTAACAGTATAATTTCCAAAACCAGCCAAAGCCTGTTAAAGCAAGATAAGGGTGTGGTTGCACTTTGGACGGTCGGTTATTTGAAATGGGGTCGGTGGCAATAGCTGGTGAGTCCCAGCGCCTTTACTTTGCCATGCACACTGAGAGCACCACGACACGGTGTAAATACTTGATGCCAACGACCAGCCCGTACAATCAACACCTGAGCTTTTAGAACATTTCTTGATTTAACTGCAGATTATAATAGCCATATGCACTTGCTTAAGAATTAACTCTCAAGATTATGCTTATATATATATTTTTGAAAATGTTAAAGGTAGCTGTGCCATGTAAGTTTTAATTTATTGGCGAGAGGAGGTAAAAGCCTCAAGAAGGCTGGCTGTGTGTGGCATGCAGACATATATGATTGGTTGTCTTGGACAATATTCACAATTTAATTGGCTGGCAACCATTTTGGAGATCACAGGACCTATGACATGGCAACAGCTCTACCCAGTCAAGCAGACAGGGGTTGCACAAGGGCCTACAAATCTTTGAGGCTTTGTAAAAAGAAAAAGAAATGCACTACCCATCATATTCCATTACATTCAGTCAGGCAGATTACATACATGTCCCTCTCCCCCCTGCTCTCTCCCTCTACCTCAACCTCTTACTTACATCATCCAAATTGGTTCTCGTTAGCACATTCAAATGCAATGTTGACATTGCCAAAATAGTCCGGGTTGGACAAGGGAGCTAACCCTCAGAGTGGAATACAAGTGCAGTAACCCTTCTCTGGTGAGAATCAACTGTGTTGTATCTGTACGTGTGTGTGTGTGTGTGTGTGAGGGAGAGAGCTGTGTGTGTTTGTGTGTGCCAAGCTACACTGTATGCAAGTTGAATCTTTAAAAATGATTGTTTTAAGACATTCACTTTGCCCTCTCCATGATATATGGAGGGTAAAGGTTGGAAATGTAATAATGATGATGTACAATCTCTTTGTGTGTATAAACGTGCACTGTGAAAAGGTAGAGAGAGCACCGCACTGTCAGAGTCCTCTGTCTTATTGCACTGAGTGTTCTCTTGTTTTTGCGTAAGAAAAAAAGAAAAGGAAAAACATGTTTGAGGAAAAAAAAAGTACTGTATTCTGATTGTCACTTGGGTTCTGTTGAGAGAAATAAATAAATATGAACTTGAAACCCGCTATGGAAAATTGACTTCTGTTGGAGTTATTCAGTTTGGCCTGTCTTGAGACTTTTGCAGGTAGGTTGCAATCTTTCCACCTGTTGAAACCTCAATGACCTGAACTCTTGAAAGTTTTAAACATTTTAATGAAAGAGGAAAAAAATACAGCTACTGGTTGATCTTGTATTAAACATTTACAAAGGTAGAAGTATCACATCATTGGAAATAATGACAGAAAAACACCAAAGCAGATTTTTTTTATATATTGAAAGCCAATTTTTTCACTGTTTGGACTTCATCTGCACCCATGACGAGGAATCAGAATTAAATAGTTTTACACAAAAATAGCTTGAATGTTTAAAATGAATCATTTAAGTATTAACAAAAAGCAAAAGCAGGCTCTTTACACCCCTCTGAGGCAGACATGACACTGACTTGCCTTGCGTCGCTGCTGGTCAGCTGCCTTGATGGTCCCAGGCAACTGAGTGACAAACTGCTCTGTGGGACTTACAGTAGTCAGCCAAAAACTGTACAGATTAGCAAAGTAGTGGCAGGAACCGCGTGCACCCTGGCACTCTATTAAAGGATGAGCCCGGAAATCCTTCAGGCAGCTACCTGTAGAAGTCAGAGACTGGCCCCCACCCTCGTCGCCTGCCCCTGTGTGCTGAAGAGAAAGAGAAGCAGGTATATGTTAGGTTAGTTTATGTCATGCACAATGAAGCTTTTTCTTTTTTTATCACACTCACCAGTAGGAATGAGTATCCTGTCCACAGACCTCTCCAGCCATGTGGGCATGCAGGGACGGTGTTATCCTGGCTGTGAAAAGCCACTGCAGGTGATGCTGTCTCACACACCACACAGCGGCTGATGTGGGATCTAATCTCCTTGCCAAACAGTGGCATCATGGGTATAGAGGCAGTGGTGGAAAGCCAATAGGATTTGTCGTTGCGGCTGGAGTAGTGGCAGGCTGCTTTGTTACAATAGGAGAAAGGCATGGTGGAGAACATGGGGAGGCAGGAGCCAGCCTGGCCTGCAGAAAGATGAGAAGAAGAGGGTAAAAAAACAAGATGTAGCTAAAATTAGACTGGTGAATGAACTGGTCTCAAGACATCAAATAATGTATGTAGATGCTGACCCATGTCTTGAGTGTGAGCTTTCTCCTGTCCCTCCAAGTAGACTAGACTGTAGCCCTCCCAGAGGGCACTGCTACCTTCAGGGCACCCAGGCACCTGAATGGACTGGCTGTGAATCACCAAAAGGAAGCCTGACCTCAAGGTGCCCCTATGGCCTGGCTCACCTCTGTTACCTGGTGGACCTGAGGTACCTGGAGCATAAAGGGGTTATAATAGCAGTAAAAAAAAAGTTATGTGAAAAATCGTATAATTGAAAGGTAGATACATTCATATATAAATATAAATATGAATATGAGGGTTTAACATATAGCCTTGTTTAAGAAGGCATAAACCCTGCTGGTAGAGATCTCACAACAGAAGTCTTTCACTGTCCTGCAAAAATGATTACCATAATTGACCAGTACAAAGTCTTAAATGAGTCATGTTTGTGTCTGATTATTTACCTTGAGGTCCTGGAAATCCTTGCTGGCCAGCATCTCCTTGGTCTCCAAGAGGACCAGTACGACCAGGAGGTCCTGTAGTACCAGTGAGGCCCTGAGACCCCATAGGACCCTTCTGCCCTGTAACACACAGATAGAAACAAACAAGGAAAAATCAAAACACAAACACATACAGAAAACTGAGACGTTTACATATGCACATAACCAAAAACAAACAAGTATATTATCATTAATTATTAACTTCCTTGCCTTTACGTCCTGGAGCACCTGGAGGACCACCATAACCAGGAGATCCTTGAGATCCTGGCAGACCACGTGGTCCTGGGGATCCAGCAGGAATTCCTACAATGGGTTTGTTAATGACATCACCAGGAGGACCCCTGACACCTTCAAGAAAGACATTTAAGAGTTCAGCAGGGGGCAGAAAGCAAACAGACATCTGTTTGTATACAACTATGTGCATATTTTTTTAGCATTGGTGCCAACTACCTCTGTCACCAGGTGAGCCTCTTACTCCTTTGGGACCCCAAGGCCCCTGGTCCCCTCTCTGACCTTTGGGTCCTAGGCGACCCCCGGGACCAACAGGACCGTTACCACCTGTCAGAATGCAACATCATTTAGAGTGTATTAAAGTGGATGTTTGAATACTGATGGCAGAAGTTTTGTCCTGTTATCTACCTTTAGGCCCTAAAGGGCCTCGGTAGCCCTGAGATCCAGGAGGTCCTGTGGATCCTGTGCTTCCCCTCCAACCAGGTAACCCAGGAAGACCAATTGGGCCTTGGTCTCCTTTGGAGGGAATGCTGCTCCCTGGAGGCCCTGGGTTCCCTGGAGGACCTGAAACACAAGCATCAAATCCCAGTTAGGGATGTTCCAAAGTGACTGGCTCACTAGTTGGTTTAATTAAGATTTTAATTGTAATTAACTGACTAGTTTAAAGATTAAAAAAACACTTAAAACAGTTAAAATTAAGCAAAATGTATTAAACGCAGCTTAGCAAGGGATCACAGAGACAGCCGGTAAAAATGTCAAAATATTATACCAGGTGTTGGCTAAAATTAGCAGAGCTAGCACCACCAGTTCTTGGTTCTCCTTGCTGGTTAATGTCCACATGCCTGTGTTGGTAACACACATGTTGTTTGCCAGTTTAACCAGTTAATCTACCTACATACAACAATCTCTTCATTTCAAGATGAAGATTTGCTGATGCCATCCACCATCTGTGCTGGTTTACATCCAAGTCGTAGAGCATCATAGCATTATAGCAGTAGCCGTAATTGGAGCAACAGCCCCACACAAGGCCTGGTCATTATTTTGGGCATCGCTAAAAACGTTGATGATTTGTAAAAAATACAAGTAATTCTGGTTCCAACTTGCGAGAGTAATGATGTTTAATCGTTTAGTCGGCAGTCCTGAACATAGACAAACAGATGGACCTTCATAGGCACACACACACCTGGAGGTCCTGGAGGTCCTTCATATCCTGCATCTCCCTGAGGTCCTGGTGAAGGTGTACGGCATTCTATGCCAGGGTAACCAGTTTCACCTGGAGGACCTGGAAGACCTAGGAAATGAAATACAGAAAAAAATGATCACATTAACTCAGAATATGCAATGTGAAGAGGAGTGGATCATTGAACCTATTCAACAAACTGAGAGGGACAAGATGGAAAAAAATAAGTGATACAATGATAACAATAATACAACACCATCTGGGTAACCAACAGACATAAAGGGTTTCAACTGTCCCTTTATTCATCTGCCAATTCAGACACATTACACAGAAGATTAACTATTTATAATAATAGAGACGATACCGGTACTGCCAGGTGGGCCCTTCTGGCCTTTGGGGCCATTATAAGTGGTTCCTGGAGGTCCTGGGAAGCCCCTCACACCTTTGATGCCTGTATATCCCTGTGGTCCTGGAGGGCCAGGGATACCTATGCCTTGAAGTAAGATGAAAACAATCAGAAGATAGATTAACATAGCATATTTTGTTTTTATATCTACTGAATTTGGTCAATTAAGTTTTGCGTCATAGTTTGCTGTGGTTTTGTACAGTTTTTTTACAGCTCAAAATTCAGCTTAACTAAACTTTTTATATTTAATGCAAATTAAGTGGATCAATAAAGAAAGACAATGTACTTTATGTTTTAAAATGAAAAAACGTATACCAATAAACCCAAAATAAAAGACGTACAAAGAAATGAATGCCTAAATATATTGAAATGTTGCTGGACATTTTAATCCTGCTTACCACTTGCTCCTTTCATTCCTTTTGGTCCTCTTAGACCATCCAGTCCATTGAGACCTGGTGGTCCATGGGGCCCTGACATAACATAACCATAACACAACATAAGAATAACCTTGTTGGATGTATTTCAGACTGAAATGTGCTTTCCTGTGGTAAATAACCCTGATATTTTGTTTCTGCATGTTTTCTTTTTTTCTGAAACTGTACTTAAATTAACATCATAAGGAAAACCATCTTTATAAACTTATCCAATTTAAATCAGTTGCATGTGTGTTGTTTAAAGTCATCCAAATCTACAAAGCCTTTAGATTGTGTTAAAGCCACATGATAGCTAATATATATACACAGTATATATAACTATAAAAACTATTATGCCAGTTCCACACTTCTCTGAAGAAGGAGGAAACAATTGATATTACGACAGTACCTTGAGGCCCAGGTGGGCCTGGTGGGCCTAGTGGTCCTAGACCTCCACTATGTCCAGGAACACCTGGAATACCTGGACGACCTGTTGGGCCGCCTGGCCCAGGAAAGCCTGAGTGACATAAAGAACAGAGCTCAAACCTACATCCGTCCATTATCTTTTACAGCTTAACACGTTCAGGGTTGGAGGGGAGTTGGAGCCTATCGCAGATGTCATTAGGCGAGAGGAGGGGTGCAGCCTGGGCAGGTCGCCAATCTATCACAGGGCCAAAATAAAGAATTAAAAGGCACCTGCCCAGCCGGAGATTCATACAAGGGAACCTTCTTGTTGTGAAGCAATAGTGCACTGCACTGCACATGACTACAAAAATACAACATTTTGGGATAGAAGAAAATGAAGCAGATGTTTTTTTCCTTGACTGAGACTTTATAATAATTATTATAATTGTTCATACATTGTGAGAGATTTATATTATAAGAGAACATATTAATGTGCTTAGTGCTTGAATGCTCTAACACTTGAGTCTTTTATTTCTCTGAAGTTCTTCTTGATGATGTACAACTGTGTGACAATTGAGGACAGGGTGCAACTTCCTATTATTTTCCTGATACTGTTCACAAACTAACATTTCTAAGATTAAATACAGACTAAATCAGCAGCATTCCTTCAGTTATCCACTTTTAAGTGTTGCAACAGTATTTAAGTTTTCTCCTTTAAGTCTTTAAGAAATCACCTGGTCCTCCTTCTCTTCCTGGATCCCCTGAGTAGCCGGGTGGTCCAGACTGTCCTGACCTTCCTGGTGATCCCGGGTCACCTGGATCTCCTGGACTTCCTCTGACTTGAAGGTAATGAATTAATACAATACCAAGTCTTAAACACTGACAAACCTGCTTCAAAACAAGTAAAGCTTACAGCTTTTAATTAACTTTTAGTTTTTAAGTTGATTTATGGGTCTTCTTCTCAGTATTGAATTGTCTTTACTCACCACAGGGTCCACTGTCCCCTGGCAATCCTTTAGGTCCAGGCAGACCAGGTTGTCCGTAAGAGTGTCCTGGCTCACCTGGAACAGATTTAGACATGATTTAGCATTTTCAGTTGAACTGAGTAACACAGGTATGACTGAGGCATTTGTTTTAATTGTTAAATAAATGGAAGTGCTGTATAAATATGAATAAATATACACATTCTCTCTCTGACTCACCTTTGACCCCTGGAAACCCCGGTAGACCTGGGATACCTGGTGGTCCATAAGGCCCTGGATCACCCTTTAATAGATACCAATACAAGGAAACTATTGAATCCAACCTCTCAGACTGACAAGTGTTAAATCTGCACACCAAGACCACTCATTTACATGTTTACAAATGAAATGATAAATAATTTTGAAGCAAAGAGGAAATGTGCTGTACTAGTATGTCTGCTTTTTTTTCACTGTATTTGGCTCCTGGACAGATGAACAAAAAAAAACTGAACACAAATACAGAGAAGGACAGACAATAATAAGTTAATTTTGTACCGAATCTCCGTCATTTCCAAGATATCCTCTTTGACCAGGGAAACCTTTCACTCCAGGAGGTCCAGGAGGTCCTGGTCTTCCTCCCCTTCCTGGAACACCAGGGTTGCCTTTAAACCCTGCAGGACCAGGCCACCCATTTGGACCTGTATCACCTGGAATCCCCCTTTGGCCCTTTGAGCCTATGCGCCATAAAACCAAATAAAAAAATAACATCTTCTATTCAGACGATAGATATCTGTTGTTGTGAAATGACTGACAGTTAAAAAAGGAGCATTGATTCAAAAGACTTTACTGACAGATCCGTTACCTTGAAGTCCTTGTTGTCCTGGTTGTCCCCTCCTCCCATAAAATCCTGATGGCCCTTTGCTTATATTTCCAATCCTTATTGGTCCTGGTTCTCCTGTTGGACCACGCAAACCTGTAGGAAACACAAAGTTCAGATTTATAAATTATCTGTCAGATTCATACAGTACTTTAGAAGTGTACTTAAATAATCTAAATAGAAGAGCAAACAATTTGGCTCCTCATTTTGCCTACCTAATTCATCCTTATCCACTACACTGTACACTGTGGCCCTTCTATGCTGTACCATGCTGGTCTTACGGAAATCTGAGTGATTACTGTGTCTTCAGAGTATTCCATTTGTTAATCAACATTGAGCCAAAGCACCTCATAAGCTTTGATTCAAAGACTTACCTTTATAACCAGGATGTCCAGGATCTCCTGGGGCACCTTGGCGGCCAATAAAACCTCTCTCTCCCTGTATACCGCTTGGTCCTGGAGGTCCAGGATGACCTAGTAAACTGCTGGCACCAGGCCTTCCAAAGTAGCCCCTTTCACCTGGATGAATGAAAAGTAAAAGTGTCACTTCAGTTAGGACATAGTCAGTCAGGATATAGAATCGACACGAAGGACTACAGATAAAATAATGAAGACTGGAAGTGGTCAGTGATAGTGGTGGTGGTGGTAGAAATGTAGTTATCAGATGTTATAGCTGTAAATGATACCAGTGATTTACCTTTTGGACCATGTCGGCCATCTACCCCAGGATCTCCTGAGTGGCCAGTAGTCCCTCTTGATCCAGGTGGTCCTGGCAAACCTGGAGGACCAGGGAAACCTTGTGGTCCCTTATGTCCATGACCAGGGGGGCCCGTATCTCCCTTATAACCCTTATGACCAAGGGAGCCTGTGCAACATTACAAAGTCAGTGAGAAGAAGGGTTGGTTGATCATGCATTCACAACAAAATGTTAATGAATATGTTCCAGGAAGAAGTTTTGAAGACATCAAGAGTAATGAACAGAATATTTGCAAAATTGCATTTTCCTGCCATGTGCCCCCCTCATATTGCAGTGTGAGGAATGCACAACCTGGTGGTCCCCTCAATCCAGTGTTTCCTGGAAGTCCTGGGGGGCCTTGAGGTCCATGCTGTTCACACAAGGTGCAGGGTGGTCCTGGATGACCAGTGTCTCCAGGGTCACCATTGTCTCCTGGGTTTCCTTTACAGCCTGGGCGTCCAGGCTGGCCTAATGAACCTGTAATACAGAAGCATTAATGGTCAACAGATTCCCATATAAATGAAAGAAAAGAAAGTAAATTGTACAGAAATCTTTTATTTTCCTGTGATGTAGGCCTCATTAAATACGTTGTTGATATATTTGTTGTTGGCCTCTAAATTAAGACAAAACTCACCAGGAAACCCTGGGGTTCCAGGAGGGCCAGGGAATCCCCTTGTCCCCACTGCTCCAGAGCGGCCAGGTGGGCCTGGTACACCTGGCCTGGCTGAGAAGACCTCTCCAGATGCACCCTTCCTGCCTTGTGGTCCTGGTAATCCAGGAGGGCCATGAGGGCCATTCAGGCTAATTCCACCTGGACCTGGGTTACCTGAATCCCCATTCAAGCCTGGAGGTCCTTTGAGGTCAGTAAGAGAGGTCAGTAAGTGTACAGACAACCTACTTAAATATATATTTTTTAATCTGTGCAACTATGTGAATCTTTAAATGTCTACAATCTTATAGCCACAATAGGTAACATT
The DNA here is from genome assembly GCF_009762535.1 of Notolabrus celidotus. Lineage (NCBI taxonomy): Eukaryota > Metazoa > Chordata > Actinopteri > Labriformes > Labridae > Notolabrus > Notolabrus celidotus. The sequence continues at coordinate 18,238,462 of NC_048286.1, read as the reverse complement.
ATGTTGTTACAATCTTAATTCAAATGAACATATTTTGAAATGGTATGCCACCAACAACTTTAAATACAAATATTTTTGCAAATAAATGTGTGTTTGATCTTTGTCTGTGAGGTTGGGTTGTTTTTTAAAACTGGTCCTGTTTGAATTGAACAACCAATCAGGGTTGGCTTGAAAGTAGCATCATTCAGTGTCTGGGTGACCTACATCAGCAGCGCTCTCCCTTTGTCTCATTCACTCTCTCCTCTCCTTTGTGGTGCTGACAGCACAGTGGCTGCTTACTGTTACTTTAAACCTTGAGCCTCCAATCAAGATTGATCATTGAAACATGTTTATCATCTGAATTGGAAACATTTCAGTGAGGAAATACCTGGTGGTCCATGTCCTCCTGTTCTAGCATCTTCTCCTTTCATTCCTTTTGGGCCTGAATGTCCCTGACCTCCAGGCGGACCGTCTCTTCCTGGTGCACCAGGAAGCCCTAGAACGGACCAAGGATAAAGTAAATACCAACAAGGGTCATGAATTATCTTTCTTTTTTAACATTTGGTTTATTTGTTACCAAATCTGCCATCACCTCTGGAGCTGATTGCTTAAGAAAACTGATACACCTATACATATAACCAGTGATGTGAGCAATCAAGCGACACATAACTGCATTAAAATTACAAAAATGTGAAAAGACTTGTGACTCGTTCCTTTACGTCACATAGCTGACAACTACATAATCCGACTCAGCAGGGGAGGTTACACATCGACCTGGAAGAAAAAGCATCTCGCACAGTAAACACACACAGTGGTTGATCATCATTCAGGCTGAGCTTTCTGTCTGCCAGCATTTGTTGTCCCTCCTTGAAGGGACAAGACTATTGTGGTGGGTTGCAGTCTATGAGCAGGAAGGGAAACTAGTCGTTCTAATCTCACAAAGTACCTAACCAAACCACTTCTATAGTTTCCAGAGAGCATGGCGCTGCAAGGGACTGTGTTTATATAGCACTTTCTCTAGCCTTCTGACAACTCAAATCCCTTTTATATTACAAGTCACATTCACCCATTCATCCACTGATGGCAGAGGCTGCTATGTAAGGGTCCGTCAGTATTAACGAATAGGTCATACACCAATAGCAGAGCGACCAGGGACAGTACGGGGGATAAGTGTCTTGCCCAAGGACACTTCGGTGTGTGCACAGCTGGAACTTGGATGAACCTCTGACCTAAAAGCGATCGAACCCAGACTTGTAAGTCATTTTCAGTAACTTGGCCAACATTGCCTGTAACACTTACCTGGTACACCTGGTTCTCCCTTATGACCAGGTGACCCTTCCTCGTTTTCATGACAGCATGGATCAGTTTCACCTGGTGACACGTGTCAAAAAGTTATTTTTTTATATAACTTATTGTAATCATCATTCTACACTGTGACTCCATGTAGGGCACTTTGATTGAAAGCACTCTTAAAATAACGCATTATTATTATTTAGTTTTTAGCAAACCCATAGGAAGGAGTGTAATCTAGTCACTGACCTGGGGGGCCTGGTTGACCAGGTCGTCCAGGGTGGCCATGGTTTCCCTCACTTCCTTTATGTCCAGGTAGGCCTTTAGGGCCTGGGAAACCAGGACCTGCAGGGCCTGAAGACCCTGGTAAGCCTTTGGGTCCAATAAAACCTGGATCACCTCTGGGACCACGTAGTCCAGTATATCCAGTACCCTGAAAAAAAACCAACCTGTAAAAAGATTGCTTGTAAAGCCTGCTGCATACATTACAGTTGTGGCATTATCATGTACACACTCACTGGTGGTCCATGGTCTCCTGCTGGGCCAGGTGGGCCATCACGCCCTGGCTTACCCATCGCACCAGGAGGACCAGAATATCCAGGGACTCCTCTGTCTCCCTTGGTACCTTTCAATGAAAAAAAAATCAAAGACAGGAGACATTAAGACATACAAGTTGAATGACCATTGGTTAAAACATGTGTGAGGCTGTTTGTTTTTCTCATTGGACATAAAACACAAAGTTTCCATCAAACAAATCCAACTTTCTTTTTATTTCTAGCTACTGTTGTACTAAATAGACTGTTCAGAATGCGACACACTTGTAGAGCTTGTGTCTTGAAAGGTTTACATACCTCTAAGAAAATGTTAAACTTGTACATGGAATAATAATGTGTACAGCACAGGTTTGGATTTAGATGTTTACCTTTAAAGTCAACCACAAAAGAGTCCCCTTTTTGACCCTTCAGTCCCTGCAAACCAAGTGTTCCTTGAAAGCCCTTAAAAAGAAAACACAAAGTTGAATGTTTTTTTTCTACTTATAATTTTATTGATCAGAACAAAAGCATAAGAACACATTTCTTATGCATGAATTTGCTTGGAAATACACATGAATTTAATTATGTGACAAAAAACGGTATTTTTACATGTTTTAGAAAATTGCTTTCGCTTGTGAAGTCTTTATGCCCTTACTTGTTGTCCTCTTAGACCCTCATCGCCCTTTGGTCCTGGGTCTCCCTTCAGTCCTGGGCTCCCAGGTAACCCTGGAGGTCCTGTGTAACCAGTTGGACCAGGAGGGCCAGGGTTTACTGAGCCACACTCGCAGTTACCTTCGCAACCTTTTGGGACACATATGAAGAAGAAAAGTAAGAATATGTTGCAGATGGATCAAACACTATATAACTGCACTCATTCATCTACACAGTTACCTCTACACTCACTCACAGCAGTATTAGAGAGCAGGGTCATCTCCTCTTTTTGAGATCAACTAAAGCATGTCACAGTTGCGGATTACCTTTAATTCCATTGGGCCCTGGATTTCCTTTGGGTCCTCTAAGTCCGGGGTCACCAGGATCTCCAGGGGTGCCAGGCTCACAGTAGTAATCTGAGGATTAACCAATGACAAACATCTTTAGCTGCTTGTATTGAACGGTTGAGTATCAAAATTGATGGATGCATTTCATCTGAAATAAGATCTCACCTCCACATCCTGATCCCACCATATCAAGTATTCCACATACAAACAGACAAGTCAGAAAGTAAGTCCAAATTCAAACATGCACATTAATAAATAATGAAAGGACTTTTTCATAATTGATTAACATACTTTGTACACTATTTTGGAAATGAAGTAGAGGAAACACCAAAGTACCTGGAGGACCCGGAGGGCCTGTGACTCCTTTATGTCCAGGGAATCCTTTAGTACCCTTTGGACCAGGATATGGGTTGATCTCAAAGTCGCTGTATCTTCCAGGCTCTCCCTTATAACCTTTTTCACCAGTTGGTCCTTGTGGACCAGGTTGGACATTCCCCTCTGGGGATGTTAGAGATGGAGCAAACTTTAAATAAGGTCAGATACTGTGAGATATCCTGAGTGTGATGTTACAAAAGGAGAGAAATAACCAGAACCATGGAGAAAGGATGAACCCTGACCTGGTATTATTAACCCTGGTGGGCCGGGGGGTCCTCGTAAGCCCATTACCCCGGAATCACCTGGAGTTCCAGGCAGTCCAGGATAACCACGGTCACCTTTGGGACCTGAACCACACAGGTAAAAAGGGACAGAAAATGAGGAGAGGATACAAGATTACTTTCATACAGTAATGATGGTTACTGACTAACTGAACTTAACCATATCATTTTTTGTTACAACAGTGTGCTCATCCAGGTGTGGTTTGAGAAGTCTTTTAATTCATACAATTGTAATTAATTACAAGTGTTTCCACTGATGGTTGAAACAGATACAAATCTAAAAACATGAAACCCTTCCAATCAGTAGTTTTGTGTTTGATACTCCTTAATAAAAGCATTCTGTACAGGGTATACCAAAAGAATACTGTTTGTGGTTTCACTGACCTAACAGTACGATAAAAGTAGTAGACAACGAAAATGTAATTCAAGAAACATAATTTTGAAAAATGCTGTCATCACATGGTTCTAACAGTAAGGATGGTTTGGGTACTGCTGTGTCTTTACCTCTGGCATCCCCTCCATCCTGAAACTCAGGGGGTCCAGGTGGACCTGTATCTCCAGGGTAACCCTGACAGACATTGAAAACCATGGTTATTGATTAAAAAAAACTGACTCATGAACATAATATGTCTAACGAGGAGAATAAAACAGTCATTGTCATGACATTTTTTTATTTCTGTCATGTATTGAAATTACACCTCTATACAAAGATACTGCTAAGATGCCAGCTTCCTAAGAACCACATCATGGTTATCACACTGAGCACATAAAGTTTCCCCACTAAAAGCACTGTACTGTTCCAATATAATGCTGACTTCTTTACAGAAAACTAGTCCCTCTTGGTACCTAACACAAGCTATCTAATTCGGATCAAATTGCGATGCAGGTTTATTCCACGTTAATCAAGCTCACCTTTGGCCCAACTCTCCCTATGAGCCCTGGAAGTCCTTTCTCTCCAACCAAGCCCTGGAAACATATCAATGTACTTAACCAAAAAATACATAAAGGGTAAAGTACAAGGAACACTTGAATGTATTCTAGGTGTACCTCGGGTCCAGGTGGTCCATCCCGTCCTGGAAATCCTGAAAGACCCTAGAGATGGAAACAACAAAGAGAACATTGTATCACTGTGTATGCAGTGTGTTCTTTTCTTTCCCCCCTTTTACTGCAATTCTTTTAATGCATCTTTATGCACTGAAATGGGTTGCACTTTATTTTGTTGTACAATGTTCAATGATAATAAAGATATATCATATTCTATGCTAATTTTTTTTATTTGTTATAGTTTCTGAATTAAGTCACTTACCCGAGCTCCAGGAAAACCAACAATTCCTTGCTCTCCTTTAGTTTCTTGACGGTAGGAGTCTCCTCTACCACCCTGACAAGATAAAACACAAATCAAGTACCTCTCTCTCTCTCTCTCTCTCTCTCTCTCTCTCTCTCTCTCTCTCTCTCTCTCTCTCTCTCTCTCTCTCTCTCTCTCTCTCTCTCTCTCAGATTCACCTGTATGATTAGCATCAAAACTCACCGCCATGCCCTTTGGTCCACAAGATCCAGAATAACCTTTTTCTCCCTAAGAAGCAGACAAGAACAAAATGTTAAACACAGAATAAAAAGACTGGAAAAAGATGACCAATTATAGCTTTGCCTCACCTTGTAACCTTCGGGTGGAAGAAATTCAGGAGGTAGTTCTATGACTTCTTCAGGTCCTTGTGGGCCAGGAGGGCCTTGCTCACCCTGGAATAATGAATTAAAGAGGTGGAGATTTTCTGATACATCCATATATGCTCATATACAGAAGTATATAGATCTCAATGCAGGGCAAAACCTCAGTGCAAGGCTTTCAAAATCCAAAACAGCCTCTTACATCATCTCCTTTATTGCCTGCCAGTGATGCTCCAGGGTCACCCTACACAACAACCACAAGTTCAGGTAAGTAAGGTACTGTGTTTGTGTAGATATGTGAATGAATGCATCTGCACATATATTTTACAGCATGCACAGTCAAAGACAGTAAAACAGGGACTCACTGGTGGTCCTCTCGCACCTCTAGGTCCTCCCAAGCCCTTATGAAATCACATACATATGTAATGTATCTCTGATATACTGTTCCAGACTTTACATGTAAAGCATCATTCCCTCTTAATTATAACCTACACAAATAATAAGCAATACAAAAGAGAAACCTATTTTACCTCAAACCCAGGAGAGCCAGGAGGGCCTGTGAAGCCTTGAGACCCTCGGCTTCCTTTTCTTCCCTGGGCAAAGAACAAGCAAATATTACATAGCAATGAAACTAAAACGAAAGCTGGGTTTTCATCAAGCAGATTGCACAGGATTTAACCCTTGCTTTATTTATCTGCAAACTGTTACAGTCAAAGTAAGAAAGAAAAACCTACAGGTAGGCCAGGCTTTCCATCTTTACCGGGATCCCCCTGTAAGACCACATTAAATTGAGATGATGATGATGATGATGAGAATTAAAGATGATTATGTATACAAACACTGTTAACTGAAAAATCAAGACGGGTAGTTTGGACACCAGTGAAGCCCAGCCAATCAGTAATAAGCTCTTCCAAACTTGTGGAACTTACGGGGAGTCCTGGAAGGGCGCCATCATACGAAGGTTCCCCTTTGATTCCTTTAGGCCCAGGAAATCCCTGCCAAGAGGAGAGGGACATGTTTCCATTCGAAATATAAATACATTATATATATTTTTAATGTGTTTATCTATTATTATAATTATTTAATTTTGGGTATCTCTAATAATTTACCCCCCTGAATTGCCTTCACTACCTTCTCCCACCCAGTTTATCTCAAACTACTGTCCTATTTCCAATCCAATCCACTTTATTCATAGAGCACATTTAAAAAAAAACAATCAAGTTTAGCAAAGTGCTGCACAGTTAAAACACACAGAACATAAAATGCTGTCAGAGAATAAAAAAGAATAAGTACTATTTGATACAATTATACATACAAAGAGACAAACGCCCACACACCCACACATACTCACACAACCCCCCCCCCCCCACACACACACACACACAAACACACGCACACACACACGCACACACACACACACACACACACACACACACACACACACACACACACACACACACACACACACACACACACACACACACACACACACACACACATTATTCTCAGTAATGTTCACTTGTTGTCTTGTCTTTCACTTTTTGTCTTTTGTGTATGGTATTGTCATGTCTCGTATCGTTAAGCAACACTTTAATTAAAAAAATAGTAATAAAAAAAATAAAAAAATAAAAAAATAAATAGATAAATAAATAAATACTTTATATTATAAAGGACCAGATGTAATATTACATTTTTATAGTGCTGCATCCCAAAACAGTTTAAATTTGTATGTGGTGATGTTTACTGTATGTTTTTATTGAAAATCAATAAAAAAATTTGTTGAAAAAAAAAAAAAATCATATTCTGGTTTGACTTTTGTTCCATGTTATAATGGAGGAGGCAGGCTTCATAACCTATACTGCAGCCAGTCAACAGTGGGAGCTCTAAAAGATTTGGCTTCATTCAGGAAAGCTGTTGTTCTGTCCATTATTTTATACAGCCTAGTCTCCTGACAAAACAATACTAATATTTTCTGATTTCTGAATGCCCACCAAAAACATCAGAAGGGGACCTCTACTCACCGGCGGCCCATGGAGACCATCCAAACCAGAGTCACCAATGTATCCTGGTCGACCCCTTGTCCCATTACAGCCATCTAATCCTGTTAAACCGGGCTCACCACCAGCTCCAGGGTGGCCCTGAATGAAACAGAACAATTATGTTGATGAAGTTTAATTGCAGGGCATTAGAAGTAACATGTATAACCCATTGACTCTATTTGAGCATGATATGGAAATGTTTCTACACTGCATTCGTAGCTTCAACCCTGCATAGCATTTTTGATATCTCATAATTACATAGGTTCAGATGAACAACTTCAGTTTCTATCAAACACAAATACTTGAGTCATGAAGAGGCAGCTGTCTAAGGCACAGAAAGAGATCAAGACCTCACTTAGAATACACCATGAAGAGTCCACTAGAGGGCACACCAGGCACATTCTTCAAATCACTGCAATATTCATTGTTGAGTCTCTAATAATGTTGTAACATAAATGAACAAAGGGGGATGCTACATATAGGATACATTTTCAGTTACCCTTTATTTACAGTTAATTCTAAATTCATTTTGGGGAATTTTGAAGTGATCAAGAAGTCTGTAAACCCCAAACAGAAGAAATCCAATCAAGTTTTTCTGCTTTTTTTTTTTATCAGTGTGAGCAGTAAGTGTTATTTTCCAAATTAAGGTTTAAATTTGTGACAGTGGTTTACTCACTGGTAAGCCATCACTCCCAGGGTAACCAGGAACACCAGTATCACCCTGAAATGTACAAAGAAAATAAGTATCATCAAGTCATTGCAGGGTTATATTGCCCTTCCATTTGCATTATTACATGCAGTACATAACACATAATTAAACTATGTAGATTTATGATGATTAATTTTACATGCATGCAATGTGTGTCTTACTTTTTCTCTCTTTCCATCTTTGATTAAATGCATACAGACAACATGCAAATAGAAACACACACTTACACGTTGCCCTGTGGTCCCTGCTAGGCCATATGGTCCCTGTGCTCCTTCCCTGCCTTTCTCTCCAGGTTGCCCCTCACGTCCCATTGGTCCCATTAGTCCGCGGCCGCCCTGCCCGCCTGGCTTTCCTGGAGCACCCTGTAAAGATAAGAATGAATGTTTATTTATCACCAGCTAAAACAATAGTTGTAATTTACATTTAAAGGATTAAAACAAATGTTTCCTAAGAAACAAGTTGTCAATAATGGCCTGTATGAAAGTAGAATAGTTTAGCAGTAATGATACATTGTGCAACTTCAGTTTATGAAATGCTGCTGTCCTCTGTAGGACCAATCATGGAATCAAATCATTTGTAATTCTGGTGAAGAACATCACCACAAATTCAAACTACTATCTTCATCAGTTGGAGTGTGATTGAAAATAAATAACAATATGAAAGAAAGAGTTCATACCCGGGCACCTTTAGCAGGAAGACACCGACATTCAGTGCAGTCTCTACCTTCACATGGGCCCTCTACTGCACCCTGGAAAAGAAAACAGACTCCAACTATAGGTCATGAATACATTAAGACTCTTTATTACTATTTATAAGAGAGAAGGAGACAGCATTAGGCTGTGTGTAGTTGTGTTTCTGGGCTGTGCAGATTACAAAGCCAGGCATATCAGATAAGGCTGTGGTTTGGGCATATCTGTCATTCCTTAGAGTGAGACAGTGTTGAGAATCAGCCTTGAGAATTAACGTCCAATGGAGACTGGACACTCCTGATTAGAAGACTTTACACAAATCAGCGTTCTCACAAAGACTCGGGAAGTAATAAGTGCTCAGACCTTGATAAGAAAAAATTTCACAGCACTTCCCATTCTCATAGCACACTTACATGGTTCTGAGAAACTAATCTCTAGGTCCACACTTCCAGATGCCAAATGTTCCCACTGATGTGTGTGAGCATGTGTGTGTGTGACACTAACATTTAGTAGAGTTTCCTCAAAGCTTGATAAATATTTTGACAAGTTTAGGCTGGGGGAATTTCTGTCGCGCATCTGCTGTCCCATTTTCACTTTTGATCCTAACACTCATGAGTCGGCCTATATCCTGTATCTGCCATAAAAAAAATACAGCAGTTGGCTAGGTCTTAGACAAGCTTTTAAAATTCAATGAATTTGTAAAATTGGAAATTTGCAGAAGAAGAGTTAATTTGTTTTGAACTTCAGCATCAGCAGAATTTAAAAAACATCACTGCCAAATTAGTTTTATGATAATTTTTACCTCATTAAGGCCGGATTAAAGTGCTTGCATCAGTACAATTTACAAGCACATAATGGCAAACGTTGACGTCACGAAATTATAGCCCAATGTATATTTCTAGGTATGTTCAGTAAAGAGCTATATATAGCCTACGAATATTGTTGTCAAGAGTGTTAATTATCAAACATTCAAAACCAAAACTGGAACTATAAAACTTCATTGGCACAGACATTTGAACAGTACTGAAACATCGATACTTCCTATACCAGATCTTTGTGCTCTAAATTGATTCTCAAATCAAAATATCGATACTTTTGATACTTCAGTCATTTGAGGTAATGTATATCATTAACAGGAACACAGTGGAAAGTAACTAAGCCATTGAGATCTTGTCTAAATGATACGCGGTTGGTGGGAACGACTAGTTCTAGTTCTTAATAATTAAACAATAATTTATTGTAATGGTTTTATTGTTTCACTTATTTTCTTTTTTTTCTGTTTAAAACACCATTTTCACGTATTTTGTATGATTGTGTCCTCTGTTTGGTTTTTATGTTGTTGTATTAGCTTGGCTATATTGTAAATTAGGCCGCTACCTCGATATACTTACGAGTTTAAAATAAATAAATAAATAAATAATTTACTCAGAAATACACTGTGGGGTGCTGGTGGCCTAGCGGTCTAAGCGCCCCACATGTAGAGGCTATAGTCCTCGTCGCAGGGGTTGCCGGTTCGATTCCCGGCTGGTTGACCATTTCCTGCATGTCTTCCCCCGCTCTCTGCTCCCCACATTTCCTGTCTCTCTTCACTATCCTATCAAATAAAGGCAAAAAGCCCATAAAATATAACTCTAAAATAAAAAAAAGAAATGCACTACTGTTTTAGGATTTACCAGACACATTAGGTGTATTTGCACAAAGTATCGGTATCGGATCGGTATCCGATAGATAGCAGCCGGAATTTTACTCAGTATCGGTGGTATCGAACATCACTAATTAGCAGCCACAAACCGCAACACCGCATGGGATTCGGCAGTGTCACGAGACTGGTTGAATGAGAAGAAAATGCCAGCAGAAAATGAATTAGGAAGAGGACCTCATACAGGTACTGTTCACATTTTCTTCATTTATTAACGTTTAACGTAAAGTGACATTAGGACTTATAATGGGCCATACAGTATACTTAACCCACCTGCCGTACATTTGATGAGTTAAAAGCTTGACTTAAGTGGTTAAGAGACAGTCTGTGGTTGTGGGCGGAGTGTAGTGAAAGTTAAACTGGAACTAACATTTCCTCGGAACAACTTGAGGTACTACTTTTGAAAATTAGCGTTATAAAGTCATATATATTACTTAGTTGCTTAATTTTCTTTTATTATTTAATTATTTAATTATTTGTTATCATGTTTTCATTACGTAGAATGTAACCTGAAGTACAAAACCCTGATGTTACACACTCCAGTACACTAGGTGACAGTCTGCACCATTACAATTTTTGTTTGCGATCCGCCATTAAAGTGAGAGAAGAAGTAGATGAAAATTAGCGTGTCCTTAGCAAGCGGCAACCTCTGGCTGCAGGAAATGAAGCCCATGCGGAAGTGTTAAAAACTGCAGTTCATCAAGTGTCCACTTGAGGCTGGCTCTGGAAGTGCCAGAAACCACATACATGCAAATTCAAAAAAGCTGATCTTCACAGCAGAAATAAACATGTTAACAGCCTGGTACAACAGACGAGTGTAGTCTGGATAGCTCATTTCTCGATCGGCACACACTGTAGGGGGGATTTTTTTCATTATGCGGCATCTTCGAATATATTAAGAGTACAAGTTTTCCATTACGAGAGGCACAGCTGACTTGATTGACATGCAGGATCACTGCAGCTGTTGGCTAGGATGCACAAAGTCCACCTCTTTACGTCACACTTGCTCAACAGCAGTTATGTTGAGTTCAACATTTTCCAATAGGGCTGCCGCCGCCGATTGGCCTCAAAACAACGCTCCAGAACAGATGGGTGACGTCACGGATACTACGTCCATAATTTATGCAATCTATGGTCCTTAGCTTGGTTGCTATGAAGGTTACCTCACAATATTATTGCATTCCCTTTGCAATACATTTGCTTGCATTACTTTTGCATTAATTTACCTGCAATGTTTTTTCTTCTAGACTGTAAAGTACATTGATTACTTGGCTTGAGTTACTGCAAACTTAAAGAGGAATGTCTTACTGCATTGAGCTTCTGCACCAAGAGGACCAGGACAAGGATCCACCTGTGAATAAAACATTTACAAAATGTAACCACAGACTAAGTTCCCCAGCTTCTGGATTCCTTTGGACACATATGAAGGTAGGTTGCATACCCTGTGACAAAAAATACATCATGTTTGTATGTTGTAAACATAGACTGTATTAAGTATGCAGTCTATGGCTGTGAGAACACTGCTTGCTGATCTACTCTAATCTCTAGTTTGCCCTCATGAGAGGTAACAAGAATTTGGCTGACCCAAACATTCATCAGACTGCAGGTGACACCACAGTCTGTGTTTGTGCAGATGTGTATCACACTCTAGTGGTGGAGGTCCGTTTGTATACAAATTCTATATACTGTAATGCAATTAATCAGACTTGTTGAGCATGTGAGTAAACATGCAAGACATGTGTTTGCCTAAATGTAAATAGATATGCCAAACAGGGGATTTTAATACCATCAAACTTTACATACTTACTAATTAATTTACTTACAATGTAACAGAGCTCAGTGACCTGTTTAGTTTTTCTGCTCACTTAAAGAAACATTGATCTATAGTTTCTGGTGTGTCGACAAGCTATGAGACAGTACAGCTCAGTCAGTATAACTTCTCATTAGATACCCTCAACAGATATGGGTGAGATATCAAAATGAAAATAGGAATGTCTTATCTCACTTATTAACCGTGCAGTTTCTATTTGCAGTGAAACTCACGTGAGGGGTGTGGATGAAGTAGAAAAGGATCCCATCTCTCCTCTAATCAGTCTTCTTAACAGGTGAGTGTCAGCCTCAGTGCTGCCCCCTGTCGGGGAAAAAGGAAGCATTTAACACCAAAGACACCTGTTAGTCATAGGCCATGTGGTATAATCGGACAGTGACATTTTTTATTAGATCAATGTAATACATGCATGAACATCAGTATTAGACAGATAACGAATATTCAAAGAATATCATGTCCTTCCTCTCAGGTAGGCTCTGTTTGTACAGAAGCTTAAAGCCCATCTACACTGTAGGTAAGGGTAGCTCATCATGCACGTTAAAAACAAATATTACAACTCACCAAATCACAGAAGATCAAATCAATCTTCATGTGCAGTCTGATGCATCCCCTGCAGGAAAGCCTCTGACAAGATTCAAACTAACCTCCTGCCTTCTGTATCAGTGAAAACTAAACAGAGTGTCTGTCACTGTTTGCAAGCTTGGGGAATGAGATGAGGACGGTGAGGATGATTGGGGTTGAACAGATTAGGAAAGAACCAGACCCCCTCCCTCTTCAGGGTCAAACTAAATAACTTCTCTGGGCTGTCCTATCTATCCGGGCTCTTGCACACAGATAGAAAGCTTTAATTTAACTGAAGCCATGACCCAGTATCCCTCACAGTGCAGCAGTGGATTGATGTAATGTGAAGGCAGGTTGTTGCGGAGGATGCTGAAAAAGACATGTAACTCCTGAGCTTTTGATGCACCTGAAGGAAGGAAGAGCCATGGGAAAGCCTGTGTCTGTAGTTCTTTTGATACTCTTTGCTCTGATGCTGATGGGCACTGGGGCCAAAAATGTAAGGTATTTCTTTTTTGTCCTCCCTGATATAGCATTGTGCAGTAAAAATATCAGATTCCTTTTAGCCAACAGCCTGTATCTGCCGGTTTTGCTTATTCCTATTTCTTTCATGCTCTTATTTTGTAATTGCACTGTAAAAGCCTTATTTGCAGCTTTTTAAGGATCAAACGGTTGCTTATTTGACAGCAGAAACAGGGTCAGTTGATAAGGCAAGTAAGACTTGGTAAATCATGTATAACAGCTGTTTCAGCTTGCAATGGTAAGATGCAGCAGTTACGCTTAATATCTTATTATTATTTTGTACAACTTGACCTGAAACTCTCGCACTGAATCGCTGTTTATAGGAGAAAAGTGTCCTTCTATAACAGTGTGTTTCCTGTTGCATATAGCGTTAGCACCATTCATTCCTTAAACCTCGCAGCCTCAACTTTGATATACAACCCTGCGTTCTGTTTGTGACTGTGGTGTCTATGCTTATCTGCAAACATCTTGTATCCTGATGAGATGCACGTTTTTTTCAGTCTGTTTGTTCATGTTGTGTACAATATCCTTCAGTGGGCTATGTTGGTGGGCCTTTTTTATAGTAGGTCATTAGGAAGGGACAGGATATATAAGGGAAAACAAGCTGTCGAAAGGCTTGCAGTGAAATTAATTACTAAGTTACAACCTGCTTTATTCCCATAAATAGTGTTGTAAATTATTAGGCTGAGAAAGGAAGTTGTAATATGTAAATTGATGAAGGTGGTATCAGCTTTGTGCAGCACAAATTCTGTTACACTTCTGCTACTGTTATAACCATGGAAAAAAGCTCTTCTTCCTAAGCAGAAAAAAGGTAATGAAATATAATTAATTTCATGCATTCCATCAGTAAAATGGCCTCAGCTAAAGCATCGACTTTCAAGACACATTATAATAATACCAGTCCCATATTCCCCATTTTTTCTTAAATGGACAAATTACAACGAATGTTTGTTGAATTTGAAATGTAATGCATCTGAAATTACCTTCCGCAAACTGATAACGGTTCATTATATCAGGTGATGAAAGCCTACTGCTGGTCTAATCCAGTCTAAAGACTTCCCACTATGAGCATCTTATGATTTTTTCCCACCTTTTTACTGTGTTGGCATCAATTAACCTTTCACTCAGTGATGTTTACAGGCCTCAAATTAAAGGCCACTGTGTTGAACAGAGACACAGGAGGCATTAGCTCTTAGCACTGGAGAATTATAGATGTTGTTTTGTCAAATTGCTTCCATAAATCCTCCACAAATCCCTCCAAAGTAAACTTTCTCCCCTCCTGTGAAATAACAGTTTATTGATCAACACCCTGTTTGTGAAAGCAGCAATTTATTGTGTACAATTTGGATCACTGAAATCAGTGGATTGCCTTTAGTGAGTGTGCTCCCAGTGTATGAGGTGGAACTCACTGGAACTTGTTCATGTTCACAACTAACAAGTTTTGTTTACAGTTTCAGCTAAATGCTTCGTGGTTAAATGTAATTAAATCAGTTTACAGCATTATCTCTTCTTCACATCACCCAAGCATCATATTGCACTAGGTCCAATGAATTCATCATCCCCGGTACTTCTACTGTTTTCGGGCGTAATTCCTTTCGTTTTGCAGCAGCTAACGACTGGAATAACTTACAAAACACCCTCAAACTTTCAACTTTGTCTCCTCTCACAACCTTCAAGCTAAAACTTAAAGAGATTTTAGTTGACTGTTGCTCCTGCCAATCACTTCGGACGTTACTTACATGCATACTTTCATACACACATACTTTTTTACACCACGCAAACATTGCTTGTTACTTGTTCACTTTTGTTCCATTTTATGTTTATATGTCTATGTGTGTTTATGTGTTCCTGTTGGCACCTCATGGTCAGGTCATGTTTGTAAATGAGAACTGGTTCTCAAACATTTTTACCTGGTAAAATAAAGGTCTAATAATTATAAGAGGTATTTTTTGTCCCGTAATGGAACATGACCCCTTTTGACTGCATGTTTTCTTTGCATCTATATATTTTCACTATATAAGAAACAATGTTCATTTTTTTTCAGTGTGTGTGCAATGGAAAATCAAGATGCCAATGTGATGGAGTGAAAGGCAGCAGGGTGAGTGAAGAATTTACTCTCTGTGAAAAATACATTGTTTACTATGAAGTAATTCAGACTCTGACAGTTCTGGAACACCTTATTTTGAAAATAGCATGAGTGTGTTCTCCTACTGTTCCTCCTCCTCTACTCTGCCTGTAAAGAACACTGCAGGGGCCCGCATTTGTCAAGAGAGCTGTCAATCTTTTTCTTAAAAAAGCATGATAAGAACTAACTGCAATTTAATGTATGTAAATGTATTTGACATGCATTTTGATTTTTGAGTTTCATTCATGTCCCATCTGTTAAAACTGAGGAGGCAGGCTTTGAGACATCTACAGCAGCCAGTCACCAGGGGGAGCTCCAAAAGTTTTGGCTTCACTTGGGGTAGCTGTTGTGCTGGCTATAATTTATTCAATCAATGGACTAAACTATTAGGACTTTTTGTGTATCTTATTGTTCTCAGTCTTCACAAGAAGTCCTTTGGCATGTCATTTGTTAACCTAAATATATCTATTCAACATCCAATAATATGAAGAAGGTTTTTATCCAGCTTGGATCAAAAAAACGTATGCCCCTTAAGCCTGCCCAGAACCTTGGTGTCATAATCAATGACCAGCTGAACTTTAAGGTATTATGGGTTCATGTGGTTCATGTGACCTTAGTTGCTCGGTCATGCCGATTTGCCCTGTACAACATCAGAAAGATCAGACCCTAGCTGACAAAGCATACTACACAGTTCCTGGTACAAGCTCTTATAATATCATGCATTGACTACTTCAACTCCTTACTGGCAGGCGTCCCTGCGTGCATATTTAAACCTCTGCAGATAATCCAGAATTCAGCAGCACATCTGATCTACAACCAACCCAAAACAGAACGTGTTACTCCCCTGTTCATGTCATTCCGTGGGGTTCCAGTTGTAGCTCCCATCAAATTAAAAGCCCTACTTTTTGCTTACAGAACAGCAACAAAAGTGGCTCCTTCCTACCTGGAATCCCTCATCCAGGTCTGCACTCTCTCTCCCCTGCTACGCTCTGCCAATAAAACACACCTGGTGCTCTCATATCAACAGAACCTTGAATCACTTGCCAGACTGCTTCTCTGTTGTCCCCCTGTGGTTGAATGAATTACCCAACTCTGTTCAATATGCAGAGTCCCTTTCTACCTTTATGAAAAAGCTGAAGATCCAGCTCTTTCATTTACACCTATGCACTAATGTTACACCCTTCTCCTCTGCAGTTCCCTGTGGTGGAATGAGTTACCTGATTACATTTGACCCACCGGGTCCCTGTCTACTTCTGAGAAAGTTTTAGACTCAGCGATTTGTGGCGATAGCACTGATGATGATGATGATGTTGAGGTTTCATGAAGATGATGATTATGTTGTTACTGATGCTGGTGATGATGATATAAACAATACAAACAATCTCCTGCTTTTATACACCCTTTGCATTGCCTCTAACGCTGCATGTCAACACCTGTTTCTGATAGGACCTACAGTAGTTTGCTGCATGTACCCATGTTGTTCCTTTCTGTCTAGATCTTTGCTTGTGCTGTCCTTTCTCAGATGAATGTCACTTTGGACGAAAGTGTCTGCTAAATGAAGATACTATAACAGTTTCATAGAAGAGCGTTTTAAAGTTTAAAAATCACTGAACAGCTGGCTTATAGCATTTATCCTTGCACTTTTTTCAATCTCTCGGTAAGTCATGATAGTGTGACAGTAAGCATGAATACCCATCAGCAGGACTCCAAAACAGAAACAGCTACATGGAACTCAGCTATCTTTATTTTGAATATTTAAACATGCTTTAACTGTGTCACATCAGGTTACCAAATGATAAATGTAACATTTTTAAGTCCAGTGTCACAGGTTTTTTTTAAAAAGTCAGATCAGGTGCAGAGCTGAAATAGCTCATGATTTTTATTTTTTCAGTACTGGGTCTGTCTCTGAAACCCTAATGTACCTTGTGAAGAGAGACCAGCTGCTTTATTTTGAATCAGTGATTCTCAAGAGATGAAACCTCTTCAGTCTAACACAGGTCAGCATAGGTCAGAAAAGAATCCTATACAGATTCAATTGATAGTTTTATTGACCAGTGTAAGACAGTGATATGCAAAATGTAATCATTAAGGCCATCCTTGGTTCAAAAAGAGTCAAACTTGCTTTACTTAACCAGTTGTAAACAGATCAACATTTACTCATTTTGCCTCTTTGCATTCTACTGTTTTAGGTACATGGAGGTAAATATTAGTATGACTTCATGTCACTCACCCACTGATAGGTGTTTTAATACAGGATCTAGAAAATGTTTGTGAATACATGCAAACTTTATAGACAATGGCTCTTATTGATGACATGCAGTCTTATTCAGCAGGAGGGGAGTTATTGGTTAAACAATATTGTTATGGTTGTACTTAAATGTGCAGCGGCATTTCAATAAACATCCAATAAACTTTGTGAATCTTTAAACAACACAGATCTTTATTTTTATATTGCTGACATTTCCCGATGAAGAAAAATAATCACATCTCCTTACTGTTTTAAGAGGTCTGCCAGCCCCCCTTTTCTCTTTTCTATACCTCTGCCTCTGCCTCTCTCTCATCTGCAAATACACTAAACATATGCTCATTCACAGGGAGAGAAAGGTACTCCAGGTGAGAGAGGTGTCCTTGGGATGCTGGGTCGTCCAGGGTTAAATGGTCATGCTGGGCCTATGGGACCAAAGGTAGAACTCCTTTTTCTTTATAGTCTGCATGCCCCAAACTTTAGCACTGATGTCAGACGACAGGATTCACTATAATAATGTGCTGACTGTGACACATTTTTCTTATGTAGATTAATTATGGATTTCATTTTTGTGACAGGGCAACACTGGGCCTGAAGGACCTGTGGGGCCAAAAGGCGATCAGGTAACATAACTTTGCTTTCCAACGTCTCTTTTGGTGTTTATGTGTATTCATGCTTCAAATGACTTGTGTACAATATGTATATGTATGTGTATAGAAAGATTGCAAACATTGCGGCAGTCTTGTAAACACTCTGTGGCCCCTGCAGGCATGTAAAAGTTCACTTGTTTTGATTCTGTGAATTTAGGGACCTGAGGGTAAAGAAGGTTTTGCTGGGTCTCATGGTTTACCGGTAAGATGTTGTACTCTCTGATTCATTTTCGTTATCCTGAATGAGTGCATACAGTGTAGATCAAGAATGTCTGTTGATAATGTCTTTCAGGGTGTCCCAGGTTTACAAGGGCCTCCAGGACCCCAAGGGGCCTCAGGCTGCAACGGAACGGACGTAAGAGAATGATACAAATCAAAAACTGTATGGTGGAATAACATCCATGTTAGAGTTATCTCTAATCTCCTACATGAAAGTAAAAAGATGTCTGAGTAGAGAGCTTTTCAGTCACACTTCTATCTACCATAAAATAAACGTTATGTAGTTCTGTATTTTTGTAACACTTTTTATTCCTTCAGGGAGAAGTTGGACTTCCTGGTACTCCTGGAGACTTTGGTACTGATGGAAATCCAGTAAGGCACAAAATCTAAACACGTTTTTTTTTATATAATATTGTAATAAAACTCAGTGTTTTCATTTGTGTTATATCTCTTTTATGTTAAATATTGTCCTTACAGCCATAAAGAAACATGTTTGAAATTTGCTCATCTCTACTTTGCAGGGTCAACCAGGTCTGCCTGGACCTAAGGTAATAAAGGGATGCTGTGCCACCACACAGGCTCAGTTGTTTCTGTAGCTTCAGTGAAAGAGTGAATCTACAGAGCTGCTCTACAATTACTGCCTTTAAGTTTATTAGCTTCATCCTGATGCATCAAGTACAAGAAATAACATGGCACAGCAGTAGCAGGTGTCCTCTCAGCCTCCCCGAGCTCCCAGAGCTAATTTTGTACCTAGTCCATGTGAGACCTATAACTTGTTTAGAACTTTTTTATTTGAGTGTGTCTCTCCTTCTGTACAGTCTGTCTCTCTTTTTTTTTTTTAATGTGCAACAAGAACTGTGCCCACTCCCAAATCTGATGTAAGAATGAAGAAATTCCCTTTAGAGGGCAAAGCCTGTTGGAAGGGAATTCTACTTCTTGTTGATAGTTTTATAAATGAGAAGTGAGGTTTATGCAATCATTTACAGAAACAACCCTTAGGAAAATTGAATATGTTCATTGAAATTCTGAGCACATGCATGCATGTCGAGTACACAGGAGCATAAAGATGAGTTATGAAGCCTAATACAGAGCCTGTGAAATAGTGTGACTATATTGCAGCTGTGAATATTACATTCTGAGTATAACGACTTCCACTCAGTGCTGCTTCATTCCTTTAGTTATCAGTTATTTTAACCTTATCAGAACTTTTAACAACTAAAACTGAAAATAAACATACTTCTTTTGTTTCACAGGGTGAATCCAGGGTGTCATTGAACACACAACAAGGGCCACCTGGGCCACCTGGGAGGGAGGGACACCCGGTAACCATGACATGATATAATTACTGATACATTTTACTTTGTACAAAATCTTCCATTTCAGTTATAGATACTTTCCATGAAGTAGAGACACAAAAAGTCGGACCACATTAGAATTCACTTCCACATTTAAGTAGATTTACAGTAAGAGGAAATTTGTATCTCAGGGGGATCTGGGTGACCGTGGAGAGTATGGAACACCTGGCAACCCTGGACCGCGGGGCTCTGCTGTAAGTAGAGTTTTTTTGTGTCCTTGCGCAGAGTAAATATAGTATGCTTATGCTTAGAAAGTTGCTGTGTGATGCTTGTTATAACTCCATGCATTCTTTATAAACAGGGGTTTCCTGGCAACCCAGGGGCTTTGGGGTCTAAGGTAATACTAATTTTACCTTGAAATTTGTGTATGAATGTGAAACATTGCATACATTGCAATGAGTTTTTGTATTTTCTGTGTCAAAGTGGTAGAAAGAGAGATCAATGTAGCAGGATGCTAGCTTTTTTTGCCTGGTTTAAACTTTCATACTTGGCAGTTTTTACACTACCTAGGAAAGTGACAGCATTGCCTTGCAGATCTTCAAGTAACTTCCCTTGGTTTGCCTTTTGGGGCTTATTTTAAGGAGCAGTATTTTGAGGAGTAGTTTACACATCTTCTCATGATGTTTGGTGTGAAACTCCTCTAGACAGGAAGGAACTGCGGTGATAGGATGCAGTGTACAAGAGGAAAAACATAACATTCTCCAGTTTTCAGTGTGAGTTGTCAGAAACAAGAATGATAAAAGTAGGAAACTGACTGCAAACAAAGCATGGGAAAAATCCGGAACATGCAGTATGTTTTGAGAAAGACAGGTGAGACCTGATTATACTAACACGTTACAAATTCTTTCCCATTCTCCAGGGTCAAGAAGGGATTGGCGGTGTCCCAGGAACTCAGGGGCCAAAGGTACATCTTTTTAAACACACAGTAACAATAATAATAATAAGGTAACATTTCAAAGCTGCTGAGAGGAACTTTTGGTTTCTGTTGATTTTGGTGCACCCTGTGGCAAAGATGTAAATGTAATCCTGTCCTTTACATGCCAAAGTAGTATTTCCTGACAAAAATATATTGCTTCCTTTAACAGTCAGATGTGTCTCATTGTGAATATTTGCTGTAGAAAACGTCTAGAAAGGCTGTGTCTGCAGTTTGCGGTCAATTGTCTTGCCCAACACTTATCCCCTCAAACCGGCTTTTGGCAAAACACACAATATAGAAATCATCGGTCTTATGCTTTTGTTTGCTTTTGTAGGACATAAAGAGCAACCAGTTTTAGTTTCAACCTATTTCTAAATCTCTAATAGGGGCTTTTATAAAAAAAAAAAAGATGTCAATGTTGCATTGATAGCGCACCTTTGAATCCTTGTGTTTTTACCTTTTATCATTCTGTAACAGAAACTCATGTCTTATATATTTTTGAAAATGTTCTCAATTTGTTTTTATGCAGGGTAGATCAGGACCAGTAGGCCCACCGGGTCCACCAGGCCGGATCAAAGAGTTTTTCTCTGAGATTCGGTTGTTAAAGGTACAGTAGGCTTTTATTTATTCCTGTTTTTCCTGTCAAAAAAGGAAACAATAATTATGCCTCAACATTTTGTATAAACTCATAATTATTTTGGTTGATCATCTGTGTGTTTGTGTGTGTCTCTGTCAGTGTGTGCCCATGAAAGAGAGAGAAATAGACAGAGACAGACAGTGCACAGGAGGCAACATGTCTCACACCGTTTTTGGATTTTCACACATCAAAATTAAACATGAGCCCAATGGTGCAATATTTCACAAGCTCTAGCTGTTTCCCAAAATGTTTCACTGGCTGACTAAACAGCAGGCTTTCACACTTCTGCTTTTCAGTCACAGTTTAAAATACTGGCTGGAAAGAATATGCTGATCTCTATTCATTGATGGAAGGAGGACAAGAGAGAGAGAGAGAGAGAGAGAGAGAGAGAGAGAGAGAGAGAGAGAGAGAGAGAGAGAGAGAGAGAGAGAGAGAGAGAGAGAGTTCAGTATCAGTTACAGAAAAAGCTCCTTTTAATTATAGTGAGTTCATTCGAGTTAAGTATCTTGTGCATACATGGACAACAAATAAAGATCAGAAGGTTATCAAAAATACAAGCATGCATCCAATCTATTTGTTTATGTTATGCCTGCAAATGTTATGGTGAAAGTGCCAGTTGTTAAAATATCCTGGTCTTGGTCTTTGGGATCAAAAAGTTGGAGCTACATACTTACAGGCAGCTGTTCTCATTGCAGCTACAAAAACGCAAATAGAGAAAAAGCCTGCAAACTAGTTCAGGCAAACAAATTGAGCTGCACTGATTTCACACTTCACACACACATCATCACAAGCACTAACAAACACATCATGCCAAGTTGGTGGTCTACTTAAGCTGCAGGGTGTCTGGTCTTTGCCTCTGCTCTGTCACTGCAAACTCTACCATGAGTAAGTGCTGGGATCAAATTTTCTTACCCAGCACCAACCCAGCATGCACCTGCAGGCTCCGGCTATAGGGGCTTTAAGATATTATCTCATCACTCTTCAAATTATACATGTAATGTAAAAATATGACTGCCATGATGAGGTTGGAGCCTGGATGCCAAACAAAAACAATGCTCTCCTGCTGACATGAACAAGAGTTCAGACCATTTAAACAAGGGTTGTCTGACAGAGCTTTACTTTCATTTCTCACTCAGGGTGAAAAAGGTCTGAAAGGAGATATTGGAGAAAAGGGTTGCAAGGGTGAAATAGTAAGTCTTTTTTTTTTATAATTGTTCATATTCAATACAGTAATTCGATCTATATGGCATCACATGTTACACTTTTTATAATGAATTACATTTTTCAAGATTTAATTCTCCAAATCTTCCTTTCTTTGTTTCAACCATCTCTCAGGGAGACCCTGGTTATGGCTTCCAGTCCAAAGGAGCAAAGGGAGACAGAGGACCAGAAGGTTCTGATGTAAGATAATTCATGTCATTTTTTCCATTCATTCTCACTCCTGAGACTGTCATCTGATTGTGCATATGATTTGTTATTTTTTGACTGCAGCACCATATTTTCTCTTCTTATGAACACAACATTCCATCTTTTTATTTTTTAATTAAAGGACCACCAGTCTGGGAATAGGTAATAGCTGAGTAATGGGAATAATCAGCAGAGGGCACCAATGCAACTTCAAACTCACTGTGATTTGTCATTAAACAGTGATGGGAAAGTAAGGAGAGAAAAAGGGGAAGACAACTATTCATTTGTCTATCACAAGGCAACTCTTGGAGGATAGACAGATGGTTAGAAAAGTGATTTGATTTATGTAGGCTTTCTCTGTTGGATTTTTCCAAGTGGGACTGTTTGTTTTGTTTTGTAATTTATGCCCTCAGTTGTGTGTGGCTGGAGGTTATTGCCTTAGATTCGTTTTGGTGTCAATAGCTTTTTGAATAATGTGCTTGGTTATTGCACTTCAGGGTAGTCATTATACTCTTTTCTCATTGATGTATTTTAACTTGATGCTTGGTTTTATGCAACACTTTCAATCTGTAACAATTTCCTCTGTAGAAAATAAAAAGTGTAGCTCCATACATATAAAACATTTTACCATGACTCTGTTTTTTTCTGAAGTCAAATCTTTTTTTAAAGGGCAATTTTAAATGCTTGCATATCTTTTCAGTATGAAGAACATAGCCCATTACATTGGTTGATATTGATGTATCTGTATTTTTAAGGGTCAGAAATCCACTAAAATATAACTGAGAACTTATGTATGCAAAGTGGCTAACCATAGCTTTCTTTTTATCCTTACAGGGAAAGCCAGGGAAGGATGGTGACCCTGGACAACCTGGGTTTCAGGTATTGCACTGTGTACAGTCATTGTGTGATTGTATAGATTATATGCCTTTGAATACAATATAGTTTTCTTTAGGGAAACCCTGGCAGCAGAGGTGATCCAGGATATCCAGGGGCACCAGGATGGACGGTCAGTGATCTGTCAGTGTCAAAACAAACACAGTCCTCTGATGAATTGGTAGGCTTTGTTCTGTTTCATCATTCTTTGATTGTACACTGTTATATTTAGGGTGAAAGTGGAAACAGAGGTCCCCCCGGTCCACCTGGAGAAGTGAGTGTTATTTTTACTTCCTGAATTCTTCTGGTATTTGTCAGTTTCTCCAAGCTATTTTCAGTATCATACTAACCCATCTAGACATCCACTATGCCAAAGTGGTGTTATAACCATTGTAATTCATTTTTGAAACATAAACTTACAAGAGAATGATGTTGAGAAATGTAGTCTTGTCGTGTTAATGCATCTTGGGGATTTGTTTATAGGTACATGGGCCTTTGACTGAGCCTCAAAAGGGCTACCCTGGAGATCCTGGCCCTCAAGGCCGGTCTGGGTTCCCTGGGCCTCAAGGTAAGTGAATGTAACAATGTATAATAACTATGTATAATAAACAGACTGACTAAAAGTTAGAATATAGACAAAGGACAAAGCCAGAGCAGAATTTTGTTTTCCTACAGAAGTTACATTTATTTTTCAGGTGGTGTGGGGTTTCCCGGACCCGATGGGCCTCCAGGTCTGCTGTCAATAAATTATTAATCATATTATTTATATCTCTATTTATCAATAACTCCAACTTTTTAGAACTAAGTTGAATTTAAATGGTAAGGTTTTAAAAGTTTCATGTTACCTAAATCTTTTCTTCACAGTCTCTTCCTTACCTTACGTTTTTCAGGCCAGGCATCCGGGAGTTATGTGCCAGGACCACAGGGTTTTCCTGGCCCAAAAGGAGACCATGGGGAGCCAGGGGGTCATTATACCGGGCTTCCAGGTCTGGAAGGAGATCCTGGTAACGAAGGGCCTCCTGGGGATCGTGGTCCACCTGGACCTCCTGAAGACAGAAGTGAGTGCAAATGATTTTCCTCGAACAAGTTTCTTTATCCAAACACTTTGACAACTACAAGTTCAGTACATCTATAAATACTGAATCAATTACAATTGTTGTTGCTGTAGCTAACTGTAATGCTGATTAACTTCACAATTATCTTGCATTGATGAAAGCAATGTTTGTTTTGTAAACCTTTTCTTTTGAGCGCTTTTATTCTATAGACCTCTATAATGTCAAAGTAAGCTTGTGAAGCTGAGGCAGTCACTAGAAAAGAGTTTCTTTATATGAGGTCTTTTTAAATGGTCCCTTTGTGGATTATTAGGGTCCGAGCATTGACACGCAGTGACGGCGAGGCCCTATTGTATCCCTAAGGATCGCTAGGATTCTTCCACCACTTCAAAGCCAAATTTGCATGCCTCAACGTGGCCCAAAACTCACCAAAATGTGTCCCAAATTTATCCCATTTATATATCTTGGGGCTCTTATGTTCAGGAAGCGCAGAAATTTGAGCTATTCAGGTTTTTCACTGTTTTTGGCACTGTGCCAAATCTTTTAGGATATTAAAACCTTAATATCTCTTACATATAATGTTAGATCAGGACCAACCCTAACATGTATGATTTCCGTCCCATGCTTGACGCGTCTGTATGCAAATATTAACCTATATTTTATAGGGCCCCCTACTGGCAACAGGGAGTCACATATCTTATTTTATGATGAAATTGTTCTTCTGTTTTGAATATTTCTTTTTCCAATGTGCTCAGAAACGGCGTTCACACATTCATGAGCATCACAGGTCAGACTGTGACCTGTCGTTGAAGGATGTGTCTCTGGCGACTCTTCAAACTTGATGTCTCACCATGAAAGAGGAAATACTTACAGTATAGCTCCCTCATACAGTGATCAATCTGTTTCAAATTGCATACACATGATCAGGGTCCATCCCTCAACACATCTATGGGTTCATTTATCTACTACAGCCATAGCGCCACCCACGTACCATACATGGTACTGATATTTACATACAATACCCAATCTCTTCCAAATTTTGCAAATGTCATCATGGTCCCAGCCCTAACTCATCTACATAAACATTATGCCAATATGAATAGCACCACCTATTGGACACAAGTGGTATTTACTCTCAGAACATGTTTTTAACATGCTTGTGTTCACAACTCTTTCTATAAAGACCTGTGATAGTCAATCCTTCAGAACATAATTAAAGACACAGCAACACCTACTGGTGACTGGCAGTACTGCAATGTACACTATGCTGATAACTGCACGAGTATGCTCACAGTTTCAGCCTAGGCCTCTTAAAGTGCAGCACAGCAACACCTGCAGCACATCAGGCGGTGGCGTACATCAGGCGGTGGCGTACATCAGGCGGTGGCATACATCAGGCGGTCTTTGTGCGAGGGTCCACTCTTATCTGCTTGTGGTTTTAATTTAATCTTATCTTTTCTATAGAGAACACTTGACCAAAAAACACTGAAATGCTGTGAAATGTAAATAGTTTGACATCTTTTGTAACTCATAAGAATGTATGCAGTTCCTTTAAAAATGTACAAAAGAGTTAACTTTATTAAATGGAAAAAATGGCACGAACACAAAGCTGTCACTGTTTGAGGCAAATTCTCTTGTGTCAAAAAGTTGCATTAATGCTAAAAAAATATTGCTATAAGACTGAAAATATTGGAAAAACATAAATAGTAGACTGATGGACATTTTTGTTACTTTTTCTTGTAGCTAACAGAGTCATCAAGGGTGTCCCAGGAATAAGGGGAGGGAGGGGACTGCCTGGACACCCTGGATATGACGGGGTGTTTGGAATGAAAGGTAGGAAACCTGTTTTATGTGAATACTGTTTTGCTATTTAACTTGTTTCAATGGTTTGACATGTTTCAGATCCGCTACATTACATTCATGGAACAGTCTGCTTTAGAGAGGTTAAAATTCAAAAGTTCAGAGTAGCGTAGCATTGTGCAATACATTTCAGATACTTAATGATATTCCCATGGTTCTGTGCAGGAGAGAAGGGGGAGCCTTGTTACGATTGTTCCACATCAGGAACCCGTGGACCACCTGGTCCCCGCGGTCCACCTGGCAGCCCTGGTAAAAACACTTTCTGCAACTCTGCCCTACAACTAAATTCAGTTTTACATGTAATACTTGTGCTTAAACAAGTTATTTGAATTGGCTTATATATACTTACTTACTTACACTCACTCAGGTACTAATCAAGGACCAGGAGCTAAAGGTGATCCAGGCTTCCCAGGACCAAGAGGCTCACCTGGATTACCAGTAAGAAAGCCTGTTCAGAAAAGAACACTGTTAATGTTTTATGCGTATTTTGTTTTCTTTTTACTAAAACTTAAATCTTTCTTTGCTGAAGGGACCTACTGGAGGAACTGGATATCCAGGTTCCCCTGGACAGAAGGGGGACTCATCTTCCTACAGCATCCCAGGGATTAAGGGAGAAACAGGAGACCCAGGACACCAAGGCAGACCTGGTCCAGATGGCATTCCCGGGTTTCCTGGTCTGCCTGGTCGCAAAGGCGATCAAGGACCTCCAGGGGATAGAGTGAGAGGGATTTGAACCTAGCATTTGTGCAATAAACTTCTTCAGTTATCCAACTTAAAAACTAATTTTCCTGATTGTTTGAGCAAGTGGTATGTCTTTGTAGTATCCCTACCAAGGGGCGGATGGAGACCCTGGTTTCCCAGGTCCACCAGGGTCTGTTGGCAGACCAGGATCACTTGGTGACCCAGGGCCAGGGGGGTATGGGCCTGCAGGATTTCCAGGAAATAAGGGAGATCCTGGGATTCCTGGCCTTCCAGGGCAACCTGGAATTCCTGGTAGATATATATATGTATATATATATATATATGTATATTTATCTATGTATAATTTGACAAAGACTAACATATACAAGCCAGAAGACCAACTGAAAGCCTGACACTCATCAATAATGTATCTCTTTTTACTTTATTTATTGGCAGGCCAGAAAGGGGAGTCAAACCACAGACACGTCAAAGGACTGCCTGGACCTCCTGGATTCAAAGGCCGACCTGGCATACCAGGGAGCCCAGGTAAGCATGGCTGTATGATGTATTGATTGAAATAAATAGATGGATTGATTGATGATATATCATACATCCGTTAACATGTAAAAGAAGATGATTGAAGCATCTTTCATACAGGTAATGAAGGAGTGCCAGGTTTCCCTGGAAGACCAGGGTTTCAAGGGCAGAAAGGAGAAAGAGGTGATGTTTCACGTCCTGGACTGCCTGGGAACCATGGGCCAAAAGGTAATCCACAAATTTAAAAACAAATGTATACCCTTTAGATAACAGCCTGAAGATTCTCATTTTTTGTATTATCAATACATTATTGTGCAGTTTTGATCAACTATATGGATGTGAAACAACTAAAAGTGTAACAATGTTTCATGTCTGTGTGTGTCGTTCAGGTGACAAGGGGCAGCCAGGTCCTGAAGGTCTTCAAGTTAGGGGTTTGCCTGGTCGGCAAGGTCAACCAGGTCTTCCTGGTCCTCCAGGACCAACGGTCAGAGAAAAAAGAAAATCTATTTAGTGTATAATCATCAATTCAAAATATATATATATAATCTCTGAAACGCATGGAAGATTATTCTTTTCATTTTGGACGGTCCCAGGATTTTTGTTGTTGCCTATTTTCAAATTATGTGCAATGCTAAGCTGACTGACCTGCAGAGCTTCTTATCTAATGTGCAAAATGCTCTTAGCTACCTTTTTCCAAGAAAGCAATTCAACACACATCCGTAATGTCAAACAATAAAACATGAGCCAATGGGATATGCCCTGCAAAAAAGGAACGTTTAAAAGATCACTTGTTATGTTTTTGAAGCTCTTTTAGCAGAAAAACAAACAAACATGAAAGTTCACCAGTAAAAGGAAGTGAATCGAGTTCTAGTTTTAAGGATCCTTTGCAGGAGCAGGTAGCAGCTTCAGTACCACAGACAGCTCCTACTGATTGTGAAAAGTCTAAAACCTACAGCACAATATCATAGTGCTGGCATGCTGAGACATGAAATATAGAAAAATAAATTCTATAATATGCTGTATATTTGTGATTACCAGGGTGATGGTGGCCCTGGATACCCTGGACCTCCTGGACCCCCAGGGCTTCCAGGAATGGATGGGGGTCATGGGCCTACAGGAGATCCTGGCCCCTCTGGCCAGCCTGGGAACCCAGGGTCAGATGGCAATCCAGGATTAGTGGGACAAAAAGGTCCAATACATGAATCTGTTGCTTGTAGATGTACAAAAATACATATAAAGTGACTGATGTATAGCTCACACCAACACACAAACTCACATATGCACACAAATATCCACTCACACATTTGTGTTGTGTGCATTTATGCATACAAACTTGCACTAATCTATGTTCAGCCATTAACTGCTTTATTTTATTCTGCATACAGGGAATAAAGGAGTCATAGGCCCCCCTGGAGTACCTGGAGATAAAGACTCTTGTAAAGGTGAACCAGGACCAAGGGGACAACCAGGACCAGATGGTTATCGAGGACTTCCAGGTCAATGCATACTGAAGTCTTAGGCTGTCCTTTACTGTCAAGTCCACAGGGACAAAACAAAGCAGAGATGAACAACAAAAGAAACTGAAATGTCAAATATTATCTTTCCCGTAATTCAACACAGTTCAACAAATTTCAACTATTCTTCACAAAGGAAAAAACAGCCCTCTCTAATCTACCCCCTACTATCATTGTTTCCATCTCTCTACTCTTTCAGGACCTACCGGCCTGCCTGGTCATAAGGGAGACGCAGGTTTGCCAGGGTTTGGTCGTCCTGGTGCCCCTGGGGAGCCAGGACTCATCGGGCCATCACTGCCAGGTCAACATGGGCTTCCTGGACACAAAGGGATAAAAGGACAAAGTGGTCTGCCTGGTAAACCAGGTAATGCATTGAAGCTCTTACAGGCCAAAACAACATTACTATAACAATCATAAGGATTTCTCAGCACATCAAGAATGAAAATTAAAGGTTCCAACTTTTTCACAATTTTAAAGTTTCTAACTATTGACTTTTAATTATTTTTTTATACAAAAAGTGCATTTCAAAAATAAGGAGGAATCCTGATATAACAATGTTAAAATGTCCACGTCGCAGAGTTCCCCCGCTCTCTACTCCCCACGTTTCCTGTCTCTCTTCAGCTGCCCTAAAAACACAACATAGAAAATAAAAAAAAAATAAAAAAGTGCAGACATTACATTAATACATGTGAAAACATTTAGATTTTGCCTCTAATTGTTACACTTGGACTTTGTTAGGACCAAGAGGAGACCCTGGACTAGATGGAATACCAGGACATGGACTTGTTGGATTACCTGGAACCCCAGGACCACCTGGCCAAAGAGGTAACACAGGAATACAAAATCGTCACTTTCATTAATTATTCAGATATTTACAATTTCCACATTCTTGATGCTTTCTGTTGGTTTTCACTGGAGCTGTAAACTGTTTGCAATTTACAGTTATAGCTGTGTTATTACTCTCCATCACTATTTACAGGGTATCCTGGTCCAGATGGAACCAAAGGATTCCCAGGTCCCCCAGGCATGAATGGAGACCCAGGTCCCAAAGGTCTCCGGGGCCCTGAATCACCACTACCATCAGATCAACTCGGACCCCCAGGGGACCCTGGTGATCCGGGTAAGCTTTGCTGTAAATTCTTCAGCCGCATTTCATAATGCTTGACAACAAATTTGGAACTATTTCTAAAATGAATCTCAAACCACAAATAACTCTTCTGGGATACTTTGGGACATTTCCAAGTGCAGTGAATTTGACGTCATGAATGCTCCCTTTGCAACTCTCACTACAGTACTGACAGCTAGCTAGCTAATGAAACAGTTGTAATATTTTAGCTCCACTTTTTCAGGTCAACCTGGTCTACCTGGTGTTTATGGAGACCCTGGAAGAAAGGGATCACTGGGGCAGAGAGGCAAAGGGGGAGCACCTGGCAGCCCTGGACAAAGAGGTCTGAAAATGTTATCAAATTTGAAAAAAGAGATTTCTTTATGATGGGGTTCACATTCTAATTATCACTATACTTGACATTTTTGAAACTTTTTCTATGCGCTGTATAATTTTCTATGCCCAGGTCCCCCAGGTGATCCAGGCATTGATAGAACAGCTTCAGATGGAAGTCCAGGACCTGCTGGATCCACCGGAGACCCAGGGTTCAGAGGGCATCCTGGTGAGAACCAAAGTTTGCTTTAAGGCCATAGACACTCAGATATTATAACACAAAAGTAAATGTTCTGCATATTTAATGTCTTTTTGGCCCCAAGTTTCTTTTTGGTTTAACTTTTGCAGGCACAAAAGGAATAAAAGGAGAGCAGGGATTCCCTGGAACGACTGGTCCCCATGGTGCAACAGGTCCAAGTGGTCCCAAAGGAGTAAATGGAGAACCAAGCTATCATGGATCTGGACCGCCTGGACCCCGGGGACAAAAAGTATGGATGACATTCATCAAAAGTCTGTGTAGCAAAGTCAGACAAGACCATAGTCCAGTAGACTACTAACACATGAACAGATATGGAAAATTCAGTATGCATTGATTTAAACAAAGGCCATTTTCTGTTTGCTTTCCTCTTTATTCTTCTTCCTATCCTCAGGGTGAACCAGTATATACTCACCCTTATTCCTTGAAGGGTCAGAAAGGTGAACCTGGTTTAGTTGGACCTTCAGCTTCATCAGGAGACCGTGGAGCCAAAGGAAACCAGGGACCTGTGGGACAGCCTGGTAACAATAACACATCACTGAAATAAAGCAGCTCATGATTTGCTGTTCATTTTGTTTATACTGTAACATTCTCCACCCTGCACCCTGCTGTTCCAGGTCCACCAGGCTACCAAGGGCCTAAAGGTTCAGATGGACCTCCAGGTATCAAAGGACTCACAGGACCTTATGGACCACCAGGTACTCACTTAAAATAGTCCTTTAAAAAACTTTACTTTTTTCTTTTATCATGTACTTGATTTTAATTTTAACCCATGCCTTACTTTTGTAATATCTGTTTCCCTCAGGTAACCCAGGTGCGCCAGGTGTTGGTAGTTATGCAGGTCCAAAAGGCGACCAGGGCCGAGATGGGATCCCTGGACCACCAGGGCAAAAGGGAGAGAGTAGTAAGAAGAATTCTGCTTTAAAGTTTGGATGGCTTTGAGAGCTTGTGTAAAATCTGTCTGACACAACTTTATGTGTTATATTGTACCTTTAAAGTCATGGCTGAAGACCAAACTCATCTATTCATGATCTCTTCCCTGCAGCCCCAATAGGAGGAACACCTGGCAAGCGTGGCGCAACAGGTGACCAAGGTGAGTCTCAGGTAAATATTATCATATTTAAGATTTTTACAAATTGACTTTTGACAGATTTCCTTATTTTTAAAAAGAAAAAGATATGGTGATCTTTGGCATTTTCAGAGAAGTTGCGTCAGCCCCAAAGGCATATGTCTTGCCAGAGACATTTCAACATCACACCAGAGAAAAGTCTAGAAAAACAGTCTTTGACTAACATCCGAATAATGGTATGGGTAATCAACCAGTTTCTACTAAATTGTTTTGTTGTACTCACCAGGTATTGAAGCAATACACAACCCATACCATCAGTTTAATGATAGATTAGACTGAAGAGTTCAATTGATACATTATGCCCATATAGGCACTCTGATTTACCTGTTTCATAAGTTAAACGTGTTTAATGGGTGGCTACATAAACCAAAAATAATAATAACCTTTCAAGCAAGTCAGTGAATGGTAAACTTGCACCTTCTTGGGTTAAATTCAATATTTGCATCCTTCTTATTACCAAATCAAAAGTTACCAATCAAATAACTGATGTCATCGTCTTCTGCTGTGCACAAAATCTTATATTTGGAGAGTGTTTCTCTTCTCCTGTAGGTCCTCCAGGAGACCCTGGTCCCCCCGGTTTTACTGGTACATCACCAGCTGGACCACCAGGAGCCAGCGGAAGTCGAGGTCTCCCCGGGGTCCCTGGCCCAAGAGGACTACCAGGAAGAGAGGGCCTTTGTGTTCCTGGGTCAAAAGGAAGCCCTGGCTATCCTGGCACACCTGGTAGTTCAGGTGAGGATGCACTCAGGATGGTACCACTACTAATGGACTGGACTTAAGAGGCTCACATGCCCTTTTTTAAAAGTGGACCTGGATCAGACCACAGACTTACTATTATTATATAATTACATATGATGGAACACATATTCAAAGTCCTGAACAATTCTTAAGTTATCATATATGTGCTTTAATATAGATAAATTGATCCATGTCTGTCCTCCTTACATTATATGTAGGCTATGGCCCACCTGGTCCTCCGGGGCCCACAGTGTCGGGGCTGAAAGGAGAAAGAGGGAACCCTGGTAGTACAGGGGGCCCAGGCTATGGTGGACCCACAGGAGATCCAGGCCCTCCAGGACCCCATGTAAGTGAATCCCACTGAATATCTCCCTTTAGTAATCCTTAAAAAAATAAAGAAATCAAACAGAAGGTTGAGATTCATTTCGAACTTTCAGCATCTAAGCCTTCTAATTTAACCATGATTTTCTCTTCACGCAACATATTTCAGTAAAATATATGATACACTGAGTCTCATTGAAAATGTTTTTAGCATGATTTAATTGAACAGATTCACAAGATAAATTACTTTTAAAACTGTGCAGCAGTTTGATCACAGAAAAACCTCTAATGCTGAGTCTTCAAAAAGACACTGCATCTTCTTAAGTCCATCTTTGACCTTCCTTTGTTTTCTTTTGCATTCCCAGGGTGTAGCTGGCAGACCTGGAGGCCCGGGACCAAGAGGTGATCCTGGTCCTCTTGGATTCCAAGGCCCCCCTGGTAATCTATCATTTCAACTTCAGCCGATAGATGAAGATTTCACTTTGACTTTCCCCAGACAAAGGCAGATGTGTCACCACAGAAGAGTAATAGTCCAAGATTGATTTATGTTCCTGCACCTGAGGTGAAAAAAAACAGGACGGAGAATAAAAGGGCGAGAGACACTGAGATATATGAGGATTGATTTTACTTTTTCTGCTTTGATCCCTTATAGGATGTGAGTTTTGAATGTGATGAAAACAAAAGCTAAGTCCCTTATGATTTACATATCACCTTTGTGTTTTAGGTTACAAAGGAGAGCCTGGATACATCCAAGGCCCACCTGGTCCACCTGGGGTGAAAGGTTTCCCTGGACGACCTGGTGCGGCAAGAATCTGTCATTGATAATAATTAGAATTATGAGCCTGTAACATTTTCAAAATCGAGTCCATCTGTGCATCCTTTATGAGTAGCATTAGATCATCAGTTTAACACTGGATGTACACATTACTGGATTTTGCTATTATAAAAAATTCAGAAAATCAGGGCGTCATCAGCCAAGCTGTTTAAGCGCATGCCCCATATTCAGAGGCTATTGTCCTCATTGCAGTGGTTGCTGGTTCAACTCCCAGCCTCAACCATTTCCTGTATGTCTTCCCCCACTCTCTACTCCCAACATTTCCTGTCTCTGTCCATATTCATATCCAATAAAGGCAAAAATGCCCAAAGAATAACTTTTTTTAAAAATCTGAAAATTTGCCATAGCCCATACTGTATGTTTAATACATTTCAGGCTAGATCTGTCTGATAGTTTTTGCTCGACCCCTTTAGGCCTCAAAGGTGACCCTTCATATGTTGATGTGATACCTGAACGAGGAAATCCTGGCTTCCCTGGTGACTCTGGAAATAAAGGAACCCAAGGGAGCCCTGGACCATCAGGACCACCAGGCATACCAGGTTCAAAATCTTAGTGATGTAATGTGATGTCTGTTTGCAGAAAAAATATCATTTGTAGCATGCTTGTTAAAACCACATAATGAGAGCTGATAACTGTTGGGAGATATGTTGTGTAGTATTCTAAAATGATGTCACTTTTATCAAGCTGGTTTTCTGAGCACCTATAATGACACTAAAACTTTCTACAACAGGCCAGCTTGGCATTAAAGGACAACGTGGCGCCACCCCAGCTGGCCCACCAGGATTTACAGGCCACAAAGGAGACAAAGGAAGGGCTGGGACAACAGGTGTGTGCATGTTTGTGTGTGGGGAGGTGACTTCAAGTGTCCAAGTGAGATGATGATAAAAATTATTTTCTATGTGTCCTTACATTGAGGAGGATATGGTTTCTGCTATGGCAAAAAAGTCCTAAGATAGAAAGTGGGCACATAGTGGGAAAAGTGATGGTTCTTAATAATAGTGTTTGTCTTTTATTTATGTTGTGTTACCTCTCCAGGTTTGGAAGGACCGCCTGGAAACACAGGCCACAAGGGTCGTCCAGGGTTACCAGGGAAAGCTGCTCTAGGCTATGTTGACAGCTTCCTGATAGCGAGACACAGCCAGACTACACGGATACCCGACTGTCCTCTTGGCAGCACCCTCATCTACACCGGTTACTCCTTCCTCTTCATCAAAGGCAATGATAGAGCTCACGGTCAAGACCTCGGTAAGAGCGTGGAAACACAATCATCGGGAGATTCTTTACCTGTGTGTTTCCCTGAGACATTATATACATTTTTCTTAAAACTGTCTCCCAGGTACCTCAGGAAGCTGTCTCCCTCGTTTCTCCACCATGCCCTTCATGTTCTGTGACACCGAAACAAACTGCCGCTACGCCTCCCGTAACGACTACTCCTACTGGTTGTCCACTGACAAGGCAATGCCGGCAAACATGGTTTCCATTACAGGGGACACGCTGGCCTCCTACATCAGCAGGTGGAGGAGCTCATACGCACAGATACTCAGAAGTTGTGTATATTTAAGAACTGCCTCTAAAATAAGATGATCTGAATAATCAGTCCAGATGACCTCAAGTCAGCTTACAGATTTGGTGTCTGCAATTTAGACTTTTAGACTTTTATTTTTATTTAGAGAACCCTTTTATTCATGAACTAATAGCCATCCTGTAAGAACTGATAAAAACATTGAGGGCAGCATTTGCCAGTTAAAGATCGGCATTTCCCCAACACTTTTCTACTTTAGAGAAAGAACAGGGTCAAAAAGCTGTGCTGCTGCTAGTAGTCCGTTGTCAATGCTCAGCCTGTTTTTTAGGTCAGGATTTCTTGAGTCTTCTTCATTCATGAGGTTTTTTACCAAATCTTCACACAAATCTCCATCCCTCTAAAACAAACTAACCAGGGAATTAAAACCAGTTTAGGGGTTTAAAAATACTGTTTTAGAAGATTATTTTTATGGCTTTTAGCCCCGGCTTGATGGGACAGTTTTTGAGAGAGTGACTGAAAATGTGGGGGATGACATGTGA
The DNA here is from genome assembly GCF_009762535.1 of Notolabrus celidotus. Lineage (NCBI taxonomy): Eukaryota > Metazoa > Chordata > Actinopteri > Labriformes > Labridae > Notolabrus > Notolabrus celidotus. The sequence goes on along the minus strand of NC_048286.1, from coordinate 18,202,448 downwards.
AAATCATGTCAAGATTGGAAATTGATCACTGTGATGAGGACTGTAGCCTCTGTACATGGGGCACCTGCTCTACCAACTGAAAAAGCTGGAGGGGGGGAAATCAATGCCTCCCCATGCTTCTTGTAAGGACTATCTTTGCTGTAAGTCCAGCTATTATTACCTTTTGTATACCAGCTGGCTAAAACACTTTATCCAGTTTTTTTTTAATGGAATAAGTGGTAAGGGTGTGCGCTCCATACAGAAGCTTGAGACCATTTTGCAGCGGTTACTGGTTCAACTTCCAGCCCCAACCTTATTCCCCCACTCTCAATCCCCCACATTTCCTGTGTTTTTTCCGATGTTCTATCTAATAAAGCCAAATATGGCCAGAAAATAGCTCAGGCTGTATCAGGGCACTGGTGGCTTAGTGGTCTAAGTGCCCCATATGCAGAGGCTACAGTCCTTCTTGCAGGGGTTGTAGGTTCGATTCCTGGTTGGTCGACCATGTCTTGCATGTTTTCCCCCACTCTCTACTCCCCACATTTCCTGTCTCTCTTCAGCTGTGCTATCAAATAAAGGCAAAAATATAACTTTAACAAAAAAAAGAAAATAGCTAAGGGAAAAAAAACGGTTTAAAAAAATCTGCCCTCACTTAAAAAACTGCAAGAAGCAGGTGTTTAGCATAGCCAGAACACCTTTTTAGAACATGAAACTTATGGGCTAATATGACAGTTTGACTGAAGTTGCTCTGAACTGTAATGAAAGCAGATTACTGAGCGCGTCTTAATAAACAACCAACCCTGAACCAACTGATACAATTCAGAGCCAGGCACAACTCTAGTATTTCTAAAGCAATACACAATATAGCAATATTCTGATTTTACAATAAGAGGATTGGTCTTATTTAGTTTGATCATCATGAAATGAAATGAAATGGAACTGAAATTTTACCATGACGTTTGACAATACTGATACAAGTAACTGTGTGCATGTGTTGTTTAGGTGCTCAGTGTGTGAAATCACCTCCAATGTCATAGCCGTGCATAGCCAGACAACGCAGATACCTGCATGCCCTCGAGGCTGGGAGTCCCTGTGGATGGGATACTCATTCGTCATGGTAAAGAAATCATTTTTCCCTCCTCGAAATGTTGACTGGTCATATAAGCTATTTCCATATAAATAACTTTCTTTGACTTTCATCTACTTTAGCAAACAGGTGCAGGAGCAGAGGGCTCCTCCCAGCCCCTGGTGTCTCCCGGCTCATGTCTGGAAAGTTTCCACCAAGTGCCCTTCATCGAGTGTCACGGCAGAGGGACATGTAACTACTACCCAGATTCATATAGCTACTGGCTGGCCTCCGTGGACCCCAACAACATGTTCAGGTAAACAGCTGCCTTCTGTGTAATGCTTGTTGAGACATTCTTCCAGTTTAAATCATGTTGTTTTCAGGGTTTTGTATACAAGAATAACCTAGATAATATTTGATGATTAAAAAGGCTTTTCCAACCTCCTGAGAAACAGTATTATTTTCTGTTTTAGGAGGGTGTGTGCGTAAATTGGTACCTGGCTTGTAATAAACATTTTACAGAGTAATTTAGCGTAAATCCACAACTCTAGGATTTAAAATTACATTTCCTCTTCTAAAGATTATCTTGGGGGAATTTTTTGCCTTCATTAAAAAGTAACAGCTGGTAATGGACAGGAAAGTCAGAGGAGAGAGAGGCTGCCACACAGCAAAGGACCTGGTATGGAATTGAATTCAGTGGCGCGATAAGAGCTCGGCCTTAAATGGTTTGTGCTCTACCAGGTGATCTACCCGAGCGCCCCTATAATTACATTTCTAACAGGTTGGTCGTGTGTGTGTGTGTGTGTGTGTGTGTGTGTGTGTGTGTGTATGTGTGTGTGTGTGACTGTCTCCTTCAGTAAACCTGTTTCTCGGACAGTAAAAGGACCTTCTCTACACAGTGTAATCAGCAGATGCCGAGTCTGCAGGAAACCGTTGCAGGATAATAATGGACGTGGGGACAGTTTTTAAAAAACAAGTTTTGTCTTTTTCAATCTGATTTGAAGTATGAATATGTGGTAAATGTGAGATTAACATTTTAGTAGTGTGTAGTTCTCATATCTAATAAATGGATGTTAATGTGTTGCAGACCTGTGTTTGAGTCTTTGCTCTGAATAAACTGACTTTGTCACTTTTCAAATTGCTCGTCATTTCTATTTGCAGTGATTATAATATGTTCTGTAATTGATGGGAAATGTGGTGAACCCTTATATCTGTATCTCAGGCTGTATTGTACAAACAGGGTATTTATTGTATCAATAGATTTAAGCCTTATTACTTGTCATGAAGGACTTTAGCCCATGTGTATTTTTGTATGTTGTCATGTTTTTTTAACAATACTGGCTAATTAAAGCTGATTTAAGATTGCTAAGTAGCAACCAGCTGTTTAAAATATGGACGTAGTATCCGTGATGTCATCCATCTGTTCCTGAGCGCTGTTTTGAAGCAAATTAATGGCGGCAGTCATATTGGAAAGGCGGAACTCAACCAGGCATAGTGTGACGTAAAGAGGCGGAGCCTCCTAGCCAACAGTTATGTGTTCCCGACCGGGAGTCAAGTCAGCCATGTCCTTATTTGGGCAAAAACTCGTAATCTTAATATCTCCTGAATCGCCGCGTTAGAAAAAAAATTCACCCCCCATACAGTGTGTGCCAATAGAGAAATTAGCTATGTGGGACCAATCCGTTTTTTTGAACCAGGCTGTAAACATGTTTATTAATGCTGCAAAGGGTGTCTTTTTTGAATGGGTGTGTATGTGGTTTCCGGTGTTTCTGCAGCCAGCCTCATGCCGATTCTCGATGAATTGCAGTTTATAACACTTCCACATGGGCTTCATAGTTTGAGACCAGAGGTTGCCGCTTGGTAGCGACCCCAGTGACCACCCCGACAGTGTTACAATGTCATTTAGCAGACGCTTTTATCCAAAGCGACGTACATACAAGAACAAGAACAACACAAGAAAAGATCTAGACAAGAGGAAACAAGAGTAAGAGTAACAAAGTGCTTCAAGTCAATTTGGGTGCAGGTACTGCCAAGTAGTGTAAAGGCGAGGCACAAAAGTAAGGAATTTCTTTTTTTTATTTTTTTTTTTAATAAAATAAAGAACATCTACAATGAAGCAACCAAACCATTTAAGGCCTTCCATTATCATCATCAACAATTAACATCACCACAATAATGACCAAAGTACCAAGTGCTGGGTCACTCAAGAGCTGAACACAGATTCCCAGAGTAGAGCAGGACAGTGCGACGACCAACACCACAAACTGTGATTAGCCATTTGCCTTGTCAAAAGTGGGACTAATGTTAAAAATCAACTTTTAAGGCTTTGAGGCAATCCACACATTTCCTTTTGTTAGTACTTTAAATTCTAATTTTGAACACACATTTAAGTCCTTAAAGGTTTAGGCTAAGATGTTTAAATGCTGTCGGTCTGTTACGTGACCTTCCTGAAATGAAATATGTATTTTGTTTGTGTTCATCACTGCATTCATCAGTATCCTAGTTAGGCCACCCCAGTCAAAAATCTCTGGCTCCGCCTCTGTTATAATGGTATTTGTAAAAACAATGGTAGCACACAACAAAGCATGATTTGAAGCTACATCCCAGATTCTTCTCTTTTTTGGGGGGCAAATTTTCTTGAATATTATATATTATTATATATTATATATTATTATATATTATATATTATTATTATTACAAATAACCCAATAAGATCTACAAGACAAGCAAACTAGATTTCTAACCATTACATATTAACACTGACTCACGCTCTCCTTCCATTACCCACATTACTTGTGTTGTTTACATAAGTGACTAAATGTAAAAACATGACTCAAAGGTCCTGATGTGTGCAACTACTCACTATGCTACTGAGAACTAATTAACCCATCTATCCAGTGCTGATGTCATGGACATGTTTGCTTCTTTGTACCAAGTGAACTCAAAGGATAGATGCAATCTGGTAAACGAATGCACTAAAAGGTATGAGGTCACGACAGATGACACATGTAACTATGACGTGTGTCTGTACACTTTGACAATTACAGATACGTATGTTCTTTGGAATTGTTTTGCTGCTGTGTTTCCCAACACAAACATTGAGTAATTTCTGTCTTCTCTCTAAGTGCATCTCTTTGAACTTCAGCATGTTAAATGGAGCATGGGAATTATTGCTTCTGATGACTCATACCGCCTGCAACTTTCTCCCCTCAATTCCAAATGAACTGATGGGAGGCAAATCTTTGGCTGTCTCTGTGGCTTGGGGACTTGAGAGTGTACATTTATATCTTGGAATACTTTTGTGATTATGTAAAATCCCTCCTCTGTTGGTCGGTTCATTTGAAAAAACTGTATTTGAATGAAGTAGAGAGAATTAAAACTCCTTCTTATTAGTCAAGTCAAGTCAAACTTTATTTATATAGCACATTTTAAAACAACCGCAGATGGCCAAAGTGCTGTACAAGCTTAAAAACACAATCAATAAAAACAAATAGTAATTAAAAAATAATAGATATTAAAAACTAAATAGATAACACAAGAAAAAGCCACAATAAATAAAAGCAAAATAAAATGTTGGATGTCTCGCTCAACAGTTACACATGTTAGTCTGCACACTGCTCTTCCATGCAGCCAAGGCTTAAAAAAAAAACTATCATTAAAAGTTAAACACATTTTTCATCAAGCATGGCTTCATCTTTCTTTCTCATTTCAACATCTTATTTCTCTTTACTACTCACTCAGAAGTCTCCATGCACAGCAACCTGCCCCTAAGGGACAGTCATTCAAGTTTACTCATCCAAATCTGTCACTGTGATCAATGGATGCAACCCCCCAATACTTATAACTGGATGCAAAAAGGCACAATAATGTCCTGGAACAACTCTGTGTTCAAAATACTGTTGCTTTTTGGCACGCAGATGATCCAAGATATCGATTTCTTGCAGTCAGAAATAACAAACAGCCTCATAAGCTTATGTAAGAAAGTCAGCTCCTACAAGAAACAGCTGAAGACAAGCTGAACCCTCTTGTGTGAATTAACATGTCATCAGGCTTATTTTCTAATTAATTTCTGACACTTTGGAGGAGAAGCCCGCACTCATCAGGACTCTTCAAATAAGTATATTCCACTATGTATCAAGCCATGGCTCCTTTGAATGCCACCTTGAATTAAGTCATGCTTACATGTCCTGGTTGCAGACACTTGTCAGCATGGATGGAAACAGTGGAGCTGTAAAGTGCTCTCCGTAGCCTTCTTAACAGGATTATTCTGCTCCCGACAGCGCACTTACTAATTGTTTAGGCAGCTATATCAGGCTTCTACACCTCTCTAACTGAGTTAAAATAGTGATTTGTTGAGAGGTTGATGCAGCTGAAGGTTGTACCCCCCTGAAGAAGGACACGTCCTTAACGTTTCGCCCGCACACAACTTAGGTGGACGACAAAGACATCTATTCATTCTTTAGCAGGTTGAGTTCATTTATTGAAGGATGCAGTGTCAGACTGAAATTTAGAAAAAATATATAAATAAATGTTTCAGAAGAGGGCTTATGACCATGTGGGTTCACTCAAATCAACCGAGTTGGACTTTAAGAGTCTACACTGTGTGGTACCAGAAGAAGAGATGAAGGAAATGTGGGTCATATTTGTATTTCCATTTTCCTTCAAATTGAGTCTCTTTGGCAATTTTTCCTCAACATTTATCTGTATAAAATGAAATTTCACCCTAAGAACCCTTCTGCATTTAAAGAGGATCCTTTCAAAAGGAGAGATGACTTAATTTTCAGTCCACGTGGAGCAGTTTCATATTTGCTGCATGTACCATTACAAAATCATTACAGCCAGTGACAAATACACCTTCATTCAGATGCAGTGGGACTGTTAAGTGAAACAGAGCAGAAATCTCATTAAAGAGATGCCCAGAACAAAATCACGAGGGTGTAACAAATGATAAATTGACCTTTATGGCCTCTGGATATCTCAGTGTCTCTGAGCTGCCCAGTGATTCAACTTTATAGCACAGCAGGTTTAATGAAATCATTGTTTCCCTCACGTCAGCGTCATTAATGTTTTATTTTACATGAGTGCATATCATGCTCTGCTTACAGGGATTTGCTTTTAGACAAAGAGGCACAGAGGGATTCTTCACATTTTCAAAGTACACCAATGACAGCATGAGGATGACCTTCATTTATGCAACCAGATTACAGTGTGATTATGTTAATTATGACACCAGGAGACACCAGGAGGGGGAAAATGTCCTTATTTGGACCTTCTGTTTCATTCCTAATGACAGTTGTAAATTACACAGTTCATGCCTCGGTGCATTGATGGGACCAGCGCAAAGTTCAGGATGGTCTTTATGCAAATAACCTGCACACTGCCCCTCCCTTTTTGGACCCAGGTGCCACTTTATAAACAGATGTCTCACCAAGCTGTACATTTAAGGTTGATGCTTTGGAGTCTTACTGAGAGTGTTTTTCAGAAGAAGAGGAACAAGCGAAATATTTCTCAAAACAGGATGGCCAACACCTTGTGCATTTTGGCACTTTTGTGTTTTGCATTATGTGCTGTGGCAAGTGCAGACCCAGAGCAAGGATTAGAAGATGTCCAACTTCAGCAGGACTCATTTTCATGGCTCGACAAATTACAGGAAGAACAGGTAAGATATGTTAATTTTACTTGATAAGCATCTCATTGTTATTTATTTTTTATCTTAAACTGCATGTCATTGTTATGATTAAAATCACTCTGATCTCAGCGACCACTGAAGTACAGCCTACTGTCCTCCTTTAGCTTTTCAATTTACTGCCTGTGTGCACCCATTTTATTGATCTTGATCTGCTACAAGTGTAATTTCATTTTCAGTGATTCATTCTGGATGCTCCACAAGCTACCTGCCTTGTATTTGTCATTTTATTATCGTCACAGTTGAACCTCTGTGAAATTGAAGATTAAAGATTAGAACTTAGACAATTTAGCATTTCAGTAACTCAGGCAAAAAAAACAAAAACTGCAATACAAAATGATACAATAGTTTCTTACATATTCCAATACTCCTCTTTCACAAGTAGGGATTCTATTGTTTCAGATTAACCATTAATGACATAAAAGAGACTGTATATGATTGAATAATTTAATATTGAACCTTCTATCACTGTCTCCACAGAAATCGATAAAGAAACAGAACTTGGTGGACTTGCTTTACAAAATCTCCAAATTCCTCCAAGGCCCTTCTGACACTGAGAAACAGGAGAAGAAGAGACGTTGGTTGACTAATGAACTGCCAGCTCAGACTCGGCGACCCGGCTGCAAAATCTTCTTCTGGAAATCTTGGACTGCTTGCTGACATTTCAAATGAAATATTGGACTGTCAAACCAGGAAACCAAAGTTTTAAGTTGTATCTCTTTTTATAGATAATATGTGGTTTTACTTTTTTCATGTTCTAGTTATCTGCTGCTTTTAGTTCATCATACAATCATGTCCAGCTTAATTTGTATTGGGATATGCAAGGACAATATTGGGCTAAATGCTCTGAATGCAAATGTAAAAAACATTGGATAAATATGATACATAATACTATAAAAAGGGGTTAGAAGATTAAACTTTTGAATGTAAAAAATTGTGAAAATGCAGTACGTACAGCATACTACATATTGCGTTTGCAGGTAGTATGAAGTATGGCTGTTCTGTTGGATCTGTTATGCAGTATGCTGGGCCAGGCGTTGCTTGATTTCTGGTTTCGGAAAGCGGAAGTAAACAACTACCAAACTGCTTCTTTAGCATCCACTTATGATTTAAAAAGTTAAGAAGTGATTTATATGGAATTTAATAATTTTAACATTACCTAAAAAAAAGTCACCCCCCCCCCTTCAAAAAAGAAGAATAAAGAAAAGCGGAACGAACGCTTTGCATTGTGGGAAAAAGTACATAAGGGAGACTGGTTTGGAGAAATTTTCCCGAATCAGTAGACATCCAGGAATTTTTTGCATACTGCATATTTATCTCTTGTTCACATACTATATACTACTAGTATATGAGGCGGCTTCGAAAAAAAGCCATTGTCATAAACTATTGTAACGCCGTACCTTTAATCTCTTCAGATCTGTTAAACTGTTAACTGCGTTAACTTAAAACTTAATTCAATATATTTCAGGGCTGTGGGGAAGAAATAGCACGGGACAACTTCTGCTCTGCGTCGTGATGCCTTTAATGACCCTTCAACAACGTTGGACAACCGCACATCAAACTCGTGACACATTTACTTAACCTCAGACAATATCACCCTGAGCAACCTTAAAGAAGCAGTGCAATATATGAAACAGTAGTCTTTCAAACTTCATTAAAGACTTAATGATATAAACACTTAGACCAAAATAAAATCTCATCTTACACTACGTTGGAATGAATTACTTCAATATCAGCTGATCTACAACTGGGGAAGAACATTGACGCACCAGTTAGCAAGACAGCCTCTTAAGCTAGCTTGTTAGTTGCTAAAAAATCTTGTGTTGAAACACATTTTAAATAAAAAATGAATATGAAAGCATAAACCATAAACTTTATTCTTTTAATTCTCAAACACTTCTGTTCCTTACAACGTAATAGTTATTGATCTGGTTTAACCATTAGCTTAAACTTGTTTATGCCAGCGAACCTACAACAGTCTCATTGGTGAATTATGTGTGAAGACTATTTTTACCATGTTCTTAAATGTGCTTCATCTCAATATATTGACCAGTTCTCAGTTATCAGAACGTTACCAAATTTCAAGTCTGTTCAAAAGAGCTTCACCTTTAGCCACTACTTGTTTTCCTTACAATGATCGACCCTCTCTATCCTTCCTGCATTATTTACACCATACCTGACAGTCTGGAGGTGGTGTACACAATGAAGTGAGCCCTGAATATTTAATGATTGGTAAATGAACAGTTACAGTGCAGCCAAACCCTCCTTATCCTGCCTGTCAGAGAGATGTGGATAAAAGAGCCAAAGAGAACCGAGCAACTCTGCAGGCGTCTTTGAAAGCCAGCTGTGCTCCACTGGCCTGCAGAAAGTAGAGAGTGTTGCATTTGACTATGCTTTTGATTTATTTTAAATCAATCAAGCTCTCCCACATTCATTCATCAAACACATCAAAGTCTCTCCCTCTGTATCCTCTTTGCCACGATATTTCATTCCAGCAGAGGAGGCTGTTCTTCTCTTTGTTAAATCCAGATAGACTTTGAATGTAATTAATGTCTGCAGTGTGTTTGATGTTTCCCTGCCATCTTCATGGTGGACCAGAAAAGCAATAAACCAACAACTTTACAAGACATTTTTTGCATCCTGTCTTTGATGGTCCTTCCAATGTTGAACCAATGACTGAAGCTTATTTTTCCGAGATTCAAGTGCTTGTTAGTTTTGGGATACAAACTGCAGAGGTACATTAATCTGTGTTAAGGTGTGTTGTAAATGTATTGCTTTTACATATTTCCTGACACATTCCTGTGTGCGCTGCTGTGCATGAACATATGTCTTGTTCAAGCACAAAGTGTTGCACTGGTGAGCATGCATTTAGGCATGCATAAAAGCCTTTCTGTTATAAAATGCATTAATCTCCATCATGTATGAATTATGCATGCAGAACTATGAGGTAAATTTGTTTTTTTTTAAAAATTGCATGAATTCATTAACTGCGAACAAGTAAGGAACACGGTGTAACATAACAAAAGGAAAAGATGGAGATATAATGTATAGAGGAAAAGACAAGGTTTAGAAGTAATGTATCAAATATGATAGTGAGCTGCTGAGGGAATAAAGATTAGAAAAGTGAGAACGTAGAAGAAGGGAGGGAAAGAGAGGTGTAAAGCTTGGCTTAGTATCTTTTCTGTCCCTGGGCTATTGGGATTCAACAGAACATCTTCCCGCTGTAACCATAGCCAGCACATTAACATGCTCATACTGCAGAGTGTCTTCAGTAAAGTGAGAGGTAGAGAGTGTGAGAGTAACAAATACAAAGTGTGTGGGTGGGTGTGTGGGCAGGCGGCTGGGTGAGTGGGATTGCAGTGTGTGTGGGTTCATGAGCATGAACTTTCATGTGTCTCATCAGTGAGTGCGTTTGCTTGCAGCTTTCCTCGCTGTGCTGATCTGGAGACAAGAGAAGCCAAATCACAGAGAAAAAAAGAAAGGGGGAAGGTAAAAAAAAAGATCTTGTTTTAGTATTACAGGAGAAGTTTTTCCAGAATACTGCAAAAGTAGTCTCTTAAATCATCAGAGCTCTTTTCATTCAAACATTTATAATCACTCCCAAGTAGCTCTTCTTTCCCACTCCTGCCTCCTTCCGGAAGTAAACACATTACAACCAATCATCCAATACTTTTGCCAACTCAGAGTGCTTGATTTAGATGTAAAAGATGCACATAAAAAAACACTAAGCCAGCAACATCAAAAGGAGCAATGTTGAGCCTTAATTGAACAGAGACCAATTATTTTTAATGAGTAGAACTGAACGCCCCAGTTCTGAGCAGGAGTTCCCTCATTCTCTCTGAGGGAGGACGGAAAAACCAGAAACAAGCACAGTCCCAGTGGCACAGGCCTGCATCAAAACAACAGGACAAAAAGAGGTAGACAGAGAGGGAGGGGAGATGCCTGGGATTAAAGGTACTGAGATTATTTACTATGTGGGCTCATAAGTCTGCAAAAGACAACAAAGTTATTTACAGGTCTGTGTACAGTAACAGTACACGCCATAAACACATTGCTATGTTGTTGACCCAGCTAAGCACAGACCATAAACCATGCAGTTCTTCATTAGTTTTATCTATATTGAAGCCAGGTATTTATTGCAGGCATTATGATAGCATCTACCATTTGACAGCAAATACATTCAACTCCAACAATGTAATTTGCAACATCCATTACACAGAGATACATTTGATGTAATCCTGGCAAAGGGAGTTTTGTCTTGCAGAGATGTTGTAAACTGTGCCAGCTGTGACCTTTACAATGCAATGAAAGCCACTTAGTCTCCCAACACAAATCTGCCACATTTTAACACAGGTGGTTGTTGAAAAAAGAGGAGAGAGAGAGGACTTTGTGGTACCATGGGATGGACATTTAAAAAAAAAAAAAAAAAAAAACACAGGATGGTGTTTAAACCTGACGGAACTAAAATAGTGTTGTTCTTAAACAGCCACCTGTTTTCTCAGTCGAATGATGATTTCAGAGATTAAAGAATCAAACTGGTTTACACTACATTCACATTTTGTTCACAGTTTTTATGGACAAACTGCTTGCTTAATCCAAATGTAAAAGTGTTGAATCTTAATAAGGCATGAGATAGCTTGTTTATAAACTGACTATTATGACCTTTTGATTGTAATTAAGAATCCATGTAGTGTCCAGAATGCAAGATTTCTTCTAGGGTCTTGGGAGCATGATATTTGACTGAAGAAGTATCTGTAATCCTATATTTCCATTTTCTGTTTCTTTTTGAGTGAAGAGTTCCACTAAATGTTGAGTAAGAAGAAAGATTATTGATTGGATAATGATGCCAACAGCATACATTTGTTATTGAAATCAATGTTGTTTATATTCAGGCATATAGTTTAGTTTAGTTTAGTTTAGTTTAGTTTAGTTTAGTTTAGTTTAGTTTAGTTTAGTTTAGTTTAGTTTGGTTTAGTTATTATTCATCATGTCATGCACCGAAAAGGTGCCCAGCCCATATGGACTTACAAGACACTACAAAAACAAAACAAAATTGGAGCAACAACATAAGAAGAGAAAGAAAAAACAGAAGAGCAGTTACAATACTGCACATGTCCAGCAATGACCTAAAGTAATTAAAAAGCATAGTGGTACACTTCAGACATTTGATAGTGACAACAACTAAATCAGACATAGAGTGTGCTCCTACGCTGCTGAACAGCATTAACACAAACTGGAACACTTTGTGAGTAAACAGGTACTGTTTTCTGATATTTTGTTGAAAAGGAGGCACCTGAGATCGTGATATGATAGAATAAAAAGTGCATTTCATTTTCAACTTCCTCCATATATTTAAGAAACATTGCATTGTAAAGCAAGCCTTTGTAGAGGGTATTTGGAGGTTGCCATGCCTGTTTTAGGTAAGCTGGTTTGAAAATTTAGATAAATGTGACACTAAGTCATTTCTCATTTTTGTTTTGAAAGGTGCAATTTTCTTATCTTAATCTGACAAATACATATTTCACAGCGCATAGCATTTAATGCCGTCTTCTGCCAACTTACTGTCATACACTAATCACAAAATGTATTTGCAGGAAATCATTCCAGTATTTTTAAAAAGGCAGTAAAAGTTCATCTTTCTCAGAGGTGTTATTGTTATGCAGTCACTACTTTATCATGCTCGTCTTATCATTAATTTCCATGTGCCAGTCTGTTTTTTTAGTTGCGCATTAAAGCAAAGTTAACTTAACAGCAATTATATAACGTGTATGACCAATTAAGTACACCTATATTACAGGACTGAATTCAACACAGCCATCAAGTTCAAGGTTGCTTCTTCCACACAAGAAGAAAGGAGGGAGGATGGGGGAGGACAGGTGTGTGTGAGAGTAGTTTCAAGGACAGGTGAAAAGAGGCAGGTGGAATGGCCTTCATACTGTTTGCAGTATGTTTCTGCTGATGCTGAAATTTAATTACAGGTGTTGAGGCATCTAACAGTCTGCATATTGATTGTGATAAATGTAAGCATTTTAGCTGAAAAGTTACAAACATTACAAACATTTAAATAGAAAGAAAAATCGACTGAGTTTTATTGTGATCAATTCTGTAGAGATGCATCCAGTATGTTTAATATTACTAGACTTAGTGTAAAATTAGTTGTTTGCGGATTGCTGATTTATATTAGAACATATAGCACATAAATGTATAGGACACATTGAATGAGCTAACATGCAAGGTATAGATTTATGGTAAGTCCAACAAAGACACTTGCTAAGTATTGCTGACATATTAAAACTACAATATGACTTACCAAAAACAGAGCACAGACTTTGTGTACAGCCTATGTTTAGTTCATACTAGTGGCCCTTTTCCACCGGCCCGTCTTAGCCCTACTCTACTCGACTTCACTCGACTCTACTCGGTTTGTGTTGCATTTCCACGGGCGCGGTACCTCGTGTCAGATACCAGTTTTTCGTACCTGCTCTGCTCTGGTTCCAAGCGAGCTGAGCCGATACTAAAAGGTGACATCGATGGACTGCCGGCCACTGATTGGTCAGAGAATGTCGTCACCGAAGAGTCATGAGCTTGATGCCCAACACAGGAATCAAACACTCCATTTTTAAAAAACGACATCAGTACTGGACAATGTCTGCACGCAAAGTTTCTCAGTGGTTTCTCCTCTCTCGCTCAGCCTACAACAAAAAGCTGCAGAACGAGCAGCAAGTACACCATTGCCTCCATGTCCTCCATTGTTTGTGATTGTTGTGTTTGTGTTGCGTTCAAAATGACGTGAATGCAGTTACACGTAGCAGTTTCGTGCAGCTGTGTTATGACAACCCCGCCTACCATGAGTCGGTACTCGGGCTGGTGGAAAAAGGTACCCAAACCGAGTAGAGTCGAGTCGAGCAGGGCTGGAAGTGTGTAGTGGAAAAGGGCCATAAGTGCAGCGACCAATACTATCCTAGCATTAGCTTTCAGCTCAAAAACCAGTGGTCCTGTTGGGCATCATAATTAGGTAAGCATGAGTATAATTGTAAGAAGTCAGCATCTGTTTAGCTAGCTTGTCAGCTTGTAAATGCAGTGGTTGAAACAGCATTAATGGTTTATAAATGTGCGATAATTTCTGCTAAAGGGTGTCAGACAGTGTTCAGTGGTAGTTTCAGAAAGCTCCAGGGTGCAGTTTGTAACCAAATACTTTGAATATTTTCAATACTGCAAGCCTTTGCTTCTTGCTCTTATGGATACTTGCATGTTAGGCTGAGGTTTTTGGGTGATTTTGCTGCTGCTGTTGTGTATTAGACAGCAATTGGGCTTCAAATGTAGCTTGAATAGCTACCTTTGAATCTTGGATTTTAGGGACCTGCACAGAAATGCCTCATCTCCATTTTGTGGTGCAATGTGAAATACCCTCTCTCCTCAAAAACTTTGGATGCATTATGGCCTGCTTAGATACAAGTCAGTATATCTCAGACGTCTTTGGGGGGGGGCACCCTCAAAAAGCACATCTTTCAGTGGAGGGGATCTTACACTTTTTGTCGTTTTTTCTCCCTTTTCTTGCTGTGAGAACTTATTGATTTTTCACCCCAGGTTCCATCTGTAACTGCACCTGAAGGCAACACTATACAAACAGAAAAATAGGGAACAAACTACCCTCCCTTCTTACAGCTCTGCTGTGCTCTGTGCTGCAGCCATCAGGAGAAAAGACAAGCCCCGTCCTGGAAGTCAGGGGAGCCTTCATCCTCCTCCTCCTCCTTATTCTCCATGCAGACTGCACGGAAGGTCTGTTTCCATGACAACTGGAGAATTAAGGGCGAAGGAGCGCCATCCCAAAATGACACATCGGATTTAGGGGCTAGTGTGAAGATAAATCACCCCCGGTGAATTGATAAAAGGAAACGGATTGGATTTTCTGAATTTGAACTGCGTGAAAATCCATGTTGATGGATTTAGTTTGTCTGCTGATTCTGCTGGGTCTCTTGTTGCTGCAAAGAGTGACATTAATACAACAGCTGTACACTACAGCTGTCAGTCACACTGAACAACACACTAAATCAATCACTGCATAGAGGAAAGTTTTTGATAACATAGTCTTTATTCTTAAACAATCACTAACTTCATTCTGATTTTTATAATCAATGCATATTTTTTATTTCATCTCACAATTCATAATGCATATATGAGTGTGTTCCGATGCAGTGGAATCATCTGCAAACATAAAAATAACAAACTATACTTAACATCATGTACAACCAAAGCCTTCTTTCACTCTTTCATACATCAATATCCCCCCCAGAAAGTGCTCTCCTTTACTGCTTTGTCACATCAGCTATTTTTACCTCCTCTCCTTATCCCTCCTTTTTCTCAAATCCTCTCATTCTGCTGTCAACAGTTGACAACGAGTACATCCAATTACATGCATTGCTTTAAGTCCACATGTATCTTATTTGAACCAATATAAACCTTTATAAAAGATCCTAATATATGCTGGTCTTGCCTGCTGACTTTCAGTGTCAAGTCTAATTTACTGTATGTATCACTGGGTTGCTGAACTGTAGGTGGTGTGGAAGTTGAACTAATCTATTGTTAGTTTCTGGAGCTTAATTGCAACACTTATGGACCAAAGGCCCCAGGCGAAAGACCCTCCCAGATTCACTGCGATGCATCATTGCGGTTTGCTGTGTGAAACTTAAAGTGTGCTATTCACTGTACATACCACCAACTTAGCATATGATTTTCATCCAGGTATAGGAGAGATGTATAAACTCTCTCGAAAGTACTGATCAAAACATTGCATATAAAAGTTTCTACCTACTTTCCCCAAATTTAAAACAATCTTTTCTTAGCTCTCACCTCAAAATCAAACCTTTGTTGCATCAACTCTTACAGTCATGCAATATTCATGCTTTGTCTCAGCACCCATTATTCCTTTCTTGGCCCTCCTATCCTGGCTGGGCTTAGCTGTACATCACCTATATTAATAAAAAAAACCATTGACTCCATCTTAAATATCTCACTAGAGGCCAGGCTTTGTGCAACAGGTGCTGGACAGCAAGCAGCCAAGCTTTCATGTCTGGCCCCATTCACAGAACAATTGTAGGACTTCCTGAGTTAGACGAACTAATAGGGGATTAGGAATGAGCTACACAACGCACACGGTGGCATACGCGGTGTACCAGTCAATTCACCTTGTTTATAAAGCCCTGTCAGCGCGTTGATTTATGAAAGCGAAGCTTTCCTCCACAATGCAGCGAATGGCTCATTTCATGGGTCACAAAGCCAGGGGGGATGGAGACTGTATGGATTACCATGTCAGAGCAAACAAACAGTGAGATATTCTCACCGGGAAGATAAATCATCCTCCCCAAACCTGGCTTAATCCAGATTAACTGTTTCCTCAATGAGACACTCTGCTTTCATTATGATGAGAAAGTCTAAATGATTGTGACCTTACTGGGAAATATCAACAAGTCAGGTCAGTAAGTTATCAAACAGTCAGGCACCCTGTCCACCAGTGTTGAGAAAACTATTTTACGATAAAATTAACAGAAATAGAAGAACTTGAAAAATAGTCAACATGTTTTTTTCTGCCAAGCCTGCTGAATCAACATTCATCCTCCCCTCTCCCAAAAACTGCTGAAGTCTTCATTTAGGATTAATTACTTACTTGACGATATAGTTCAAAAGCCTGAATACTGTCATAGTTATACTTTTAGAGTCGTTGTAGCCTAGCTTACAGTTTTTTTTTTCCTTGAGGTGCAAATGTGTAGGGACGTTTTTGGCCATGGCTCATAGTGCTGATGCTGGTTATCTTCCTCTCAGCTTTTGGAGAGATAATACTTTTTGCCATTTTTGACAAATTTCAACAAATCTTTACTTAAAATATCAAGAGCATAATGAAGCTTTGTTAAAACCACAGGTTCAAACCTTTACCTACTTATTTGACTTTCTTTGCAAGCCTTCTCTACAAACACCGACAACAGTATAATGTGTTGTCAGCTTATTACTATTGTTAAGTGACATACTAGACTGCTCTCTAATATATTGCTTGTATCACTTCCATCCTGTCATTGCAGAACAACATTTGATAGCTCATGTTAGAGTATTTAAAACAGCTCCATCCATTCTATTAGTCACATTAGTTACACTTGCATTACACACCTGAGTAAACTACATCCCACCCTTTAGCGCTATGTTTCCATTGGAGCCCAACAGAGAGAACTATCAAATACATTCAGTCTTACCCACACATATGAGCAGCTTAACAGTGCATCCAAGATCAAATTTTGAAAGGAAAAATAAGAGTTACTGGAAAAATAATTTTTAGTTAAAAAAACAAAAAAAAAAACAAATAAAAAAGTCCAGTATAACCATGATAGTCACTGGGATGATTAGATCAAAAATAGTAATGATGGTGATGTTATAGTTATTACTGACAACAATAACACAATAAAGCATATGAGAATGTGATAGCATTTGGAAAAGAAACCAATCTATGAAACTTGAACATGTATTAAAGCTTGTTTTTCACAGCATAACTTGGAAATGATAGATATTTGTATTTGTGTGAAGAGAGACCACCATTCCTTTGTTTGTTTATCACAGCTTTTTCTCTTTTTTTTGCATAAAATGTTGGTCAAGTCCTGATTGAAAATGTTTTTTTCTTTCATATATATATATATAGATATATATCTATATATATATATCCTCTGGTTTCATATTAACTCATCTAAAAGGTTTTCACAGGCAAGAGTTCAGTTTTTCTTTTGTTGTCTTAGTTGTACAGTTATAGCTCCTCTTCATCGCAACGCCCTCTTCCTTTTTCAGAGGGGATTCTGGCGAGTATTTTCAGGGGCGTATTTTCCTCTGGCCCCTCCCCCTGAGTCAGGTTGAGACCACTCCCCCCAGCAGGAAGCCCCTCCCCCTTCTGCTATGTGGAGTCCTGATTGACAGCTTTCCCTCCGTTCATGGTGGGAGTCCCTGAGCTCTTTCTGGAGCGGTGCTTCTCCTCTATCTCATGCAGTGACGGCTCCCTGTACATACAAACTGTGGCAAAGATGTAAAGAGAGGACAGGAGAGGGAGGGAAGGAGAGGAGACGAGAGGACAAAGAGAGGAGGAGCTCAGAGAGAGGGGACAATGGAGAGCAGATTGAGGAGATGGATGTGAAGACAGAGACAAGGTCAGGTGTGAGGCAGGAGGGACAATTGTACCAGGCTGGGAGGGATAAGACAGGGAATTAGGGCATGTCAGCACTTTTTTATCGCATCACTTGACAGGTTTTCAGATAATATCTATTACACATTGCTCTTGCTAAAAACATATTAGAGGTGTTAAAGAATGGGTATTCTTTTTTAACCTGATACTTGGAACACTGACAGAACAATCAACCTTTTTAATGATAGTTTGACACTTTGAAAAATCTTTGTATGTATTTTTTATGTTTTACTGAGATAAAAAGATACCATGTATTTGACAAATTTAAAGCTACAGCTAGCAGGCAGTTAACTTAGCTTATTTCAGTTTTTTTAAGTGGGGTCGTATGAGTTACATTACACTAGTGCTCCTGCTAGCCACAATGAGTGCCGGTGAGCTCTTCCCCTTTAATGAGAAAATTCCCAGATGACCGGCAGGCAAGCTAGGCTACAATTCTCTGCAGACGGGGACACCTCTTTCGTGTAATTTCGCTAAAATTAAGAAAATATGGTCCAGGCACTCATCACGGTGCCATTGCATGCTCTGCTAGAAAAATAAGCAGCTCTTGACTTTGCCGCCAGAAATCCTCTTTCTTTTGGCACTATTTTCGTACGCAGACCGGTGTGCTTCCGCTGCATGAGCACGGACACATGCAGATCAGCTTTTTGGAACTGCCTGCACTTTTAGGATCAAAAACTGCAAGTCCAACTAATACATCCAAACTGCCAACTTATTTTTTACAATTTATTTTCAACATAAAGAAATCAGATTTCAGTGGGGATGTCCCAAAAAAACTAATAACCTTTTCGAGTATAAAAAAAATTAAATTTCAACCAACTAACGAACCAACAGGCAAGAAAACACTCAGGAAACCGTTAAAACTGAGTGCCAACTCTTGAGGGTGACAACCATTAGTGCATGTGTCCCAAAGATTCTAAATCTTTGGTAGATACATTGGTTGTACCTCTGTGTACAGACATGACAATGGCATAGATGTTTCCAAGTAACCCTCAACAAGTCAGCGTATAGTTATATTCCTCAAACTATTCATGAAGAAATCAGATTACCTGTACTAAGATTTCTTTCCAGTTCTTAACCCTCCTGTTATGTTGAGGGTCAAATTGACCCTTTTTAAAGTCTATTTTAGGCAATTTATGCCTTCCAAACCAGCTAAATGCAGCATAAAAATCTGGGCAGCAAGTGACAGAAGAGGAGTCGTGTTAATTTATCAACATCACTTCATAAAAATAAAAAAATATTCAAAATGTAAAATAAAAAAAACAAAAATCCATGTCATGTAAAATTATTGTATTTATATTTAGGGCTTTTCAATGTGCATTAAAGCAAGTTTTAACATTGATTTTAATGAAAAACGAATGAGTTATCCTCATCCTCTGTGAGAATTACAGAACACCAATGGACTAAATCTTGATTTAAATGGTTAGTAATATAGTTAAAAATATAATTTTTAAAAAATGTGTATTAGGATTTTTTGGGGTTCTGACACTTTTGGATGATTGAATATGCCCCGGGTCAAATTGACCCAGGAACATTATTGCTGTTCCAGAGAAACAAACAAAACAGGAGGGTTTAGTACATTTTAAGTACAAATATTCCTAAGACTGCACAGGACTTTTTAAGCCTATTAACTATGTGTATTTAAAACGTCAAACCACTCCATAAAATGTTATTCGTCTTCATCTGCAGGGCCACCACTATGCCACAATTCCAGTCATGAACTTTTAGAGATATTAACATCTGCTTCAGATAGTTAATACATCACATTAAATGAGCATTAGTGCTTTTGTTAAACTTTGTGCATAAAACTTTCCTTGTTGCTGAGAAGTACAACTACATCTCTAATGCTATGCCAAATGTTAAGAAATGTTTACCAAAGTAATTACCATTATGAAAATACTTTTCTCTTACCTTCTATGGGCCTGGGAACAAAGTGTGATGAGGGCTTGGTCTTTTTGACCCGGTTGCCCTTCATGACTTGACCCTCCTTGGTTAGGCCCAAAAACCAGGCTCTGCCCGACTCCTGCTGTCGGTACACAGTGGACGAGTAGATCACGTAGTAGTTTTCAAAAACTGACTCCTTGAACTTGCACTCTGGCGTGAACATCTCCTGCAAAGTGAGAGAGGGATACAGACGCTTTATGTGCATGTGGGCTTGCATACTAATGAATTAGACAAGTAAGTAAGATGAGTCAAGGCATGCACTCACAATTAAGCCTTGTGTACGCATAAATATCACAGACACATGGATGCATAACTGCCGCTAAAACAGATGAATGATTTTAATAAAGTCTGGTTTCAGGAATAAAAAGCTGTGTGTGTGTCACTCTGCCAATATTGGCTCTCTCTACGAGCATGTGTGCTTTGCCAAGGTCAGTAAACATACTGTATTAATGAACACACACACACACACCCACACACACCCACACATTACCAAAAGTGGACTATTAAGCTCTACAAAAGAAGCCAGGAAGCCAAGAAGCCATTCAAAAAACAAAATTTAACAGAAATGTAACTAACAGGTCTCTGGCAAGAATATTGCCTCCGATATGGATTTCCATAGAGGGACATACAGGCTCGCTGCGATGCAGCTATCAAGGAGGAGGCCATGTAATACTGCTGCAGAACTGTCTGTACCCAATGAGAGGTAATACAAAGCATTTAATTTTCTTTGTTTAAAATTATATAAAATGTGGGCACGGATTTAGCCTAATGGTTAAGTTGCGCGCCCATGTAGCAGGTGACCCGGGTTCAAATCCACCCCTTGGCCCCCTTCCTACATGTCATTCCCCTACTCTTTCCCAGTTTCCTACACTATCCACTATGCTCTCGTCTATAAAATAAAGGTGTAAAAGCCCCAAAATATATTAAAAAAAATAGTAATTATATAAAATGTTATCAATACTGAGACTTTTACTTGATCCCATCATTACAGAAATAATGCAACTCAATTATATAGAGTATGAATAGTTAAGAATAACAAGTTAAGAAAAGTTAACGTTTTTAGAGTTTAATTATATAGAATAAATTCCTAAAGATAATTTAAAGACAGACTGACACACACATGCACATGTATGCACACACACACACACACCAAATTAATGAGAATGATAGCCTTATTAGAATAGGAGTGAACAATGGAAGATGTTTATCTCTCTACTTCATTATCAAAGCAGCGAGTCAAGGAGAAAGTCAAGGGGACACACACAGGAGGAGGGGAGGAACGACCGGGAAAAAATGGAAAAGGACCAGATATTGGACACACTGTCAGGACTGAATGCCGTGCCAAATTCTTGCCATGACATGACACGAAACAAGAGACGAAAAAAAGTGAACTGTTTCAAACCCATATAAAAGGTCCAGTAATTTGTGTAACGTTGTCATCTTGAAGAAGATAATGATGTCGCTGACTCTTAAATAGGCAGGAAATTATGTGTCTTGACTCTATGCTTGTATCTTAAAGTTAATAAAGAAGGTGAGGTGATTAACATACACTGACATGGTGGCTGCCAAACCTCATCACCCTTACCACCCATCTCTGCTCCCTCCTCGACTGAATGCGTCCTGTCTGAAAGAAGCTAGATTAAAAACTGTTGCCAGTCAGTTTGAAGGGCAGGGAAGTTGTGTGTGTCATAAATAGATGTGGTTGATGTGAAACAGCTGGCTTGGTTGATGTTGTGCTGTCTCGGTTTAGGCAGGCTTTTTAGCGTGTGTGTGTGTGTGTGTGTGTGTGTGTGTGTGTTTGTGTGTGTGTGTGTTTGGGTGTTGGTGCTGTATTTCATTCATTAATATCTCCTGCAGGGTTCTGTGCCCTTTTAAGGGTGGCCATTTGACTGACAGCCCAATTCTGCTCCCTGCTGGAGGTGACTGTTTATGGGTTTGTGAGGCATATGCTTGCGTGTGCATGTGAGACAGAGATAGAGTGCAGAAGGGCCTTGAAAAGAGAGAGGAGTAACAAAATGAAGGACAGAGTGGAAAAAAAATTCTACCTAAAGGTTGGGTTGTCCAAATAACAAACAAAAGAAGACTCAGTTGGTTGTCGTATGGTCTCTTAAAGCAGACAGCTCTGTGAATCAGTCTGTGAATTTT
This sequence comes from Notolabrus celidotus, assembly GCF_009762535.1. NCBI lineage: Eukaryota > Metazoa > Chordata > Actinopteri > Labriformes > Labridae > Notolabrus > Notolabrus celidotus. The sequence goes on along the minus strand of NC_048286.1, from coordinate 18,180,419 downwards.
GAGGTTCCAGAGGTGAACAGACTGTTGTTGGGGATAAACAATATGAAAATCCAGGTGGTAGGTAGAAACCCTTTCTAATTTAAAGAGTATCAGTTCAAAAACGTCCTTTTTGGGAAAACTTTGGACCGGATTGGGCTTGGCTTCGACCCGCCCTTAGTTATGCTGTTATAGGCCTAGGCTGCATATGGATATGACACATCACATTCCTTTCTCTCTAAACCAAGCGGCAACCTCGGGTCTAAAAATATGAGTCCAATGTGGAAGTGCTAAAAACTGCAGTTCATCGAGGATCCGCTTGAGGCTGGCTCCGGAAGTACCGGAAGTCACATACACATGAATGGGGAAAAGCCGATCTTTACAGCAGAAATAAACATGTTTACAGCCTGGTACAAAAGACAAGTGTAGTCTGGATAGCTCATTTCTCGATCGGCATACACTGTACAGGGGGGGGAATTTCTTTCTAATGTGGTACTTTCGGGGATATTGAGATTACAAGTCTTCCAATGAGAGGCACAGCTGACTGCAGGAACACTGTAGCTGTTGGCCAGGAGGCTAAAACTCCGCCTCTTTACGTCACACTCGCTCGACAGCAGCAATATGGCTGCCGATTAGCCGGAAAACAGCGCTTCAGAAACAGATGGGTGACGTCACGGATACTACGTCCATATTTTATACAGTCTATGCTCCAAACCGATTCATGACCCTTTAATACATTTCATAAACTTTATTTCTTTCCCTGACATTTTGTGCTATCTTGTCTCACCAGGTTCCTATGGATTGTCGATGTGAACCACCTGCTTCTGAGGTTCTGCATGACTCAAACTGCTACAATTATTATCATCAATTTTATTCATATCATCTTTTTTTAATTGTTATTTCGAACAGTAGCTGCTTGTATTATTATTATTTTCATTGCTTGTAAGTCTGTGTGATGTAGTGTTACTTTTGTTGCTGTCTTTGTCTTTGTCTTTGTCTTTGTCTCTCTCTCTCTCTCTCTCTCCCTTTTCTCAGGCCACCTGGTCGTGTCAGTTAGATGTCCACCAATGTGTCTGGTTCTGCTCAACGTTTGTGCCACCACTGTTTCACATTGCTTTCTCACAGGGGACACGTTTTTCTCTCTGAATAATATATAACAAAGAGATGTGTCTATACCTGCTCTATATGTTAACTGTGATGGGATCACTTTTGCGATGATTTGGGGCTGTATGGATGCATAGCGGGGGCTGCAGAGCTTTGTGATACTTCTTTGTGGGTTCGCATACACAAGCAAAACCCCTCACATTAGACATGGCATTTAATCCATAGTTCATGTAAAAAATATTGATTGGTGCCGCTTTAAGCTCCAAATCCAAGTCACCTCTATACGAGGAGTATACGTGTATGTGTGTCTTAGCTCACATGGCAAACCACTGCTCAGCAAAATGAGTCACAGCATTTATGACCATCCATTTTAAGACACAGCCGTGTATAGCAGGTTGTGTAAAGGACTCTGGGAAGGTGAGGTCACATGGTTGGTGATGTGGAAACATCTCGCTAGTCAGCAGGAGGTAGGACGAGCTCTGTGGAGATCTGGCAACCAAGTTTATCAGGCCTGCTGACACACTGTCAAGCAGGAGATGTCTCTCTCTCTCTGGAGGGGCGCGGGGGTCACGTCAGCCTGTCTGGCTGCCTGTGTGTTTGTGTGAGAACATATGTGTTCAAGTGGGCAGGGGGCAGACAGTGATACATTACACACCAGCAGGCATTGTCCCTTCTTCATCTGTCTGAAGCCAAAATCAGGCCGAGAACTCACACATTCACACCCACACAAACACATAAATGTGCTCTGCTATCTTACCCTTCCCAATCAGCCAGTCTGCTCTGCTGACACGCCGAAGAATCCCCTCCAAATTTATCCACAAGGGCAACACTCTGTTATTGTCTATGAGGAGGCTTGGAGCAGGTTAAAAAGTGCCCTGTCTGTGGTTCGGAAATGATGGGGGTGAAGTGTAAGTGACTTTGAAGTCTTTGACAGAGTGCCTTGTTTGTGGATGACTTAGTGGAAATATGGGGTGAAGAGACGAGGTCGGAGTCTCTCATGATTAATGAGATCTTCTTAATGGACACACAGGAACCACACAAGTACAAAGGGAAGGAAAAGCACAGGAACACACATCCCCACAGACACCTGCACACGCAACACAGATGCTGTGTTCATTAAAATGCACACCAACAGGTTAGTCCTGTCCTCTCCTCTGCCAAGAATACCTAATAAGGCGAAGTTGGTACCACCGCAAAAATGAGGAAAATTAAAACAAGACGTGTCACATTCTAGGGCTGTGCTTAGCGATAGTAAACTGATTACAAGGACGCAGATTTATATTCTGTGTGGATGTGAAAGAGAGCTGAAGGACTTGTTAGTGAAACTGGGCACGTGAGACTGTCGGTCTCTAAATAAACATTGGGGTTCACCTGATACCTGGGGAGCAAACACTCTGCAACCAGGGATTGCATATAAAAATTTCAGCAGTTTTGGAACATACCAGTGTTCTTTCATTGCAAACGGTTGCAAGCAGATTTTTAGGACAGATGATCTCCTATAAGAGGTGATCTTAATGAAACATTAAAAATACTCGCTGATTATTTTTTACCAACAGTGATGCTCAGGGGAAGTACTGATGAGCTGGTACCCACTGTTTCCTGTTCTTTGAGCACAGACATTAACATAGTTGGATCCTTACATCATGAATGTTGACACTGGTTTTGTGGGGCGCTGTAAATATTTAGGTGTTGTTCTTGATGACAAAACAAATTCTGACTCGTTTACAGAACTTCTATTGGATAAGTTTAAGCTTTTGTGTTAAAGCATAGTTTGGAAACCCAAACATGGCCAATAACAATTAGGAATCCAACAACTAGAAATTTGATGGTATGATTACAGTCTGAGTAGTAATCATGATTATCATGATTGTGCGTAATAAACTGAAGTATTGTCATTTGCCGTCATCTATGCATCTTTTTCAATTTCTTTATTTAATCATCAATCTGATTTTACAAGTGGCTTAACAAATCTTGTCTATTAATGTTTTCGGTTTCTTTGAAATTTAGTAAAATAATGAAATTGAAAAATCTCTCACACAAAGTTATTAATAACTACATTCAGTAAACTAAATCCCATGTTGTAGAGGAAAGTGTACAAATGACTGGTGATATCTTAGAGCTTTACAGCAGGCAGTTTAACCTGCAATGCCTAGCATGAAATCTGCACATAGAGGGGTAGATTAAGATTAAGCACCACTGGCCTGAGAGCTTCCTGTTTTTATGCACTAAAGCGGTGGAACTCTGCCTCTGGACATCAGAATGGCGAGATTGTTGGTCTTTTAATTTGGAGTAATTTATTTTTAGCCATGGACTGCATTATTATAATCATTGTTTTAATTACATGTATTTATCTTATTTATTTGTTTCCCTGTTTATTTCTTGTATTTATAGGATCTTTTTAACTTTAACTTATTTTTAATCTTGTTTTATACCCTTACTTATTTCATGAATTTTACTGTATTGATTTATTTTATTTTTAAGTATTCCTTATGATGATGTCTTTTTTTTTTCTTTTTTTTTTTACCCATTTCTGTTCTTATTTGTCTCTCTGTTCTTTTGTGAAGTACTTTAGGCTGCATGCTTGTATGTATGAAAGGTGCTATATAAATAAAGTTGAGTTTAGTCAAAATAAATGATCACTGAGAACACATGAAAGCCTAACTTTCCCCACTACACTAGTGATTCTTACTGACAAGTTTATATTTAATTCCCTACCTCCTCAATGTTTCATGAAGTAACTTACCACTGATGTAATACCACTCAGGTATTATGAATTCCCTTTACTTGGTTGTGTAATGCTAGGTTGTGATCCCGCAGATGCAGCATCATATTTGTTGTGTTTTACCCTTGAGGCCAAACTTTTTTTGTGGCAGGTTATGCAAACGAATGATCCATCGCCTTGAATAATTCCTTGGTCATTCTTGGTGTACCTGAAATCCCCCCTCACTTCTTTTGTTTCTTCGGTTGATACAAAGCTTTGCTGCTTGGTCCTTCTACCTTAGTTAGAGCTAATGTAGCACAGCCTCCATGTCTCTTGATAAGCATGATGGCACATTAAGTTGGTGCACCACAAGTGTCACTTTGTTTTTGTTCTGTGCAGGCTGTTCTAAACACAATGTGCCAGCTCCATTTTGAGAGTGATAGCAGAAACACTTGGGGAAGCAGATCCTTTATGATTAGATAAGCGCCACAAGTGTGGTTAATAATGAAACTGGTTCATCGCCGCATCCCTGGTAAGATTCAACTCTTAAAGTCTTGTCAAGATGGCCAGTAATATCTCCAGGAGGTGTCAAGCCAGACTTCTGGCCATTTTAACAGGCAGTTCCTTCGAGCTAATGCTAAACTGGAATGCCAGAATCATCTCCTTTGGAGTGCGTTTCATCTCTTGTCGTCAGGCCGTCATTTCGAGCACCAGTGCAGAAGACTAATAAAGTTTAAGAATCTATGTCTTGTTTATTCTAAGTGCAATTCTTATGCGTATTAGCAATTAGCACTCAAGTTCCTTTACTTGTTCTACTTTTGCACATTTGCACACCTCCATCATGTACCTTTCAACTTGGCAAAGTTTCCTTTTCCGTATGAACTCTGATATTACTCATTTTCTGATTTTATTGCTAATATTGTTGATATTCTCCTTTTCTGTTGTGTTATTTGTATTGTGTCTGATTTTTAAGTCTGATTTCAATGAGGTCTGACTTTACTGTGATGTTGTCCCTGTGTATTATGTCATTCTGTGATCCTGCTGCTGAAAAAACAATCCCAATGTGGGACAACACAGATAAACTGAATCAAAATCTGATCCAATGTTATGGAAATCTCAGGACCCCTCAGCAATCATTCCCTATCATTGTCTGACACATGTTATATATGCCTCTGGCAACGCATGCCAACTTTTCGGTTATTTTCTGGGTGTAGCGCTGAATGTCCCTCAGCCATGACCTCCTTTTTTGGGTGGCTATTACATCTGCAACATAAACACATTCATGAGTCATTACATCCCCAGGAGCAGCACCCATTCATCAGTTTCAAGAAGTTCTCAGTAGAAAGAGGCTTACTTCAGTGGTAACAAGCCCAAAGTGGAAACCCATGTCCTTGTTATTGACTAAACAATATGTGGGTCTTAAGTTTGTTGAACTACCAGCATCATGATTCAGATGTGAAAAAGCAAAAAGGCAAACTTTGTTAGGTTTTCAAAAAGAAAAGAAAACAACATTTTAAAATTGTTGTTTGTTTAACGCATTTCAGCCTGGTAAATTCTGATGCATTCAAGGTAGTCGAGAATATAACGATTGGCTTTTACAACACAGTGTTGAGCAGCCTTGTCGCTCAAGTTAAACATTTTGATCCAGAACAGATTGTTAGATGCACTTGCATGGAAAAAAACCTGTCTAGAGAGATAAACCACTGGTCAAAGCTGCACTGCAAAAATGAAAACTTAAAATTGTTGGCCTGAAAATGATTTTTTGGTTAAGGAAACAAAAACATTTTCCATTTTGTTATGAACTACATCAAAGTAGTTATCTCAACTACCTGTATTAAGTTTGTTGTGTAAAGTTGGTCTAATTTTATAAGTAAGGTTGGTAAAACTTTAAATTATTGGTTTGAGGCTCGGCTAAAGTATTTGAGTATGCTTCAGGCAAAGAACGGGGTCCCCAACTGAAATCTACAGGGGTCTTCCACACTTTCAATTTCCCACATGTGGTGCCATCTCTCCTGTCCTGTGTGGATTTTATCGCCCTAAAGGTGAGTATTTTGTTTGAGTATTGTATTGAAACTCTAGCTTTACAGTTGGTCAACTGATGGGGAGTTGATTACCGGTTAATGTAACTTTACTCTGTTTAGTTAGTTAGTTTAATAAGGCATGGTCATTACCAAAAGTTGATCATTAGCTAGCTACCTTGCAAGTGAGAAAACGGTGCAGTAACTTGCAGTAACAAAGGTACATTTTTTGAACAAAAAATAATAGGTTGGCACAACTTTCACTTCTTAGTATTTAGAACTCAAAACTTAACACTACATATGAATGATAAGTTATCTCAACGAAAAAAACTAATCAGCGGGCTCAAATGTGAGATTTCTAGTTAGCCTCAAAACTCAAAAATCTCGTTCAGACAGTTGCCTTAAAATTTTTAGTTTTCACAGATTTTTCATTTTATCAGTGTGGGATGTCATGATGTCATTGTGTTCCACCTGCTTTAAATCTGCACATTCACTGTTTTTTAGCCATTCGCCAAAGTCTTGCAATACATGATTGGTCAATACTACTCAGACTACAAAACCCACTACAAACTAAACCAGAACACTTCCCATGTTCAAAGTCCATCCCCTTGGAGAGATCCTTCATTTTTATGTAGAATCTGTATAGCATTAGAATAGAATTTGATGTTACGGCAACCTGCACTAACTTTACCAAATGTCTTGTCTATCAAAGCTGGGGTACATGATTGTAGGGAAAATGCCCCAAATAAAGTTCACTAATAAGGGCAAACAAAGCAGGAGAACAAGAATAATGATAGCTAATGATAACATTAATGCAAAAAAAAAAATGCAGGTTTCAAGAAAATCACAACAAGGACAAAAACGCATTTTGCACATACATTAGGCCTCAACAAGGTGCGGAATAGATTTAAGTGAAAAACAATGTATTTATGTAAACTGAGTTTCCAAAAACAGGAAGTGAAAAGAAGGAGGGGTTTAGTATGTCATGCAACAAAGGTAAACAAAAATCTGAGAATAGTAATTCCCTGTTTTACCTCCAACATCCCAGGAAATCACTGTAAAGCTGTTCTACCATTTCTTTACAAACAACAACAAAGTTCCCAGACATTACCCTTCACTTACAGGGTATGAGTGATGTGTTATGAGTGTATTGGGAGCTTGTGCAAAGTGTAAAGGGTGAGGTGTAGGAAAAATGAACGACAAAGTAAGAGAGCAGGCTGTAATGGATATGAAACTGGGTTGCCAACAGAACTGGGTTGAACGCGTCCTGAATCCAAATCAGATAGCCGCTCCATCTGTGGAGTGAGGCAGCTCTCTGGCTCTGCATTAAGGAGCCCTGCTGCTTCCACCAGCGTCCTTTGACTTTGGAGAAAGATGTGGAGAATTTCAAAGGTGGGAGCAGGGTAGGGGGGCTCCATTTAAATATGGGCCTGAGCCATGAGTGTATCAGAGAGATTTGGCCTCAGTGAGGATCCCAGACCTGTCATGGAACTCCCGAGGAGCTCATTGTTATTCTGGGAGAGATTCAGGCCGGGGATTGTCTAGACATTACTTAAACTGAAAAACTCTCTTTGTCAACTTTTCTGTCCCTTCTCCTCCTCTCCACCTCTTCCTGTTTATCTTTATCTCTGTCTCACCCTGAAAGTCAATCACTTCCAGACAAGGTTCTGTCCTGTCCTTTTCTTAACTTCCCTCCGGGGAACATCGATAGTTCATGTCCGAAAAATCCATTCCCAACACTTACTACTGGGTCAATTTTCATGGTGAGAAACCCTAATTACCCAAACTTCAGGGGTGTGCATCTTTCCTTTACACTATCCAGTTTGATTCAATTAGATTCCTGATGGTTAGGATTGATTCTTGATAAAACTACTAACATATCCCTATCACTATTTATCCAAGAGAAAACAAATAGGCCAATTGTACAAACAAATATTTCGACATTATGTATATGAATTGAAACCTTAACACAACCATAACCTGTGTATCACTTTGACAGTTAGTTTGGTGGAGAAATATGAAAAACTGCTACAACAACAAAAAAAAAAAACAACTTCTGTCTCACTTTGTGTGCTTTGCAAAACCTTGTAAGCACTTAAAGGAGAAGAAAAAAAACTGTATGACAACACTTTGTCTGTTCAGACCAAGCGGAAACCTCCGGTCTCAAACTATGAAGCCCATGCCGAAGTGTTATACACTGCCACTCATCGAGAATCTGCTTGAGGCTGGCTGCAGACACACCGGAAGCCACATGGACATGAATGGGAAAAAGACGATCTTTGCAGCATTAATAAACATGTCTACAGCCCGGTTCAAAACGTAGCTACGTAGCTCATTTCTCTATCGGCACACACTGCACAGGGGGGGGAAATTTTTTCTAACGCAACGGTTCAGAAGATGTTAAGATTACAAGTTTTTGCCCAAATAAGGACATGACTGACTTGACTCCCGGTCGAGAACACATAGCTGTTGGTTAAGAGGCTTAAACTCCGCCTCTTTACGTCACACTATGCCTAGTTGAGTTCTGCATTACCAATATGGCTGCAGCCGTCGATTGGCTTCAAAACAGCGCTCAGGAACAGATGGGTGACGTCGCGGATACTACGTCCATATTTTATACCGTCTATGGTTCAGACAGGAGAGCACTGCTGCTGTGTTAAAAATAAAAATAAAAATGTGATTCTCTCTGAGGTCAAATATGAGTTACACATGATGCTCAGTGACACCCTCTCTGCATTTGACAGACCTTGGTTGACTTTTTTCTTAAACTGACAAACAATTCTGGTGTGATCTTTGGAAATTGCCCTGTTTGATAGTGTTTGACTCAGCTCAGATGTAACAATGTTATGTTGTTACTGCTGACCTTGAGTTGAAAGTTGACCTAATTATGTTGTGAGGTCATAAACTTTAGCAGTACAACAGCCAATGACGTTTTGACTTTGGCGAGTTGTGGCTAATTTGTGGCTGGACAAAGTGTTTAATGATCAGGTCTTCTTTGGCTGCACTGCTAAAGTTTGCATCTTGGCAAAGGTGACTGTGTGATTTTGCAATCAGAAATGTGTCTGTCCATGTAGTTCATCACTTTTCTACAAAGTGTACAGACAAACAGACTTAGTATGAAGTCCATAAGACTTGATTTCTAAAGTGAAGACTGAATTGCTTCAGCGATCGCAGACATTGTTGCATTCTCCTCTTCAACCAACTAACTCTAAATTCTCTCCATCTGGGCGAACTGTAGTCTCTTGAAAGATAGTAATTCACACTCGGAGTGTCCTGAGATTGAGATTGCTGAGCACAATATGCAGGATAAACAACATAGTCTCAGGAACCAGTTCATAACTTTAAGACCAGGCCATTGATTGGTTCATAGTATGCTTTTACTGTTTTTTACTGCACACCAGTATACTTGGATCTTCAGCATTACGATGGGCAACCGCTTTGGATCAGTGAATCATTACATTACCACCTAACTTATTCTGCCTTCATATATCAGCCTTCATATTTTCTGATCTACTTTACTTTCTTCTTTTTCCCCTCTTTACTTCAAGAGAACACTCTCAACACATTACCTTTCATCAGCACTGACTGCATGCAACTGAATAATGATGAGGCAAACTTTTAAAACTTTCTGTGGTTGAGTAACCAAGTAAAAAAGGCCAAATATTGGCTGTAAGCTGCTTCTCATATTCAATTTCAATATGTCAGTCAAGGCCTTGAAAATTAGGATTTCACCGATTTCTGTAATTTTTAGCCCAATTAAGCAATTTTTTAAAACGTCTACTGATCTGTTTATACTTCAGAGAACCCAACATTTCTTTATTCACTTCCGTTACGTTTTTGATCCGGCACCACAAAAAATCCTTCAAACCAGTTTTGTTCTTTAGGCAGCAAAACATGAAGAAAAGGCAGGCGGGGCACAGAGAGACTACTCACACAAGCCCTTTGTCATTTGTCACCAGAACAAAATCCGACGCTCTCCCTGACCTTCCACATCAACTCTCTCTCGCTCATCCCTCCAGGGCCTTAACTGAAGGTTTTACTGCGACACATTACTTTTTTCTGTGACATAAATGAGCAGCCGTAAAATTAGACTTAGACTGAAAGAGAGAGTAAGAACAGTTCAGAGGCCGCTGTGAATGTGTGGCCCTATGGACAAAATTACTGTATGGTTAAGAAAGATAGATTAGGGCTCCCTAGACAACCAATCAGTTAGTTGATAAGAGTTTTAGTGAGCAAACTTTTTTAATTACTTTTTTTTTTGTGCTGCAAAATTAAAAAAAAAGGACCAAACTCTGATTTTAAGCTACATCTTCTCTGTTGTCACTGTAAAGCTAATGCTATCTGTACTGTCACAAGCCAAGACTTACCCTTTAAGAATAAGAGGCTTAGTGGGTAATGTATGCATTCACCATCAGACTTATAGAGTATTCGGAAGCGTGCTTATGTTCCCACAACCCTATTTTCCCACATTTCTAAGATTTTTGCTTCAGCTGAAACCCTTTTCGATCAGCCCATTTCACTTTTTCTTTTAATGATTGTGATTGTGACGATTTCTGCTGCTGCTGATCGAAATAAAATTACTCATTCTTTCATTTACTATAAAGTGGTTCCAAAGAATCTTGTGGGAAGATAGAGCTTAAATTGAAGGGAAATGCAGTAACACAAGACCTAATTTTGAAAATGTCCTAGAAATGTGGGAACATAGGGATGACCCTCTCCTAAACCAGAGAGCTCTGTCCACATCTCTTAATTGTTTTTTTTTAATATTGCTGTCTTTAAACATCAGTGAAAAACAGACCCACATACTCTTACAAGCTATGAATTTATATGGTTTGCTGTTCATATTTCTGTTTATCATGTTCATGTGAAGGACTTTGTGACTTATGTCTGGGAAAAGCACTACATAAAAACCTTTACTCACTTGATGAAGTCTGGTTGGTTTGTTTTAGGAGCTATTTCCCTGCTGTGTATGAGTAAAGAAAAAAAAAAGGATGCATCATGAACACGGCTAAGCGGAAGCTTTCCATGCGTTGAGTCACAGTAGTCAACACTGACTCTCCAGTAAAGGTTGGAGTGTGGAGGCTTTGAAATGGGCTGTGTTTGTGTTACATTGAGTGAGTGAAAGAATTACCTGTTTAGAGCTACCACAAAGTCTTGTGGGCCTTCTTCACTAGTCAGTTTGTCTGTCGGCATGCTAGTTCCCAGCTACAAGTCCAGCTTATTCAGCCCAAAGAAACCAGATATGACCCAGCTAATGTTCTGATTTTAAAGACTGGAACTGGTAGTATAGTATCAGTGAAGGTTGAATTTAGCATGCTGGCCTGTTTCTGGTGAGTGATAAAGTTGATTGAGATGGAGAGGGGAGATGTTTCTCAGTGTGTTGGTAAGTAATGATAAGTTGATAAGTTCATAGAAACATAGATAAATAGCTAATAGATATGTATGGATTTTTTAGAGATAGATTGTTATGAATAGATCAATACATATGAAGATACATTGATCATGCATAGATCAATGGCAATGAATATACTAGAGGGATACATTGATGAATTGATAGATGGATATACAGAAAAATAAAGAGACTGAGTGCTAGATAAAGTGAACAGTGGTTACTGCTGTGCAGTAAACTAGGTCATATTGAGAAGTGTTATAAATAATGGAACAGCGCTCTTCATTGTGGATGCTCAACCCCCACACACTTCATCGCTAAACACTCCACACAAGCATTATCTCCTGCTCACTCATGGCTACATTAGCTCCACTTAACTGATCAACAGTAATAGTAATCTGGCCAGTAAAAGAATGGACAGATACCTGACACCTAGATGAATAACTAAACAGAAAGATGTGTTGCTGCACAACTTCTCAGAACCAACTCAAGTGTAAAGCCTGTCGCACATCCTCACTAACAGGACAGCTGGAAAAGACCAAGGGAGAGAAGAAGAACAGTAGAGCTTTAGAGAAGTAGGAGGATATCCCTCAGTAATTATCTCCCAGGAGGGGGGCGAGACGGAGAGGGAGAGAGAGAGAGAGAGAGAGGGAGAGAGAGAGAGAGAGAGAGAGAGAGGGAGAGAGAGAGAGAGAGAGAGAGAGAGAGAGAGAGAGAGAGAGAGAGAGAGAGAGAGAGAGAGAGAGAGAGAGAGAGAGAGTCAGTCTAGCATCTCTGCTCTTAGATGTTAGGGTGACAATACAAGACAACAAAAACAAGCAGTGAGAAACTATATAGCTAGGAGAGGACACACAATGTAATGGAGACCTCAAACAAGAGAGAATAAGAGAGGGAGGTTAAAAATGCACAGATAATGATAAAAATAAATGTGAGTAAGTAACAAGGAATGAAAATCAAGGACTTATTTTATGGCTGTGATTGAGCCAGGAGAGCTCTCCTAAAAGTGTGAACACAGAAATGTTCCCCCTTTAGAGTCCCCTGGAAACACTTATGCAGTTCTCTCTCTGTCTATCACATTCATAATCTCTGTTGGTAAATAATGGAAATTAGAGGCAGAAGCGGAGGCTCTGTGTGCTTTCATCCAGTGGTTTGCATGTTAATTTAGCCTCTTTATGAGCACTCGGAGGCTCTCCAAGGCTCATAAGCCTCTGTGTGATCCAGCCTACCACCCTGCGTTCTGCTTACCAATGCATGCTAATTTCCCATGCTTCACATCTGAGAAGCCGGACCTCCTCTGTACGTCCAGAGACTGCTTTCACTCTCCTTCTTGCTAAAATGCCTCAACTATTGACGAACAAGCATTCATGATGCGATAGAAAGGTCGAAAATGGACTCCTCATCCCATAAAATGATGGGTAAAACGATTCACAGAGACGCAGTGAATCACTTCTAATTAACAATAATTATGTAGTCTGACGCAGATGATGATTTCATCCAGGGTGGGAGTGTGTCGGGGGGTCATACTGAATCCCCAACTTTGAATCAATTTCATAAATTAAAAGAATGCTGTCTGGGCACGATTAAACTTTAATTATAGACGTAGATATGTGGGTGGAGGGTTATTATAAGTCCTATAGTAGAGCTGTGAATTGAGCGCTTCTTTATGTGCATTAAGTTATGAATGAATCAGTCCACCTGGGTGAGTCATAACAGCCTGCGCACTTATCTCACGTCCTTCCCTGAACCAGTGAGTCCTCATGCATCTGTCCAGTCATTAAGTTGTGCTCAAGTTTTAAAGAAACTCAACATTTATCTAGTCTTCTTTAAAATGTAAAATTAAAATCTGAGAGATGAGCTGAGATAACCTCAAACCAAGAATTATAAGTTCAAAAGTGCTTTGTCCAAGTAATATTTCACAAGTTCAGGGTCATAAAGTTTTAATCTTTTCAAATATTGAGCTGAATATGGAAAACTGGACTTCACTTATTTGCATAAGATTTCTAAATCTTACATAACTGCACAGCAGTTTAAAAAATAAGTCTAGTAGAAACAAAAATGTGCTATTTTCAAAAAGGAACACAATGTAAGTCATTAAAACTCTTACAGTTCTCTTCTATATCCATAATGGTACTGAAGTTTGGCTGCTTATTGTGTAAGAACAAAACTATCTATCGATACCCAGACAAATGCACTCTTTATTCATGTAGCTTTTCAGGTTGAAAGATGTAACTCCAAACATTTTCCAGATTTTAAGCTATAGGTAACTTTGGGTGCATTTGGTAAAACCATCTCAATAAAATCTTGGGCTGTTGTAAACCTCACCCATAGCTATATGCATTAAATCCCTTACCCAGAGTTATTTGGCTCTGCATTTCTGACCTCTTTCCTACTAAAACATGAAGCTATAGAATGCTTTCTTGCATGTATTGATAGCATTTTATAGGCAAAGAAACTTCAATTCCAACAATGCCAGCTTGTTCATAAGCTCTGTGCGCCATGTGGGAGGGGCTTACAATTCCAGAAAGTCTTTTATTGGGTGAACACTTTGACCCTGAGTGCAGGATGACTCATCAACATTTTGTTTCTTGGAAAATAAAGACCTCTCAAATATCAAGAAAAAGAACAAAACCTCTATTTTCATTTATTATTAAAACTTTTCCTACATGTTGAAATAACTCCAAATCTTTTCTCGTTCAGACTGGTTTTTAGATTGGCAGTTCTAGCTTTAAAATACCTTTTGACTCTCTAAGTCTGAATAGCTTAAGAAAAACCCTTGGCAGGTACAATTTTCTTCTCCTGCAGGCGTATACATTGGCTATTTAAAGTAATAGTTGCCCCTTTTTATTGCATTTTCTATTTGTTCTAGACAGCTGATTTTTTCTGGTGTGACTCTATAGCAGTAAAGTGCCTCCCTTATCAATAAATGTAAGATGCAATATGACAGACCCTCGCTTCACCATGTCCTTCACAGATTTTATGAGTATTTTGAGAAAGAAAAAAGTCTAATGGGCCGTTTGTGAATTCCAGCCCTCTGCAGACATTTATCAGAGCTGTCTTGTTTTGAAACTGACCTCACAAAGTCACTAAGCAGAGGTTTGTGTACACAACGAAACCTTCCACGTCTTACTTCTTTAACACTTTCATGAACTGGATTAGGAAGCACGAGATTGGAGGTTACATAACCATGCCAACTAGGGATATCTTCCTGTCTCTGTATCTTTGAGTATGCCCCCACCCCGTTTCTCTCTCTCACATGCGCTCTCTCCCACTGCAACTCATTTCCACTAACTTGCAGAAGCATATCTGCATCCTCAATACAACAGCTACGACTCCATGTTTTCTCCGGCTGACATCTGTGACTGTGTCCACCCCCATCCGTGCACCTTCTACCCACACCAGCCTATACTTCTCATATCTTAACACTGCAAATAAAACATCCATGCAACACAATCTTTACTCCCCCACTGAGTCTTCAAAAGACTTTTTTGAAACTCGAAGGAGTATTTCTGCTAATGTGGTGAGTTTATTCCACTTTTTCAGGCCAAGAGCAAGTGTTTTGCAATCATAAAAAATTATTACTTCAAATTCCTGTGAAAACATTTACACCAGGATGTCACCAGGAGTGAATAAAAGCTTAGACAGCTCAGGTTGCATTCATATAAAAGTGATTTTTATTTTTTTTGCAAAGCAGTATCCTTACATTACAGAGAGAATCCTGAAAAGACATCAGAACATAAGTGCAACGAAGCAACAGCATCCACATCAAAAGACGATGAGTTCATTGGTAATTTCTGTTTATGGCTGCTACATAACTAGCCTGGGTTAGTAGCCCATAAAATAAGAAGCAATTTTTAAAAGGGCTGAGCACTGAACTTGATGTCAAATTAAATGTATAACATGCACAATACTGCTTCAACAACAAAGAGGGGGGAAATAAGTGCTGCACGGCAACACAAAGGCACATCTGAAGAGCTCTCGAATAGAGCCGAGATGAAAGGGTTTAAAGGGCTGAGTCTTTGCTGCAGCAGGATATTAAAGGAGACAACAAACAGAACTAAACACAACAAATGTAAATGAACAAACAAACAAACGCAAACGAGCACACAACTTAACGGTAGCTTACCGAGCTGTAAAGCATGCCCTCGCCATTCATGGCAATGTAGAAGCCACTCTTCACTCCCTGGATGGCCACCACTCTCAGACCCACAGGAATAAGATTAAACAGGGCTGCAGAGACAGAGAGAGGGAGAGAGAGAGAGAGAGTCAGACAGACAGATACAAAGAGACAGAGACAAAAGAGAGACATCAGACAGAAAAGACAAAACAGGACAATGGAGTGTTCACTTAACTCTTGTAGACACGACAGCTTCTGATCTCTGTTCTGTTGCAATCTGTCAGCAGTAAAGTGAACTGCACAGGACACGGACAATGGGAACAGTGCTGCACCCGAGTGTGACGGATAAGCTTTAATGTTTTACCTGAGAAATGAAACTTTCTGCTGGAAGATGGCTGAGTTGAACAAAAAAAGTGGCAGAGCATCCAATGATGCAGGAGCATTGTTGCTTTGTGTAACAGCCTTTTTAATGATTTTTTAACAACTTTATTTGTCCCCCAAGGGAAGTCAGTTTTGAAGTCTACTCATCAAACATCAAAACATACAAACACAGTCAAAAGCAGCATTCAGACATGTCAGTGACAACAGATGTGATGTTGGGGAGATATATTCTAAAACAATTCCACAACACAATTCCAAAATAATTAGTAAAGATGCCATATCAAACACATTTATAGGAACTTATATCAATTACTACTATTAGCATTAGCAGCCTGACAGCAGAAGGAACAGAAGAGTTGGATAATCTTTTTGTTTCCCTCAGAAGGGATCTTCACAATCCTGATGGCATTAAAGTAATGCACTTTGTTAATGTGACAGGTTACATTACTTTCATGTTAATTTTGAACACAAAGCTCCAATATGTGCATATATTATCATTTTAATGTTTCCACTGTTGCAAGGTTTTTTTTTCTAATAAATAAAATGTTCATGACAGAACCATTGAAAGAGAAAAACCAATCATATTAGCATGCTGTCTTTGGCGACTCCTGTGGCAATAGAAGGTAAAAGCAGAATCATTCTAGACCTCACTCTAACAGAGATTGAAAGACCGCTCTTGCTCCAGCAGGTTTTTCTTCCTCTGAATGTTAAAGATGTTCTCTTTAACTAAGAAAGACAGGGTACCACAAAAATGTATATACAAGAGAAGTATCAATCATGATAGCATGTTGTCTCTGGCAGCCCCTTTGGCATTAAAAGGTAACTGCAGGATGGTAGCTGGACTTCACTCTGACAGAAACTGAAGTGTAAGTCCTTGTTAAATGTTTTGCATGTTTTTCATCTTTTATAGTAAAGTTGCTTTTTCTTCTTCTTCTTTACATTTTGCTGTGAAAGTTAAGGTGCAGCAAAAAATACAAATATTGTAAATTACTTTTTTAAATACTGCAACACAAGCAAGCAACTCCACAGTAGTTCTGTTATCTGTCATTTAGAAATGTATGAGCTGGAAGTAAAAGCCCTTAATTTGGAAGTGAATCTACAACCTTCCCACCCTCACGTATGTTCAAGACCCCTGGGGTAGACTGAAAGAGCGAGATCATGGATATAAGTGGCAGACATAAACCCCCTCCATCTGGACATAGCTTGGAGCAGAGCAACTGCTTTTTCACGCACAAAGAAGTCAGCTGAGATGGTTTGGGCATCTGATTAGGATGCCTTCTTGGTCACTCCCTTTTGGATGTTTTTCGTGCAAGTCACACCACATAGTACGTAGATCCAGAACTTGCCAAGAAGAAAGGATTGTTTGAATTAATATTTCTAGACACAGATGTTTGTTACATCATCTTTTTTCCAACTGAGCCCTGCCCACATTAAAGTGGTAACATGGGCGCTAATAAAACAGCCCTGACAGGAATCTTTCATGTAAAATACCCAAGACCGTTGTAATCTTATGCTCGTGTCCAACCCCATCAATCAAAGCACTTGGCCAGTTGAGTTAACTGGTCTTCAGTGCATTGAATGTCTAAGGATGAAAAGCAAAGGCTCAACTTAAGAACTGAGTGTCTTCATGTTCTACTTAATTTACTCTTTCTTGATCACTCTGTCTGCTACTGCTTCCAACTCAATCAGATTAGTGTTACTGTAGTGTCAGTTAAACTCTGAATTTGCCATGACCTTTGTGATTCAATCACCTTGTTGCTGTTAACAACAGTTTCAAACTGTTACCTGTCATTACCCGGTCGAATCGATGAGACTCTTCTCCACACAATACTCATCCCTAATCTTTCTCACAGCAAATCTTCCTAGAAGGTCCTGCCACTGAGCTTGGAGATTCCCCTCTTTATCTTGTTCATTCAGGTCTTCCAAATTGCTTTTCACCCCACTAGTGTCCGGAGCCAATTGGGGAAATCTCTCTGTGCCGCTTGTGGCTAAATGACCCCTGTGATTTCTAAAACACTCCCTGCGCTGTGGTCATTATGTTTTTTCTCTTTAAGCATCTACAGTATTTTTCTCTTTCTCTCTTTTTGAAAGTAGAACAACTTGTAATACAACAGACTACGAAAGTGTGGAGCACGGTAGAACCAAAAGTTTCTTAAAAGAGAATAAAGTGTATTCATTACTGGCTTAGAATTGTCATCAGGACCGTATCAAAAAATCTAAAATGAGAATGTCTGAAGCAACTACACTTGTTTTCTGATGTTTGAACAATCACCTGGGAGCGTTATCTGCTCTGTAGAAAACAAGTCTAATTTCATTCAACTTCCTGCTCCTAGAAAGAATTACTGTTATCTCTGCGGGTGTGCTCTATTGAATCTGAGGACTGAACTGTGACTTTCATGGGCTTTGGTTTGATGAGGGTGCGAGGACACGCTCGGCGCGCTGCAGGCTCCCTGTGTTGTCGAGATGATTGTTCTGCAAGTGGCGATGGGGACCATCAGATAAAGCTGGCAGGGACGCAAGGAGACGTGCCAACATGGGTCTGTCCTCCGAGCAGATTCAATTTCGCTCAATAAATATCGACAGGCTGCTTTCGCCTGCCAATGGTTTCACTCTGCCCTCAGGCCAGCGGTTCGGGTGACACACACTAGCGACTCCCGCAATTAGACACACCCTTGAGTGCTGCTTGTTGGAGGTATAACGGCAGCATGTCAGTCCATTAGCACTTTGAATTTTGTTTTCACAGGCTCCTCAGTCCCTTGTTTTCACCACATATCAGTTTTTCATTCTCAGTCATGACTCTCTCCTTCCCCTATGTGTGTTCCCTTGCTCATATTTCCATTTGCCTTTCATGGCTCCTGCTGCTGTTGTTTTCGCTCTGATGACTGGCACTGTCTCTCAGAGGCACAGTCCACAGTTCTGTCACGTATTGCTAAAACTCAGGAGAGTTCCACCCTAGAGCACATCCACCTATTGAAACACATTATTGCTTTTTCTGTGCAGCCAGGGTTGCAATAGAGGCCCTCAAAAATACCCTGTAAAATAAAACATATTTTCCTCTGGGGTTGGGCTTTTATAATGTTCTACGGCTGTGTTCTAGAAATAAGGTAAACAAAGGGATTTTCACAAGCTGTAATGGCTGTGCTGACTCACGGTTTATCAGTACCTGAAATTACCTTAGAAAAGTGAAAATCAGGAAGGACATCAGGCCGTATATAAATGTAAAACAACATATATGATAACCCATGAACATCTGACAGAAGCTAACATAAGCATTTAGCAGCTTTGCAGCCTATATTTTGGGAAATGGCTTGGTGCTAACTACCATGATCAAAAATAACATTGTGAGAGTTTCAAAGGATGCAAGACATGTAGATTTTTAGATGGCAGTAATGCTAGCCAGGAAGAGAAATAGCTGTCTACTGTAGCTAACTGGTAATCATATATGCTGGTTTATGTCCAGATTTTCACTTCTCATTGTAATTTTTACCATCATATATGATAATCCATTAGCTATTGTCAGAGAACAGCTAACATTAGCATTCAGTCACTACTATAGTTTAAGAAATGGTAACAGTAATGGGAGGTTGAATGCTAATCAGTTCCTCCAGGATTCTGCAGTTTTTTTGTGTGATTGTTGCGGCCCTAAAAGCAAGATTTTGGGACAGCTTTTTGAAAAAATTGCAGTGAAAGTTGCAATTTCTTTGTCCTTTTTTCCCCCAATAACATCTCAGGGGCAAGTAAATACACTAAATTACAGTTGTTTTTAGAAACATTCTTGATGTGACCACTGACTGTATTTAGATTCTCTTGATTCACAGAAAAATGCCATGAAAGGACTGTATTGCACATTTACGACGGTCCTTGAATGTACCTGCAGTGACAGGCGCACTGGACACAGTCAGTTCACGGCACTCTGAAATGAATCTGCATCTTTCAACAAGGAGTTGCTAAAAAATTACTAAGTGCCTTTGTCACTAACGCACACAGGGGGTAAAAATCATCAATGAAGATGAGACAGACGCATGGAGGCACTGAGAGCTAGTTCATAAAGCAAACCTGCTGCAGGTAGGTGACCAAGTGAACACTGTGCCCTTTAAATAATAACTCTAGTATCTATAAATAACAACGTTGTCATCGTCACTTGTCCTGCCTGCTGTCGTCGCTTTTCACCCGTTCCAAGGAAGTGAAATTGATGACGAAACCGAAGACTTACAGGGGCTGAGGTTAAGGTAATTGGTCAATTTTTTGGGAAAGTTGCAGTGATTGTATAAAATTGCAAGGCCTCGCAAAAATCGTGCTGATTGGTTGAATTTGCGTTGATAGTTGCGATCACGAAATCGCAACTTCCTGGAGGGACTGATTAGCTCCTGTCAGACAGCAGCCATGGCAAAGTTGGCATTAAACTACTTTCAAACAACAAGTTAGAAAATGGCTAAATGGTAACCTGAAGTGTGAAACATTTCAGTCCGAGTATGTTGAAATATACAAAAGATTAGGCGTTTGTTCCTTGCTAACAGCACTTATAGCTGGGAGGAGACTGATAGCTAACACTAACACAACATTGTTTATGTTAGCTCATGGGGTAATAAATGAGCTTAATCTGAACTCAGTGAAATGATCATTCTTATGATTCTCTGAAGTTATAAAACTTTAACCATGGAACATGCAGTACAATCAAACAGTAAGCTTGCTTTCCCACCATGTCAGTGACATTACAGCAGTGAGTCCCATACTGGGAGGCAAACTCAGAGTTATGATGAAAACACATTCATGGCAGATTTTGTAAAAGGAATGCCAAGTAAACATTTGGCTGTTTTTGATTCGACAAACGACACAACTACTTAAACAAGGTCAACTAATTATGAAGAGTCATACCTCAGCTTCACCTCCACAAACAGTGGGCCGCCCACTCATTACAAATTTGGAAGCTGCATGTTGTAGTGTCACTTTAATTTCTCCCTTTAGAAAAGTGGCTTGTTGTTGCTTTCAGTTCAATGTTACACTCTGAAGATGCACTCTGAATTTCATGTAGAAAATATTCCAGATAATTTTAAAGATATAGGATAAGATTAAGGCATGATATTCCTCTATATAACTGTAATGACGGTCTTCAGTCCCTGCTCCTCATTTGCTTGCTGAAATATTAAACCACTGTCAGGAGCTTTAATCCAATGACCATCTAAAGGTCCAGCTTCACTATTTGCAGCACCAGCCGTTGATGGATTCCATAATCACAGCTGTACCAACTGCTGTTAGAGAACCCAATGACTATTCTGAGGATGATTCCTCTCTCCTAAATCCTATCTCACACCAGGAAGGGGGGGAAGCTGGTCTTGTTTGAGGGTGAGATAAGAGATTTCCAGGGATCTTCTATCATTAAAGGGCCAGACAAAATGGGTTCAAACAAGCCAATAAAGGAAAAATCCGAGAAGCGGCAAGTCCTTCCAGTAGAGCAGTAATCGGCTACAAGCAAATCCTGCAGGTAGTCTTAAGCAAGTGCATTTGATGTGAGGGATACTTGCTCAGCAGGAAATAAACCCCAGCAGGAAAGATTTAAAGGAAAAAAACAAGCCAAACTTCAAATGCCAAAGGCAAGTCTCCAAATCCAGAGAGAAATGCAAATCCAAAGATGGGAAAGCTGGTACTCTAAAAGTCTGTTTTCTTCTATACAGTGTCAAATGCTGTCTCCATGCTAGAGTCAAAAATTATTTGAAATTGGTTACTTGGTCTTCAACTAATAAAAAAAAGTCTTGCTGCATCCCATAAATCAACAAGGAGCATTGGAGACAGATGGAGTGTGAACGCCTGATACTGCAGGTTTCTTATAACCAGGGATGGAGCTTCAGTGTGTGTGCAGGTAATTACTGCAGGCAATCATCTGATGACAATCAAATTAATAACTCCTCAAATTTGAACATGGGTGTTAATCAACTGAATGCTGTTTCGCAGCCCTTGCATTTAGTTTAGTCGGTCAGCCATGCGTTACCTTGAAGCAGTATCAGATTCGCTTCTATTACATCCCATAATTAACTGGTGATTTTGGGGTCCTACAAGTCTGACTGTTTGACAGCCTGTGGTGTTACTAAAGCCAAATTCCATTCATTTTTGTATGCATTTCTCCAGCTTGCTGTTCAGCTGTGCTTTTGTCTCAGCACTTGTCATTCAGTGTAGAAATATGGCAGATAATAAAAGATAGAATTGAAATGCACTTCAAGTTCAGGTCACACCTAATATGCAGGTTGTATCACGCTCCTCGGTCCCGTCCATTCCACTAAACCTCCCTCTGAAAATAAATTACTGTATCCCTTCTGTCGCTGCTGAGGGTGCTACAGGTCATAAGGTGGTGCAGTTCAAGGCTAGGGGTAATCTATTATTCTAATAATCCAGCCAAAAAATCAATAGTACAGTGTGAGAGCTGAATACAAAATGTGCTACATCCATTTCTATCTTTTCTAATCACTCTCTCACTGTCTTTCACTCCGTCTGTCTTCATCCTTCTTTGTCAAACACTTCAAATTCCTCTCGCTCTGCGCCTCCCGCTCCCCTTTATTTCTCCTTCTCTGTCTTCCTTCGGACCGTCTCCGAGCTTGAGGCTTCTCATACAAAGAATTATTCATTGGGTACAAACGGAGAAGGTGGTATTTTTAGTTTCCTGCGGCTGAATTATTCACCGCATCCCTCCATCCCTGGGCCAGTGGGACTGCTTAACAAGAGGATTACAGAGAGGTGGGGAAGCCCTCACATTCAACAAAAAAGCTCATCAGCCAAACCCCTCAGAAACACAATGGAGGCTCTAAAGAACAGCAATGTTTAAAGGTACACAGAGGGAAATGCGTAATGTGGATGCTGTTTTTGATTACTTTTTTGCCTCTTGTGCAGTGATCCTTTTGTTTCCAAGTCCCTTCTTTTATGCTTTAAGCAGTTTTCTCTGCATATCAGTCTCTTCATGAAATGTAGAAATGTCCAATGACAGTTCTTTTAACACTGCATAACTTCTCCGGTCCAGCAGCTTTGGCTCTGACTCCTTTTAAGATTGGCAGGATGTTTTAGAGAAGAAAGGTCATGATTGGTTTCCTGTCTGGCTTCACTCCAGACTTACTGTGTCGTCATTATCGCTTTGGCGAATGCTCTACACTGATATATATCTCCTCTTTGATACTTCACTTTGTGGAGCAAACTGTTCCAAACGCCTATATGTTTTAATATCCAAGACACTCTACAGACTCTACAGATTTCCTCCCTTTCTGTTCCTGTACAGCTGAAGAGGTGTATTCCCTTTAGGAGAAAACACCCTTGAGCCTATTTATCCACTGGAAGTCCACTATGGGAAGTCGATTGCTGGTTAAATATTGCAGAGAAGTGTCTAAGGGAGGGATCTTTGTGACAGGGAGTGAAGCCGTGGGACCACACTTGGTTCATGCGATGGGTTTTTCCGGGAATACATTTCTGCTGTGATAATCACATGCTTCAGAGCTGAATCAATCAAAACAACATGGCATTTACAATCATGCAGTGTACACAGCAGAATAGGTTTACTTAGAGAGCGGGGCAGAGATTGAAATTAATTCCACTCAAGGGTTGAAATTTTAGTCGAAGATGCTCCATAAATATTCAATTTACTTACCGTGAAAGGTACACTTTATGAAGACTGGATCAGAATGTATAAAGCATCTGAGTGGATTTAGACACATTTATGTCTCCTGCTTGCCATTACATAACCAGCTGCTGAAAAGAGGGCACCCTGCTTTGTGGAATTTGGTGAACAGTTGCCTTTAAAACTGGAGGTTTTTCTTTCCGCTTCGATTATCCATTCAACAAGGGCATCTTGAACTAATTTTGGAGTGCTTGTGGTTGGCATCGGTTATGTAAGAATTAAAAATGATAAGGCACAGCGTATAAAAATGTGGTAATAGATTACATAAGCAACTGACTCATTGCCATTAAATCATTAATGCTGGAAGCTGGAGCTTCCATAGCGCTCCACTCACTGTTGTCGCTGTTCTCGTCCTTGCTGCCGTCGATGGTTCCATCCGGCTGCATCTGCAGGTAGAAGCCCTGCTGGCTGAACAGTCGTGTCACGATGCCTTTCAGCTGCGGCTCTGGAACACACACAAGCATTCACACAAGACACACACGCACACATACGCACACACACACACACACACACAAACACACACACACACACACACAAGGCCGTCGGCCAAACCACAGCCCCATCCCCACCAAGAATATGTCAGAGTAATATTCTCATAACTATGACAAAAACACACAAGAGTTTATACCTCTGCCTTCAGCTAAGTGTTTGCACACTCACAGCTGAAATGTTTAACAAACAAATGTTTCACAAACATAGATGTACGGTGTTTAATTAGTTGGGATAAAAAAAAGACAAGTTAGCTGTGGTAGATGGAGGGAGCCAGCAGAACAAGAGTATTAACCATTCAAATGTCTTTCCTCATTTTAGACCATTTACTTGCATGTCATGTAAAAAAATACATCAAAGACTTTTGATTATGCAAATTGCATGAATTAAGTAGAAAGTAAATTAATTTATGAAGTGAATCTATCAATTAAGGACCAAATTATAAATAACCATTTATTTCAATGTCTTATTGTTCGTGTGGCTCAGTCCAGCCTCCGCAGCTGTCTGCTCACAAAATAACTCAAACTTAAAGCTCTGCAGTCGTTTCTT
Organism: Notolabrus celidotus; assembly: GCF_009762535.1. Taxonomy (NCBI): domain Eukaryota; kingdom Metazoa; phylum Chordata; class Actinopteri; order Labriformes; family Labridae; genus Notolabrus; species Notolabrus celidotus. The sequence continues at coordinate 18,156,044 of NC_048286.1, read as the reverse complement.
TAACTTCAACCAGTCTGTGAATATTAATACCACTGTGATGGACAGTTTGTAATGAGTCATCTTAGACATAATCTCAAAATACAGCAAACAGCTATTTGGCTATAAGACCTGTACAATAAGATCAACATGACAGGAAATCAATGAGTGTTTTTTCCTTCTCCAGCATCTTAATATGTCTGTACAAAGTACACTGACATGACAATGGTTTTCACTTGGTATGAAGCAACTGTGGATTTGTTTTGGTTGAAAGCACTGATACTCAGTGTTATTTCTCTAACAGGAGTCTGTGGGGTTATTTAAGGGAACAGGGTCATCCCTAAAGATCCTTGTGATTTTTTCTATACCCTAGAGAAAACTGATCCAAACTTTCTAGAGAATTTTTCAATGCCATAACCCTGAACCGACCTACCACTCTGAGGCTGTGACATTTGGCGCCCGGCCAGTGTGCTGTTCAAAGCGCTCAACACTTCAGGGGGAGAAGGTGGAAACACGGATTAGCTTGGGGCAAAGAAAGCCTCTCGGCCTCGGGCAATGCCAGGAAAAAATAAAAGTGTAAAAAAAAAAAATGTTTAAGGGGAAAATGAATGTTTTGTCTCCAAAAATCCCAACAGTCTGTTTGACTCTATATACAAGCAGTAGCAAGTCAGACAATATCTTAAGCATTGTGCTTTATGACAGGAAAAGCTCAAACTTTGAGATCCAAGAAAATAATCCTGAGCGTGCATACAAGTAGAAAGTATGTGCATGTTTCTAAAACAGTTATACTTATTTGAAGGTTTACAGTAAAGTGGAGCTCTACAGCTAAGCAGAATTGTGTTGTTCTTGCACTGGCAGAGATTTTGAGACAAGCTTCATTGAAATGAGACAGCAGCTCAGATGCTGGGTGTAACTAATCCTTTGTTTATTCTGCCTGACAAAAGAAACAAATTATGCGTTTTGTCACAGTTGAATTGACGCTCGGTTTCATTTTGTGTCTAAACAAACACTCTAGTGTTAGCACTCTAGCTGAAAGAGCGTGCTTTCAACATGAATGTACTGAAGAAGCAGAAGTGTGCCTGATTTTTTCTCCAAGGTCATAACAAAACTTTGACATCATGCAGATATGTGTAGTTCAGTCAGGCACATAAAACCCCAAATGATTTAGCAGAAGGAAATATTTTCAGACTTAGTTTCTGAAGGGAAAAAAAGAGTTTTAGCCAGATCTGTCTTCATCAGCACCAGCTGATGTTAGATCCTTGATCACTGCTGTATTTACGGCTGTATAAGCCCTATTTATTTTGTATAGAAGAGAAGTGCGTGGGAAATAAACTGCTAGGAAGACTAAAGCGAGGACAGTGACTCCCAGCTAGAGAGAGTTCACCTCAACTGTTCATCATCCTGACCATCAGTCCCCAACTCACCTACCCCCTGGGGTGGGGCCATCAATTCCTGCGACCGGCCCCTCCATCATCCATCACAGGCAGGGTGAAGAGAGTGTTTTTGCATGTGTGTGTGCTTATGTGTGTGTGAAAGTACATGGGAGTGTACACATCCATAAATCCCATGTGATAACTACACTTTCATAAATTAAGGCCTCAACATGGGCCCAAGCAGCCGCTGACGGCTCATCAGTTCCAATCATTTAACAAAGAGTGTGGGGTATCTTGTGTGTGTGTGTGTGTGTGTGTGCGTGTGCGTGTGTGTGTGTGTGAGTGTGTGTGTGAGTGTGTGTGTCTTTGCAGGTCTACATTTCAGAGTTTACACCATGTGTTTGTGTGTGAAAAATGTCCCTCAGTGGCGACTTACAGCAGATCATCCCGTTGTGTGTGTGTGCACGGGCCATTAAAACGTAAATAAATTTACTTCATACCAATACAAGAGGACAAAAACATTTAGGGAACGTCGACAAATGGCGTCATGACCGTGAAATGGTGAATGATCGCCTGTTCTGATATAGTGTTTGACAGGAGGAAAAACATCATACCACCCGAGTACAGTACAGTAAAGAGCCTCTACACAGACGAACTTGACACATATTTACAGACACAGAACAAGGAGCGAGGATAAAAGACTTGATCCGACATCAGACAAAGAAGAGAATGAGGCAAAGACAAAATGAGAGGAGGCTGAGCCAAAGACGAGGAGAGGACAGGAGAGAGGAGGACAGGAAAAGAGGGAGAGACACGAGGAGCAACAAACGACGTGGCTTCAGCTACAGGTACCAAAGTAAGCTGGAAAAATCCACGAAAAGCCACACAGAGGAAAGAGGGATGACAGAGAAAAAAGAGAAGAAGTCAGCGAGGGAGAGGGGTTTTGTCGGCTGTCAGACAGGTGTTAAAGCCCCACGCCCCTCCCTCCCCTTCCCTCCCCTCCCCTCCCTCCCTGGCCGAGGGGGAAGTCGACATGGGCGCGAGATGGGGGGTGGAGACGAAGAGAAAAAACACAGCACACACGGATGGAGGCTGAGCTACTGACCTAGCCTGCAGCCCTTATGGGACACCTGTGGAGGTTTCGAGGGTGCATCTTACGAAGTTGGGGTGGGGGGTGGGGGGGATAGAAGGAAAAACAACAAGTCTTTTAAACAGGCAGAATTCAATAAGTCTCCAGCGTAATCGGCTGTTTATATGCAAATATATGGCAAGGCATCAGTGGACATATAAGGATGATCGATTGGAGGAAACAGAGCATCTATCTGTCTGTCTGTCTGTCTCTGTCTGGCTGTGTTTGTGAGATTTGAAAGGTGTTACCTACCTGCAAACAGTGTCTGGAGACCTGACGGCTTGTTGGCTGTCTGCTTATGTTTCTAATCAGGCGTTTAGAGGCGTTTTGAAGCTGAGCTTGTGTCAAATGGGGCTGCACGACATCAGGGATTTAATTCAGTTCGTCTGGCTGTCTGGGTGATTGTCTCCGTTGTCCTCCCTTTCCCTTTTTGCCTTAAAATTGCTGTCTGCCTCCTTCTTCATCATTCTGTCTGCATAGCCCTGAGAGGACCTGACTGTCAGTCATTGCACGACTGATTTTTCTGGTTTCAGAGAGGGCCGGCTTGTTATCTGTGCACCATGCAGGACAGACCCAGGAGAATAAAAAAAAGGAGGGGAAGGAGGCTCTACCCTCAGAGTGGAGTATAGGCAGGCACGGAGCCTGTGTCTATCAATACAGCCAGAGTAGCTCTTAATCACTACAGCTAGACCTCCCTTCACTGCAGTAAAGCTCCCCTCTCTGCAATAAACATTTAACCATTAAAACATTTAATCTGAAAAGAGCCTTGGTGCACTGCGGAGCGACTTATCTCCCCTCATGTACACTCTAATCTGCAGGAATATTGAATTAGACATTTTGAAGCAGCCGTTTTTTTTTGAGTGTGTTCAAGTTGTGTGTGTGTTAGAAGGAAGAGGAGGGGAGGGGGGTACATTTTAAGCGTGCAAAATCAAAGGCTGACATACACTGAATGGCTGCTGGAGCAAAACCTGCACAAGCTTTACAGTGTCATCTGTTTTGCTCCAGGGTGATTGATTATTCTGATTAGAGCAGAATCTCAATAAATACCTAAGGGGTAACGTCACAGCATACAGATCATCTGTACCTGTACATAAAGGCAGCACAGTTTCGGTCTAAAAGGGAAGGTTGTCGTGTAGTGGATCGACAGACAACAACAAGACCTGATGGAACAGGTGGATTTTTTTCACGACGCGGAGAAAAATCTACCTTCTCCGGCTCTTGACTGCAGTATAATGCCTCTGCTGCTCCAAAGAGGGGCGGGGTGTGGGGTGTAGGGTGGGGGGGTTGTGGAAAAACCGCTTCCATACGCACACATAATGCACATCTGTGAAAATAAATCTACATGACTGACCTGGTCGCCGCCGAACCGGTCTTTTCTTGCCGCTGCAGAAACGGACTTTGCTGAAGACCCCCAGGAAATGCCTCTCGCACAGAGAGCGGGGGTCTTTGCTGGGGCTGGGGCGACGTTTCGAAGTCGAGACCCGGTCGCTGTTCGACTCCCTCGCCTGGCGTTTCTGCCGGATCAGGGAGCTGGCGATCGCGGCCATGTCTCCCCGAACCGAGTCTAAAAAAACCGAGAGGTTGGTTCGGCAGAGGCGGGATGTTGGTGCAGCTTTCTTGGCGCAAAAATAAAAAAAAAGACGAGAGAGTTGATTTTGTGTGTCGGTCCACGAGTTTTTTTTTCTTCTTTTTAACCAAATGTCATCCTGATCAGAAAATCCACCGAGTTCCGGACTTCATTACGCTTCAGGCTGCATCCTCTTGCAGGGACAGAAGCGTGAAATTCAGCTGCTGTGAGTTTTTTTTTTTTTTTTTACTGTGGCACTCAGGGCTTCAAATCACCAGCCTCAGATCTCATGTGAAACACACATCTATGGGCTACAGGCCACAGGGGCCGACATATGAGCCGTGCATACATGCAACAGTGTCGATAAGTTGATGCAGCTGTGTTGCATCGGACAGCTTCAGGTATTCCAGGTGAACAGTGCCGCGTCTGGCCAGCACGACTTCGTAATCCTCATCTGCACACCAGCCCTGTCCTCAGGCTTCCCGGCGCCGTTTAATTATTCGCATCAACCATCCACGAGTCGACTGTGCGTGGCCGGAGAAAGGATCCTAACTTTTCCCACCCGCCTGATGATTTACTCCATACGCAAAGATGAATGAAAAAGCATCCGCAGCCGGTCCAATGAGCCCAGATATGTGAGCCCAGTCTCCGGTTCCGTCGATGTTGGCACCGCAAAAACGGAATACACAGCAGCAGCAGCAGCAGCAGGAGCAGCAGCAGAGGCTACTCTGCAAAGGATGCTGCAGAGATGTAATTCAAGCCTGCAGGGAGGGATTCTCATGTGAAAAAGCAACAATTAGTTGTGGCGAACGCACGCCGGAGTGCTTTTTGGTGTAGCGCACAAATAATAAAGTAGCTTACGCGTTATTCCCAGCGCGTCCCGGATGGACGACGTCGGTGTGTTACATCGCCGGCAGCGAGTGTGGACGGTCGCGGTCCAACTATCTCTCTCTCCCTCTCTCTCTCCCTCACTCGCTCACCCCCTCTTTCCCTCTTCAAGTCTTTAACGCAATCATACGTGATTGAGGTTCGTATTAGGAATTCTCGGGGGGATGTACAGGGAAAGACAGGTGATCTCCGGAGAGGGGGGGATATAAATCAACATACAAAGGGAAAGGGGTGCATGCTGGGTGTTTTCCCGGGGACATAGTTTGTAGTCCTTTTGGATTATCCAAAATGAAGCTGGTGATCTCATAAATGTCTCTTTGAATTACAATTAAAATCGGACTTTGCAAGCCAGTATTCAAATAGGGCAAGTCGGTCAGCATAGAGGCCTCAGAGAAAGCATAAATAATAGAAATCTTAATCAGCTTACGCAGCATCCTTATCCTCATAGCTTATTCTAATTCTAAGCATTATTTTCTAAAAAACCCGGGGCCACGCATGCCATAAAGAACATATTTAATCTGGCTAAAGGGATTACCTGCAACAGGTTTCAGCACACAAAGAGCAAACCCCAAACACCAATGGTACACTGAAGACCAAGACGGTGACACAACACAAGGGGGAATGGGATTTAGGATTTATGGAAATGAAATGGACCCCAATGACACAGAAAACATAACAAATATCATCCCCAGAAGCACAATTATTCCTTATTTAGAAGCATGAGAAATACTAAATGCAAAGACTGCAGGAAAAAAAAATGTATGTGCGGTCTAATGTATGATACATTTTCCGTCACAGACAACATCAAACCAAATCAGCAAAATATAGAAGGCTATCTTTCTATTAGAATTGAAGGAATGTAAATAATTCATCACAAGAATGAGGGTAAATCAGTGCAAAGTACCCTATGTCTTGTAAAATGTGTGCACAGACATCTGTCCGTGTGCATGTATGCACGCCACTGGTTCCAACTTTATTATTGCATGGGCTGTGGAGGCACACACGCCACACATTACATACCACACACACACATACGCACACACAGAAACTGTGGGAGGAAGAACACGTGAGCGTTCAGCAGCACAGCAAACCTCTCTTCCCCGTGATGAAACAGCATGAAACATTTAGAGGCTTTTTTCTAGGACTCGGTTTGACATCCCCTATCTCCTGACCAAACTGGGAAAGGAATAAAGAGGAAAGAGAGAAAGAGAGAGAGTTCTCTTTTTGACAACCACTGTCTGCCCCCCCTTACAAAACATTCTGATATAATGGATAAAAGTGTTGAATGTGAAGGAGTGGTTCCCAGGTTAGTACTTGGGGTGTTTTAACATGGTAGTAAAGAATGTGAGTGAGAGAGAAAGGGATGTTGAGGAGAGCTGAAATACTCCCCTAAGGAAAGAGAGTTAAAAGGAGAGACAAAGAGAGGTGATGGTAAAAGTAGGAGCAAAAGAAAGGTCAGGAAATAAAATATCCAAGCCGTGAATCTTGCTCTGTATTCTTATCGAGCTGCCAGTGAGTGGTAGGAATGAATATTTCACTGCACCATAAAGAAATATCAATAACAACTACGATATGACATTAATCATTTCTGTGAATAAGCAGGAGTGTAGTCTACATTTCTCAGAAAATAAAGAACTGCTGGTAAAATTCCCAGAAACTGGAGGGACTTTGTGATGTAGAGTGCTTCAGAGAAACAGGACAAATAAATCTTTGTGAGAAAGATAAAGTATTCCCTAATGAGGATCTGCTCTGCGTCCTCCCTCTACCAGAGACAATTGATGTTCACTTCATTCCTGCAGAGAGACGTCCACATGCAATAAAACACTGCAGCTATGAAATGCACAGCAGATTATATAATGTAATCATTGGGATTGTGTATTTCAATTATTTATCTCTGAAAAGGTTTGCAAGCTCAGGTATAGATGTCAAAGACTACCTCTGTCATTCCTCCTTGTGGTATATAAATTCTGAGCACAGCAAAATAATCTGATTTTGTCTGACTGTGCAGTGTCTTGATTGAAATATAAACCATGTTGCATATAGTGCAGCATTTGATATGAAAACCTTTTGAAAACTGAGGGACATGAACCACATAGCCTCCCTCTGGGCCCCCGCTCAGGTGCAAACGCTGCAACAATAACTTCAGTCTTTTCTTTACACCTGCTGCCACCTTGTGGAAAAGAAAGAGCCACACATGCTCAGGGTGACTACAGTGGAGCTTTTCTTTCTCCAGAGTTTGTCACTTTAAGGTGTCCTTGAGATACCTCACAGATTGGGTGACTCACAATAGCTGGAGCTAGTTTTCACGGTGTAATGTCTGCTATACTGAGCTGCCAGGTCTGCAGGAGTCAAAGAGGAGAGACGTGTGAGGATGAGAGCGATACTGCAATGCCGTTTAGCACCACAAAAACAAATCACACAATACTGTTTGGTTCTCATCAGTATGATGCATAAATAATATGAGTAAGAGCACAAAGGACAAGTTGTGAAGATGGGGAGAACCAAAGTGAGTCATGTCTGTGACACAGACTTGGGTAAAGTTCTTGAAGACTTAGCCTACAACCCCTAAAAAGCTTCTTCACCTCTGACCTGTAGTTCTGAACTAAGAAGCCCTTATTTAAAACAAATTCAATGCAGTACAAATACAAGGCAAAAGCCAGATCCGTGCATTTAACAACACTAAAACCTGTGTAGCTTGCCTTTAATTATTCCAGCATCTCATCCCTTGTTTTTTTCCTCATAAGCAATCATCACAGACTCAGACAAAGAAAAGCCTAATGATGAAAACTGACATCTAAATATGTCAAATTAAGTTAGTCATTGAACCAAATCATGCTTGACAAGTATAAAAAAGTGTTTGACACCAGGAAAAAATACACACATCAATCCACAAAGACATCAGCATTGATTCCCTGACTTTTTCATTTGACAAAGCAGTGACTCTTTCAAAAGTGACCAAAAGAAACCTGACTGATAATTAATAACTGGTCAAATTAAAGCTATTTTACATTAATAAGCTCCAATGACAAGTTATGTTTGAACTGCCTACAACAAGTTAGGTTTTCTACTGTATTTTTTTACACCCACCTTACAAGTGTCCTGCTTTGGGGACATCCAAAATACTGTATGAAACTCTCAAACAACAAAAGCCAGGTGCAAACTCGACCCTACAAAGAGAAGCAGGTGCAAACATTTAAGTGTGCTCAGAAACATCTTTCACTGAAACTCCCTGGGAGGTGATTCTGGCACAGCGCCCAGGCCTGGAGAGCAAAATGCTCTCCCTGCTTTACATGATCTTGTGCAGGACAATGTCCCCATGGCAGTGAGTGATGCAGCCAGATTACCAGCTGAGGTTTTTACCCCTTATTCTGGAAAGTCAAGTGTGTGATCCATCTTTACATACTGAGTCAATCATGTAAAACTGCTGATGTGCGACAGACAGACAGACAAGTTCAGATATGAGTGAACAGTAGCTGTAAATGTAGTTTTAACTCAGTTTTGAGATGACTAGTTTAAGTTGTAGCTGGACATTAAAGACTAGCAGGAACTTTTCTTTAAGAGATCTTGCAGCGCTTTTGGAAACGGAAACCAAATAGAGAGGAAAATGGAACAAAAACTTCATGCAAAGTCCTCACAGCAAACAGCTTTACCAGATTATCACATTCACTTATTGCATCATTTTGTGTCAACATCTATGAGCTGACTCATAAAGTTTTGATTGAGGTCATAAGGTTCATGTTACAGCAAGCACAGATGCAGGATAAGGACTGGTAGGGCTTTATATCAGAGTCCTACAGGTCCCAGTGTGCATGCTGCTTTTGGTCCAACCACCTCAGAGGAATCAACTGTGCTTAATGGAGTTTCTAATTGTCTGGCCTGAATTTGAGAGCTGCTCCTCCTGCTCGAACTACAGGAGAGCCGTCATGCAGCAAGTGATGGAGAGGGGAGAGTCAGGAGAAGGTGTGCATTTGTCTCCAGTTTAAACAGTTACTTTATTTGCACTTGAAACATCAGCAGTTGTTGCCTTTTAACGGCTTTTGAAATAGGGTTATGTTATTAGGGAACAGCAACAGCAATGCAGTGAAGTGCTGAGACATGACTAGAGGACATGGCAGTCATCTTAGGCTACCTGCCAAACACTGTTGAGTGCTGATTGTGTGCAAGTGGACATGTGTGTCATTGAGACATCAGATCTCTCCGTGTCACATGTTAGAAAGTCATCACATAAAAAGTGTGATACTTTAAAGGGTCAGCAGGGATGCTATGAAACAACACTGTTACAGCAGGCCTACTTTTTTGACATACATTAAAGTAGTTGCAGCCAAAGTGTAGTTCAGGGGAGTCCATGGGTCCTATTATACTTTTGATGGGGACCCAAAAATAAGGAGAAGTTTTATTTCAAAGCAGAACTTCCAGAGGACTTTAAGAAGAAGTTTGCTACTTTATCAACAGTCTTTGCTTGTGCTGTAGGGAATTGAAAAACTTAGAGATATGTAATCATGATTTAAATCTATGTGAACATGAAACTTTTGGAGGACTTCCACTGTGGCGCTGTCCGTGGTGCTGAACCACGCTGCTTGTTTTGGGGCCCTTACAACAACACTGCCTCTCTCCAGGCCCCTGAAGTTTAATGACTTGATCCCTGCATTGTCCAGTTTTTGGCCCGCTTCAGATGCAGCACTGGATCGAGCTCGCCTGCAAATTGAAACCTCAGTCTGGTCTAAAGTAACCGGAGTACAGTGCGGCTGCTGGATGCTGCCTTGCCAGCAGCTATCTGCAAACACAAAACTCAGGACAGATGCGAGGAGCACTGCAGACTCGGAAGATGGTACTCACACACTCGAGTGTCCAATGAAACCCACTCCCCCCTCCTCCCCCGTCCTTCTTTTCCTCTCTTTTCATCTCCTTTCTTTCTTTCTTTTTGAGATCACTCAAGAGAGAGAAAGCATGCAAAGCGCAGGTAGCTACAAAAGCTACGGTGCTATGTGTTGTGTCTCTCACCGTTGGTGATAGTGGTCGACTTCGATCGTTGTCCACAAAAACACTGCAGCATATGCGCTCCTTTCTGAAGGAATGGCCTCAGAATCCTCATTGATTTGGGTTGATGAGAGCCTTCCTCAATCCAAACAATCGGACGAACGCTATCACAACACAGCAGCAGGGTCAGGCAGCATAGCGTAGCCAGCCAGGCTCACAGCAGCCCTCAAAACGCTGGAAGGGCACAGTCTGCAGGACAAATTACGCTAAAACGAGGCATCTTGAGTGGGTCCCCCCTTCTCTCTCTTTCCTTCTCTCTTTCTATCTCGCTCTGTCTATCCTCTTCTCGTCCACGGACGGTCATTCGCGTTCACGGCACACTCCTCTTCCGCCACGACAGGCAACGCAAGGACGTTACAATGTGCTCTTAATTGTACATCCCCCCCTCCTGTCTCCGCGTCTTTACCAGCAACGGACGTAATATCAGGAGAGGAAGGGGGGAGAGAGTGAAGGAGAGAGAGTGAGGGAGAGGGAGAGAGAGCATGCACGCCAAAGTTAAACTGCAGGGGGAAAGTGGCAGGTCGGCCACGAGTGAGGTAATGCGGTGCTGACAGTTCAGGCGACACCGGCTGCAAAATCTGACGCTGGCGGCACAGATGTTGGAGCCCAGGAGAGAAAGGTGTCTCTTTCCTTTTTTTTAAATAAAAAAAAAACTGATCCATTGGGAACAAGCGGACAACGCAGAGCTGACGTCAGCAGCAGCAGCCCACCGTTTTAAAGACAACGTGCTTTTTTTTTCAGATACTACCTGAAAGCAGTGATGGACAAAGTACACAGCTTCATTACTTGAGTCAAAAGATCCTCCTGGTCAACATTACTCCAATACAAGTGAAAGTTGCTCTGTAAAATGATGAAGTTAAAGTCCTGGAGTACTTGCTTTTAAAAATACTTAAGTATTCAAAGTACTTCTTAAAATATCTCAAATGTTTTTTCACAAAGCATGAGTGCAGTCAAGAATGCATGGGTGTACATTCTGCTACGCTCTGTTTATCTAGAAAACCTTATTTGATCTCTAAAAAGTCTACCATGAAATATAAACTAAGTAACTACATGCACAGACAAGTTTCAAAGGTTCATCTGGAATAAAACAAGTGTGTTAGCTTCAGACCTCCACATGCTTTCTCAGGTTAGATGGTGATGTTTTGTAGGCTGTAATGAAGATTGTGTGGTAAACAGATCAGAGATTTACAACATATGAATCATTCTTTATTTAAAAACCTCAAACGTGGGTTTAAAATACAGCTGTGGTGCTCAGTTATAATCAACATCCTTCTTTGCCGCTACACTCAACCGAGGTACGGCTACACCATTTAGACAAACCAAACACAAGCACACAAAGAGTTTACGGTCTTACGGGATCTGATTTCAGAGAAGAAAATTCATCAGCTGACTATAAAGCAATAGTAGTGAGTGACTAGATCACTGATAGAAATGTAGTGGAGTCAAAAGTACAATATTTGTCTTTCAAATGAAGTGGAGTAAAAGTAATAAGTTCCCCCCAAAAGAAATACTCATGTAAAGTACAGATACTCAAAAAATGTACTTAAGTGCAGTACTCAAGTTAAACTGCCTGAAAGTTTATGGCTCGTGTGGTCACTGCGTGATATGACCGCCTCAGTGTCAACTGTGGTCATAGCAAAGGATGAGCAGCAGGCAGCTGTGCTGTCAGAAGTGAACTCTAAAGAAAAGAAAATCTGTGCTAACTGTTTTGTAAATTGACAGCTTCTCAAAACTGTGAACATAACGCTGAAGCACCTGCACTTATGTAAAGTAGTCATATGATGCTTCATGTGAGAATGATAAAAAAAGTTGATCAGGGCATCTGCCTTTGGCTTGACCCATTGTAGTAGGAGTGACGTGCTGATTGTAACCTTTGAAGAACAAATTACAATAAATATGCAGTGATGGGGGAAGTAGAGTACCACAATGTGGAAACAGTATAAGTAAAATAACTCACTCAAATAAATGATATATCAGCATTACTAGATGCATAAAAATGGCCTTTGTAAGTGAATGTTTCTCACATTGGTTATTATGTATAACTTCAGTATTTCACTGTTGTAGTTGGTAAGGGTGGGGCTTGATTTTATCATTTCACACACTGTCGAGTTGTGTAAATCCAACACAAAATGAATATAGGCTATAAAATTATATCACATAAGGTTGCCTCATATCTAGCAGAGTAAAAGCAGGCTTACTGTTAATTCATGTAAAATGTAGCACAAGTGCAAAGTAGAATAAAATATAATAATGAAATTGTACTTCATCACTTAAAGAGATAGTACATTTTTTTAAGTGGAGTTGAATGAGGTCAATAGGTAGTGTATTACCTACCTAGATGCTCTTAGCCCCTTTTTTGAGCTAGTGGCTGGAGAATTGGTGGAGCAACACAGTTGTGTTTGAGTATAGTGTGAAAAGGAATGGGCTTTCGAAAGAAATCTAATGTAGTACACCAACTGTGTTTGAGCCAAAGTTTCTCAAAATTGGCAAAATAATTTGGTAGTGTTCACTGTGTTTGCAGTGGTTAATAGCTTTGCTTCTGTTCCTGTTTCCGGGCCAGCTTCTCAATGTATCTGATAGGCAACGGACTTTAAAAGCTAAAAAGTGCTCTGTAAGAGAGGTAAATTAATTATGATAATATGACATTTTAGAATACATTAGCATTTTTTTTCACTTTGGATGGCACTGTGTCCAATAAGTTTGCACTAAAGGTCCGGAAGCAATCAGAGTAACAACTTTATTATATAAGTCCCTTTGACCTCACTGTTTATACAGAGCTGTCTTTACAAATATGGCTCAATAAATGTATGAAACTACAATAATAATAATAACAATGATTATTGGAGTATTACCAAAAAACATCACAATGTTGCTTTATCTACTGAGTGACTCCTTACTGATATAGTCTCCAAATACAGATTAAAAAAACCAAAAGTCTTGCAATGCAATTCATTCCAGGGCCACAGTTGTTGCCCTGATATTTCATTAAAGCAAAACTATGTAGCACTTTCTACACTAGGGGGAGCCATGACATAAAGCACTCAGACCAAGGTAAGATGCAGAGGCTGAGATTTGACAATGAAGCAGAGACAGAGTGAATAAGACAAAGTATCATCACAAGTCCTAGAAGTATCCAGAGCCACCAAAGACAAAACATTGATGTTTAGATTTCCTGTGTGGGGACACATTATTGTTCGAGAGGATGTGTGAAATCTACTGCAGCATCCAGTCAACACACTTCTGGCATTTGTATAAGAGAGCATTTTGCTGAATGTCTATTAGTTTTTCCACATCCACCATTATATCACCTCATGCAACCTTGCAGCACAAAGGGAACAACTAACACGGCACCAACAACTTTGGGAACATGCCCTCATAGTGCCTAATATATACAATGTGCATAAAAGGGTGTTTTAAGTCAGCAATTTATCTCCACAACAGCATTCATGCAAACAAGGAAAGGTCAGAGAGGAGTAAAGAGAGAGGGAGGGGGGGAGCAGGAGGGGGGGGGGCTGGCATCAGACCCAGAGTCACAGATATGGTGATGGTGCTGTATTCAGCTGGAAGTGTGCTGTCCTGCTGCAGAGCCAATCATTGCTATATGCAGAGAGAGAGAGAGAGAGAGAGAGAGAGAGAGAGAGAGAGAGGGAGAGAGGGAGAGAGAGAGAGACACACAGTAGGAGGGGGGAGGCACAGAGGGCACAGGGAGGGATTAAAATGCAATAAAACACAGCTAATATAGATCTTGCATAGTAATAACAACAGTGACAGTGTTTGTCAGTTATGGAAAGTAGTAGAGTAGATTTACTACAGAACCTTACCTTTCAAGGTACTCATATTTGACTTGACTATTGCTGTATCCTGCTTCTTTACATTTGTACCACAAATAAGAGTACATGCACCTCAGTGCATCAACAGTTATAGGTGCGTTTTTAGGGATGTCCAGATCCTGATCTAAAGTATCGGATTGGAGCCGATCGGGGCATTTTTTTTTTAACTGATGGGGGGATCAGCTATTTGAGCTGTTCATCTAATCCTGGTCATTTACGTCAACTGTCATAAACTGAGTACATATGCGTCAAAATGCAAATGCACCAATAACTCAGCATGAGCAAAGTCTTGGCTAAATGTCAACAATGTGGAAATATTTAAAAGAAAATACAATCCAACAGCCACGTGTATTATATGCAATATAATCGTTTGACAAGGTGGTAGCATTAGAGCTGCGTTCAGTACTTCCAATTTCATATGATAACTAAGAAGTAAACATACAACAGAATACGTGCGTTCACTAAAGGAACAGAGAAAAAGGCTGACACACCGAAGTAGCAGACTTTAAAAGAAAATATTAAATATCTCCAAGAGAACAAAAAGGCCAAAAAGAGTTTGTTGAATTCATCACTATTGCGACCAAATATTTAAGTTAAACTAAGCTATTACACCATTATGAGTAGAACTTTGATAACTGAGTATTTCAACAATACCTGGGGTAAATTGAATTAGCCGAAGACATCACAAGTTAATTTGTTTACTTTAGTTAGAAGTTTTTTCAGTATGTCACTTTATAGACGGTCACCCAGCATCAAGTCACGGCATGCTATGTTAAGAGTTCCCTGTGGATTGTTCAGCTCACAGGACCGCTCATACTGATGAAAATCTTGGCTTGCTGTCTACCTTACTATGGTTGGAAAGAGGTGTGGGTTTTGTAAAAGCATGTTTCTGATGAGTTATTGACCTGAGAAGGACAAACCTGTGAATGTCATTCCTGCTTTATAAGAGTATATCTTGTCTCAGAACAAACATACATGTTCTTCTTCTCTCTTTCACAACAAGTTAGTTCACCTGAATGTCAGGTGGTAGACTTCAGCCAATCAGCTGACAGTCACACAGTTCATAGAAAGCTTGTATCCCCTTTGCTTTTTTTAATCAGTGATGGATGCCATTTAAAATGTAGAAAAGTATAATACTTAGCAAAATCAACACTTAACTAACAGTGAAAGTATACAAATGAGTCACTGAATAACAGTAACTAGAGTAAATGTAATTAGTTACTTTCTACCCCTGGGTACTGATGCCTGTGTTTCTACTGCCTTGTCTTTGAATTATGTCCAGTCCTGTTGTATTATTTGGTTAGTTTTAACATTAAACAAGCAGATTAATGAAATGGTAAAATGTACTTATAAAGCACTTTTCTAGACTTTCTGAGCACTCAGAGCGCTTTTACACTTCTCGTCACATACACTTATTCACATCCATTCACTCACTATTTGTAGAGGCTGCTTATAGTAAGGGCCCATCAGTATTAGGGACCAGTGTGCAGCATCTTTTGTCATGTTGTGGTGAGGTTGCACACTGAAACCATCTGATAAGTAGCAGCAGTAAGAGAACCTACAATGATGAAAAAACGTGTAAAAGAAAGTTGAAGTCACATTCTAGCAGAGTCAGTGATTGTTTCTACTGCTAAGTTGACAATGCAGCATTGCAGACCTTCCTCATCTGCAGATTTTAAGAGCTCATATTGAAGTTATGAAAGCCGCTGAGGATTCAGTAATGATAACACACTTATAAATATCATACTCTATTACAGAAACCCATCACTTTTACATACTGGTCCTTTAAATTAAATCTTAATAAAGAAGATACTTCTTTAAGTAGCTCCAACAACCTGCACCAACAAGGTGAAGCAGACTTTAACCTCAAAGGCAGAACCCAGGGCTCTTTAAGCTCATTGCCTTAAGCTTTATGAAATAACTGAATGTGATTTGGAGGAGTTTATCAAGTTTTTATCAGATCCTCTCTTCTCTCAGCTTGAGTACTTTGGCTGAACAGTTAGAGGACAAACTTCAGAAGGAGTTTTAGGATTTTATGAGAATGCACCAGACACAAAAAGTAAGGGGGACTTTCACATCTATTCCTTTTCCCGAAACAAATCCTGAGGAACTAATGCCGGATGCAGAACTTCCTTTATTTATATCACAATTCTCTTGTCCTCAGACTCCATCTCAACCTTTATCACCTTGCATGAGTCATAACTTTACTTTGTCCAACAAACAAAAAAAAGAAAAAAAGACGTGCCCTGCCTTTATTCTAGCAAACTCAGATGTGTCTGTGATGACACGGTGGAAGTGAGTCAGCTCTCATTTCACCCTCCTGTACATGTCAACAGAAGTAAGGTTAAAATGTTCACCTTGTAAGGTGAAACCAGCTTTGAATGATGAGATAAATAAAAATGCACTGTGTAGGGATGTGTTGTAATAATATCCGTCACACACTAGAAAGATAAACAGACAGGCCATTTTTTAGTAAT
This sequence comes from Notolabrus celidotus, assembly GCF_009762535.1. Lineage (NCBI taxonomy): Eukaryota > Metazoa > Chordata > Actinopteri > Labriformes > Labridae > Notolabrus > Notolabrus celidotus. The sequence continues at coordinate 18,139,767 of NC_048286.1, read as the reverse complement.
TGAGATTTGATATTGAGATTTAGAAATCCCTTGGTAAAAGTTTGCTTTCTTCAGAGAAGTTTGTTGCTTTTAGAGCTGTTTGGTTTGATAAATTATTGATCAATATGAGTGTTTGCTGTTTTTGCAGCAGGAGGCAAAACTATATATATATATATATTCAACCTGACAAATGCTTTGACAGCTATAGCATTACAAATTCATACAGTGCTGCCGAGCATTAATCTAACTTGATTACACAGGGGGTATAAAAAAATGTCACGCACCTAAATCCTTGCAGTGCGGGACTTGAGACTGTATATTATATCTTATACTGATATACTCATTAAAATGGGTTAGTATTTTCAGTAGAAACTCTAGTGTGTGGAAAACATTTTACCCAACAATACGTTTAAAGTCAAGTCTTAAGTATTTACAGTTCCAAAATGCTCAAACTAAAGGGCAGATTTTTGTGAGGATGACTCAGTTGTTTGTCATTGTTTTCACAGTAGAGCTGCCCACAGTGGAGCATGATGAGAGAGAAAAACACATAAAAGATCATTACAAAACATATGAAACAGCTACTTACTCATTCAAATATGAATAATGTTCTAACTATGGTACAGTGTCACAGCAACATGAGGCATCTGAGTCTCTGCATTACTGCTTCAATAACCTTCAGTTTGAATTTAAAGATGTTTTTCTCTGTGTTGCATTCATCCTCCTTATATCTCTCTGCACACAATTAAAGGAACTATTGACCTTGAACAAGCTTGAGGTTTAGTTTCTTTCTGCAAAAAGTGATGTTATTATCATGTGTACATGTAGTGCAGAAGTTTCAGTACATATACTTTCATCTTGTCAAACATAAAAAGCTACAGAAACCCGGTCACTGACCCCCCCCCCCCCCAAATCAACGCTGAGGTCTGTCATCCTCAGGACTGAAACGCACACACTCACTTTGATTTTAAATTGCACTATTGCAAAGTTTTTGCACTGTTTCAAAACTGTATTTTCTTATTTTTATTAGCTTACTCTTTTTCATTTTAGCTCATCTTTTTCTAGCTATTTCCTATGTTTATCTGTTGTTGTCGTTGCTAGGGTCTGAGGGAGAAACTTAATATCAAATCCTCTGTATGTCTGGTGCATACTGCAGTTTTTGACAATAAAGAAGACTTTGACTTTTTTGACTTTGATAAAAAAAAACATGTCAACAGACACTCAGTTGTCTACAACAATCAGTTTTAAGTTATACAAATTATGAAAATGACACTGTAAAGAATTCACCACCAATAAAAAGTTTGTTGGAGTTCATTCACGCAAAAAGTTTAAGACTAAACCACAAGTACACTACAAGGTGATGTTAAACGGCACTTAATCACAGCTGATGGCAACTTCCGTTTGCTGAAATGACAGAAAGGATTCTCATATCCTGCAAAGCTTCAGCCATGTCTCTGATACTCAAATCAGCTGCACTGCAAACTGTTTATGGTTGCATTAAGTAAAGCTGCCAAAAATCTCTTGCAAAACAGCAAGTGTGCAAACTTGCGGTCAGGGGTTCAATCTGAGTACAAGAAGATACTTGTCACAGATAATGTATCAGCGTCACCAAATAGAGACACATTTAGATCTTCCACTTCTCATGCTTCCAAAGTCGAGGGTTTGTTGAGTTTAGTTTTTAAAATCACAATCTATAGTTATTTCCACCAGCAAGCTTCTTCCCATCGGCCATAGCACTGCTAAACAGAATGCCACTGTAATGTGTTCGGTGTGTTTATATGTGTCCGGTGTGCATATTTGTGTCCAGTGTGTTCATATGTGTTCGGTGTGTTTTATATGTGCCCAGTGTGTGCATATGTGTCTGGTGTGTATATTTGTGGGATGCGGGGCACCATTGCTGTGAGGCTGGGTGGATGGTTATGGTTATTGTGTTCATACATGTATTCCTGTACAGACGGTGGCAACAAATCTCCTTATTAAGGACAAATAAAGATCTATCTATCTATCTATCAAAAAGATAATACTTGAATAATAATGTGTGTATTTTTATGGGACATGCCATGCATGCCAAACCCAACAATTACACCCAACAAGCTTTATGTACATATTACTTTGAGGTATATGTTCTAAAAGACAGAAAGACAGGAAAAGAGAGAGAAGTTTTCAGTCATGCAAAATTGAAGACTGCAAAATGTGGGGGATAAGAAATTAGAGGTGAAGATTGCTGTGGTGTGCAGGACATAAAGAGGATTTAACAGATGAGGTGAGTGAGGTGACAGGGAGATGTGAAAAAACGACTCAGCAGCAGCACTAAATGGCTGTGTGCACATGTTTGTACAGAGCCTTCCCTTCTTATCAGAGGTGCATGCACCCAAGTCAAGCTAAACATAGAATATGTTTGAAGTTTGCTCTGTTTTGACCTATTGTTGTTAACAGAATGACTGCAATGTCATGGCCTCATTAACTTGCCTTTGTTCAGCGTTCTTAAGCTGGAACATTACATTACTATAAATATAACTCACATATATTAATTAAGGAATAATCCGCACTTCAACACGGAATCAGGACTAATACAGAATAAGCTTTTATAACAGGGGCCCTCTTCAAGACAGCGCTACATAAGGACATAAGGTCAATCATAGCACACTTATTATGGTTATTATTATATTTCCTAAAACAATACAATTACACAAATCATCAAAACTAATTGTCACACAGTGAACTTGGAGTTTTTTGGGTCGCCCGCTTTGCCGGTTTATAATCCTGCCTTTATATTAGAAAATGTTATTAAAAACCAGAACTTCTTAGGCTGATGGTGCACAATTACAGAGGAGACAAGTCAGACAGGTCACAAAAGACAAACATAAAAACACATTGTCACAGTTATATACAAACTTGTAAATAATCTGGTAGGATAACATATGCTCCACACAGCTCATGGGGAGGTAAGACTGACCAAATATAGCTGCTACTGGCTTGTTATTAAACTTTTATATGACCTATACATTTTTTTTTTGTCATAATTGTCCTGGAATTATTCATATATCTTATTTTTTCACAATTGAACTGAAAATTGAGGCACATTAAGGTTCTATTTCACAGAGAGGAGAGAAAAGACCCAAATCATCATGACATCACATGAATTATTAGCCACTTTTCACTCCTCAAATTGAACTACTGCACACTATTCTGCCCAATAACAACAGGAGGATGAAAACAGTGTGCTGGGATGGAAAGTATGTACGACAGTAGAGGATATTGTGCTTGACAGTTCAGCATAAAGCATATGTGTGGCTGTGACACTTCACTTCTGTGTGGCATCAGTGCAGGCTATAAACTCTGCAGATCCCAAAGTGGATTTAAGAAAGATGGGACATCTTGTTACAGGGGATGAATAAGCCCCTGCTGAGCTACATAGTGCACACCTCATGACTTATGGGTGATATTTTCTGTACACTCTGGATAAAAAAACATGAGGGTGACCATATCAAAAGGGTCACCCTACTTAAACAAGGGCACTCTGTACCCTTTGCAAATATATCCTTCACTGGGTCTATTTTCAACCATAATAAAACTACCCTGCAAAAGCAGGCCAAAACAACCACAACAAGAGCCGTGGTGCATTGTAAGCGAAGTGAGTTTCATACACTAAGTTGAGAGGAATAAAGCAATTGCTTTAGTTTTCATTAGCAGTAGCTCTAAATAACAGCCTCTATAGTCCATTCATTGCAAGCAAAATTGAACAGCTTTGTCAACAACACGCATGCTGATCGTTGAGGCCACACCACCACCGCTGCTTGGGGAACAGCAGCACATTCATCTCACCGAAAAAAAAGTGGAGAGGCAGCACTTTTTAGTCTCGCTGACAGGACCGGGAGAGCGAAAGAAAGCCGCTTACCATGCGCCACACAGAGGCTGAAAACTGTGTAATGCAGACCCGGTATAAGCACAAATTGTATTGTTTCTATATGCAAATTAAATGTTTTTCAATCATTGTGGACTTGTGGCATTAATACATTTTAATATTATCCCGTGTTGCAAAGGTACATTACAGGGGACGCAAAGTAATTGAGGCGGACGACAAAGCAACGAAACCGGCATGCAGCAGCAGCATTGCGCTGCAGCACTGAAGCATGTGGGGATCTGTAACGCATTTACAGTATGAAGTGCAATTTGGCTCAACTCTTGACTTAAGCTATAAAAGTGCATACCCGCTCTATTGCATGAAGTGTACAGCTACATGCATTCATTGTCACAATAAAGTTGGCAGGATTTCTGTGTTCCGCAGTCTGCACTGTACACAAATAGACAACAGGACGTGCAAAATAAAACAGAAAAACAAAACAAGATGGGCTTATAATTTATTCACGTTCAAGCACGTGGAGGTTCTTACCGGCGTTTTTATCACCCATGTCCCTTTGCTGTCAAGAAGTTGAAGGTGCTGCCGACGTAGGCTGAGGAAATGCGTTTGGAGCTGATGCGCGCTTGTTTCTTCAGCTGGGACAGCCGAGCAGAGAGGAGGCAAGTTTTTTTTTCGTCTCAAGTAAGTAATGAGTTGCAAAATGAGCTCCTCGTGGGACCCCCTCTGGCACAGGCTGCAGACACACCGGATGCAAAACCCTTCTGTGAGCTCGCACAGCCCTTTGGTGTTTGCAAGTGTTTCTGAGAAAGGTGGAGTGAGGACTCAGGTAAAGAAAGAGGGAGGGGTCGGACAGTGTGTGTGTGTGTGTGTGTGTGTGTGTGTGTGTGTGTGTGTGTGTGTGTGTGTGTGTGTGTGTGTGTGTGTGTGTGTGTGTGTGTGTGTGTGTGTTCAAGGAGAGGATGCTGGGTGTGCAAATGTGTCTTGATGCAGGAGTAAAGTAAATGTTTTTGTCAGAGGTTGTATTTTCATTTTTGTGCTGAAACAGGGTAAACAAAATTAAATTTCCCAGCAAACCTGCATGCTTAAATTTTTTTACTGAAGCTCATGCAGACTGAAGGGACCAGCTATGCAACAGTACTGGCCAGTGGCTCATTTTGAAGATAACCTTTTAATAATTGTATTAAAATTATCATATATTATCATATTAAGCCATATTTTGTAGTTCAACCCTAACGAGTGCTGTTTGTTCAATTCAAAATCCCTGCCATTTAAAGCTGCTGTTGGTAGGAATGGTGTAAAAAACATAGCTTTTTTTCTGCTGGGTATGGAGAAAAGGTCATAATGCCCATCGTTATTCATTGGTAAGTGGAGTAATTTCAGACTTTTGCGAAATATCTACGTTTTTCAATTACCTTTGTATCAAGCAATGTTGTTATTCCCCTCGTTCCCGTTATGACGGACCAATCAAAGCTAATCTCCAATCCTCTGTCCTGATTGGTTAAGGGTGGCCCCTACTACATCCTCTGATTGGTTATGAGTCCGGCACTATCATGACTGCACACGCCGATCTGTGTTGGGGGGCTAAGAGGAAATCTGGTTGGGAGGGATAGTGTTGACATCAAGCGGCAACCTCCAGTCTCAAACTATGAAGCCCATGCGGAAGTGTTAAAAACTGCAATTCATCGAGAATCCACTTGAGGCTGGCTGCAGAAACACTGGAAACAACATAAACACCAATTCAAAAAAGACGATCTTTGCAGCATTAATAAACATGTTTACAGCCTGGTTCAAAAAACAACTTGGCTCTATGTTGCTGAATTCTCTATCGGCACACACTGTACGGGGGGGGGGGGGGGGGGGGGGATTTTTTTCCAACGCGACGGTTCAGAAGATATTAGGATTACGAGTTTTTGCCCAAATAAGGACATGACTGACTTGACTCCCGGACGAGAACACATAGCTGTTGGCTAGGAGGCTCAAACTCCGCCCCTTTAGGTCACACTATGCCTGGTTGAGTTCGGCATTTCCAATATGGCCGCCGATTGCCTTAAAAACAGCACTCAGGAACAGATGGGTGACGTCACGGACACTACGTTGATATTTTATACAATCTATGGTTGACATTCAAAGTCCTTCTCTGAACAGATGTTTGCTCTGTGACTACCAACAGCAGCTTTAAGGCCAGTGCTGTTAAATAAGCCTATAAACTACATTTTAGATCAAACAATTATTGATACTGTCTCTGAGTACAACTAACCACAACACCAACTAAACAAACCCAAAAAACAGAAATATTGACCTTTTTAGGATGCAATTTGTGACGAAATCGACATTTTAAGTCTCTTTCTAAGCGTCTACTTCAGGCTAAAAAAAGTATGAAACAGTAATGTACCCCAGTTTATGCTAGGTGTGGTGCTTTTTTCATGTTTCCCTTTTAATTTTTATAATTTTCTGTTATTTTCAATGAAATATATTTTCCACTTGTACCCCACACTGATGAACCCTGTCCTCACACACCTACTGAACACACTCTACCATGTAGCTTTACAGTAAGCAAAGGCAGATGATATTTTGCTGAGATACATCAATTTTTAATGAATGTATTGCAGATCAATAGTCGTGTCCTTGGTGTATTGTTATTGTGCCTGATATTTGATTAGACTGCAGTAAAATAATGAAACACATTGTGCTCAGAAAACCCAGAAACTGAATAGTGCATTTAACATGAGCTAGCTGTTTCTGGTTAATGTGTTTTTTTCAAAAAGCTCTTGAGGAAGTTGCAGGTGTTCTGTAATCAAATCAGTTTGAAGTACAAGGGCAGAAATATAAACAAAGGTACAAAATGCAGCTTGTGCATTTATTCATGTGCACTTGTTATACTGTAGTATATTGTTTTTAACCTAAACGAAATGGCATAAGCAGTAAACCTTTTGATCAACACCTTTTGGGATGACTTTCACCAATCATAATAGTGAGAGGCTAATGTTGTTGGGCCTTCTGGTTAAAAATCAACATCATGACTGTCCAATTCATAAAAGAATACTGAGATCACACGCTGACCACTGAGTCTCAAAATCCATTCAGAAAAAGCAGAAAACAAGTTAACAGTGTTGTATGATCTCACTGGTCCATTGATCAGTATGTCAGAAAACTCTCCATCAGCACTTTGATGGGACGCTATGATAACTGCTAGAATTTCATCTGGCAGTATAAAAAGACCAGGCTGCTGGTATAAGATGTTTCTAGCCTCTGGGCTGAAATAGAAGCTTCAAGGCCGAATGGTGTCCCGCACCATGTGTCTGCTCATTGATACAAATCAGAGCTCAAATACAGGAGTCAAATACCAGGGTTACTTTATTATTAACCCTGTTTAGACATAGTTGAAGTTAGATTGATGATAACTGTCCTATGTTAATGACAAACGATGATTTCAGACATCGCACTTCCTGTCATGTGACCAAGGCTTTGCTACCTTCTGCCGACACAGGCAAATCCAGACTGGCGTCGGTTCACAGCAGATCGATTAGAGGACCTGAAAGAGGACACCTCTGCTGCATTGATCAGAAAGGAGCCTATAGTCCTCTACAGCCCAACAGGGATGTGTGTGTGTGTGTGCGCGTGTGTGTGTGAAAATTAGGGATGTGTATTTGCACCCACGCTGCAGCATTGTAGGTGGCTCTTTTTTCTTTCTTTTTTTTTTACCAAAATCTAACAGCTTCTCCTCTCTCCTTCCGCCTCTTAAATATTTATATCTTACCCTCCTTTGGTCCAGTTGCCTCCCTCTTCCTGTACTTCTATTTGGCCTCTCCACCTTAATCTGCCCTGTGCTCACTCTTATCACTGTCACCCCTCCTCTGCTCTCTTCATCCCTCCTCTTTCTCCTCTCCCACACCCCCCCCCCCTGCCCCAGACCAGCACCCATAGGATATCATCTGACTTGGCAATGTGTCCTTGGGTCCTCACTGTGGCAAAGGCATATTGCTGTCCTTTTCTTTGTACAATGAAACCTCTACAACCTCCACTTATTATGTAATTTTCTTGCAGAAGTGTGAGGTTTTATTATGAAGTCCCATAGGATGCATTGTCTGCTACAGTTAAGATTAATTACCTTCCTACTCCTAAACTGCTTTTATTCTTTTTCAGCTTTATTACAGCGTTTTTCATCACAGTAATGTCCTAAGATTAAGTATCCCAGTAAGTCCAGTGCAGATACTACATTGGAGGTGAGTCCTAGATACTCTGCAGACACTGCAGTGCAGACTTCTCCCTGTAAATTCTACCTTCCTCACCTATTTCTGGAGTCACTGGCAAGCGTGAGAGAAGTTTATGGAACTTGTCCAAATGCCAATAGCAACACTGAGGGCCATCAATACTGTTTAGCTACTGACCAAGGCTTCTTCACTATTTATTTCTTATAAGTGTGCATGTGAAGTGTTTGATAAAATGAAAAGTAAACTAAATCAATACTTATTTACTAATAATCTAACAGTGCTTTCACTTCCTCGGTCTTATTTTTCTGTATGCTAATTCTTGCTTTTACTTTGGAAGTCAATCTGTTGTGACTGAGGGAGTTCTTGGAAACTTAATCAATTAAAAGTAGCAAGAGTGGAAAATTTCAAAGGAAGACCCAAGCCAAAATATGTACAGCTGTGCTTTTCCTTATTTGTCAAAATGTTCATCAATAAAAATGCCTGTGCTTTTAATTTCACAACATTCTCCTAATTAATTGATATGAAATCATTAATTGCATTGTCATTGGCCATCATAAATGCATCGCAGCAAAATTAAATTGTCATCTGAAAAGTCATCCCATGGGGGTATAAAGTAGGAAAGTGTTAAAAGATGTAAGTTAATTAGCTAGAATTATTCAAAATTGTAGTTTATATCATTACCTCACCATTACTTGGTCACTGCCCATCACTGTGACTATGCTGGCTGGACCTCTGGTATCTGTCAAATATGTAGTCTAATCTATTTTATACAGTCTATGAGTCTAATACACCACTAGAGGGAAGTGAAGTGCTCCTAAGCAAAAAACAACAACAAACAGATGTGATATCTGTGCTGGTCCTCACCTTTTGCTGGATTTAAGGTCCCTCAGCTATTAAATCAGATCACAGATATTTTACAATAAAATAAATATCTATAACTTTGGTTCTCTCTGTAGTTTTTAGTATACATAAACCCAGTAAACAGAAAAAGGACAAAAACAATCACAACACTGGTGCCTCTTTTAATGACCTTCGTCACATTTACAAAGTGAGCGCCATCTCCAAGTCAAAGGCCATAGTTATGGACCCCCAGCACCCTTTACATGAGGAGCTTCAGATGCTCTGGGAGAAGGTTCAGTCTTCCCAGGCGTAGCACTAACAGACATAAACTGTGTTTTATTACGTCTGCTGTTGGTTTCTTGAACAATCTGTTACCACTGTGATCTATGTGTGGATCTTGTGCGGTGTTGTGTATGGTGTACTGTTTGGTTTTGTATTGTGTGGACTACTGTCTGCAAACCAAATTGCCCCTCGGAGACAATAAAGTTATACTCTACTCTACACTTAGCTTCTATATACAAGTCCATTGTAAATTTTTAAATACATATTTGGAAAAACTGCAAAGATGTGTGAGGGTGGTAGATGATGAATTCATAAATTCCATAGTTGTTACTGGTACAGTGTGTTTGTACTGGGCCAACTGCAATGTACTGACATACAACCTACTACACTGGTAAAAGTAACAATGAATATTTTGTTCTGAAATTGTATTTCTCTTTTTTTTCTAAGATTGATGATAGTGGTCGATGGAAGTATATCTGTGTAGCCAGTGGTGGACAGTAAAAAAGTAAATTTTTTGAGTATTATTTTTGGGGGGAACGTATTACTTTTACTCCATTACATTCAGAAGACAATTATTGTACTTTTGACTCCACTATGTCTATCAATGCTCTAGTTACTCACTACTTTGCTTTGAAGTCAGCTCATGAATTTCCATCTCATTTCTGAAATCTGATCCCACGGTTGAACGTTCAGCAAACACAGAGCAAACTTCAATCAGATCAGGCAGTTCATTTAGAGGTGGTAATGCTGGTTATAATTGTCCACCTGAGCACCCATGTCCATATCTTCAGCCCGTGTTAGAGGTTTTTGAAATGAAGAATGATATGTATGGTTTGAAATGTTCTCCCCGTTTCCCACTCTGCCCAAACATACAAACATTCACTGTCCAACCTGAGAGCGTGTTGACCTGCACAACATTTGTTTCATTCCAGATGAACATTTCAAACTAAGTTGTCTGTGCTTGGAGTAACTTAGTGTCTGTTTTTATTCCATGGTATAGTTTTTAGAGATTTCATGTTTTTTTTCTAAATAAACAGAATTTAACCGAATGTACTCCTATGTTTTCATGACTGCACTTATGTATTTTGAAAATACAACATTTTGAGATTTTTTAAGAAGTACTTTGAATACTTCAGTATTTTTAAAAGCAAGTACTCCAGTACTTTAACTAAAGTAAAAATTTGACAGAGCAACCTTCACTTGTATTGGAGTAATATTTGACCTCAAGTATCTATACTTTGAGGACGTGTACTTTGTCCACCACTGCTTTTAACCCATTGCCCCATTCAATTTCTCAAAAAGTAGCCTCACACCAGACGCCCAAATGTGACACTCATAAGACGGAGCTTTTAGATACGTCCCTGAACGCATCTCCAGTTTTAGTTTAGCAGTAGGCGGAGCTTCACAGGGGAGGTCATCACAAACATGGCGTGGAGAGGATGTGTAATGAAATGGGCCAAAACAGAGTTCATCAAAAACACTAACATTTCTTCACGAACTTCCAGGTGAGTAAATATGTAATAGTTCAGGTTTCAAATCAGTATGAAGGACACTAACTGTAAGAGGACGCGCGTGTTCCTCTCGACCAGCAATGTGAGGTTACCTAACTGTCATTGTAAAGAAATCCACGGGGCGAGAGACAGCTGTGTTTTGTGCAGTTTTTAGTTCAAATTAGAAAGACAACGTGGTTAGTGTTGTCTATATTTTACTGTGATTGTTGTGCGAAGCTGTTAAATTAGCCTTACGTGACTCAATGTCACGCCCCTCCCACTTACTACGCTTTCATGTTAACAGTCTGATAGATGAATACATCAGGAGTACAGTCATGGACAAAAGTTTTGAGAATGACACAAATATTACATTTTCACAAAGTCTGCTGCTTCAGGGTTTTTAGGTGTTTTTGTCAGATGTTTCTATGGTATAATGAAATACAATTAGAAGCATTTCATAAGTATCAAAAGCTTTTATTGAGAATTACACAGAATTCATGCAATAAGTCCATTTTTGCAGTGTTGACCCTTCTTTTTCAAGACCTCTGCAATTCTCCCTGGCATGCTGTCAATCAACTTCTGGACCAAATCCTGACTGATGGCAGTCCATTCTTGCATAATCAATGCTTGGAGTTTGTCAGAATTTATGGGTTTTTGATTGTCCACCCGCCTCTTGAGGATTGACCACAAGTTCTCAATGGGATTAAGATCTGGGGAGTTTCCTGGCCAAGGGCCCAAAATCTTAATGTTTTGTTCCCCGAGCCATTTTGTTATGACTTTTGGTTTATGGCAAGGTGCTCCATCATGCTGGAAAAGGCATTCTTCATCACCAAACCGCCCTTGGATGGTTGGGAGAAGTTGCTCTCGGAGGACATTCTGGTACCATTCTTTATTCATGGCTGTGTTTTTAGGCAAGATTGTGAGAGAGCCCACTCCCTTGACCGAAAAGCAACCCCACACATGAACGGTCTCAGGATGCTTCACTGTTGGCAAGAGACAGGACTGATGGTAGCGCTCACCTCGTCTTCTCCGAACAAGCCTTCCTCCAGATGCCCCAAACAATCGGAAAGGGGATTCATCAGAGAAAATGACTTTACCCCAGTCCTCATCAGTCCAGTCCCTGTACCTTCTGCAGAATATCAGTCTGTCCCTGATGTTTTTACTGGAGAGAAGTGGCTTCTTTGCTGCCCTCCTTGACACCAGGCCTTCCTCCAAAAGTCTTCGCCTCACTGTGCGTGCAGATGCACTCACACCTGCCTGCTGCCATTCCTGAGCAAGCTCTGCACTGGTGGTGGCCCGATCCCGCAGCTGTAACACCTTCAGGAGACGGTCCTGGCGCTTGCTGGACTTTCTTGGGCGCCCTGGAGCCTGTTTGGCAACAATTGAACCTCTCTCCTTGAAGTTCTTGATAATTCGATAGACGGTTGACTGAGGTGCAATCTTACTCGCTGCTATAAACTTCCCTGTTAGGCCCTTTTTGTGCAATGCAATGATGGCTGCACGTGTTTCCTTGCAGGTAACCATGGCTAACAGATGAGGAACAATGGTGTCATGCACCAACTTCCTTTTAAAGTGTCCAGTCACTCAATCATGACAGATTGATCGCCAGCCTTGTCCTCATCAACACCCACACCTGTGTTAATGTGTGTGACACCTGTGTGTCATTGAAATGATGTTAGCTGGTCCTTTTGTGGCAGGGCTGAAATGCAGTGGAAATGTGTTTTTGGTGATAAAGTTCATTTTCAAGGCAAAGAGGGACTTTGCAATTAATTGCAGTTGAGCTGATCACTCCTCATAACATTCTGGAGTATATGCAAATTGCCATTATAAAAACTGAAACAGCAGACTTTGTGAAAATTAATAGTTGTGTCATTCTCAAAACTTTTGGCCATGACTGTACATGTTGGTATAGATGGGTGGCTATGCCTGTTTTCCTAGTGCCTGCATACTTAGTAATAGCAGCAATTAGCTATTAATACATTTTACATTGATGGTGAGTACTTCCAAAAATGTCCAAAAAAGAGTATTGGTTACTGTGGCAGTACAATTGTACAATACAGCTCCATTGATTAAACCTGAAGATAAAATAGGCAAAGTAAATCAACTGTGAAGTTATAGTTTTTTTTATGACTGAATAAACACTAAATTCAAAAGTATTACACAATGAGGAAAACCTTACACTCAAGGAGCAAAACATCAGTCCGGATCTGCACCACTATAAGCACAATGTCAGCCTCACACTTTTTGCAGAACAGCACACACAGTAATTTGCAAAACACTAAACACACTTGTTTACATTAGACACAGAAGTATATCATGATGTCATTTCCTTGCAATCCTTAAGCACTGACTGTCAATTTACCACACCTATGAGCCGATCGGTTAAACACAGCCATCAGGTGTGCAAACACATGATTGCTTAATTGTAGACACAACAATCAGGTTTAAGCACTATACAAATGCAGCAGATGAGTTCACCTGCAAGTGGATACAGTATTTTATGTGTGTCTGATATTTGCTGAGCTTACAGTGTTATGCACACTACTGTAGTAGCATGAAAACTGGGACATGTTTTGTTGAGATTCCCCATGTTGACATGTTGACTGATTTGGGTATGTAGAGAGAAATAAATGATATGTTCATCAGTGCAGTGTTGGTCTTGGTAAATGGTAAATGGACTTGTACTTATATAGCGCTTTTCTAGTCTTTTTGACCACTCAAAGCGCTTCTACACTACTCGTCACATTCACCCATTCATACCCATTCACTCACAGATGGTGGAGGCTGCTAGAGTAAGGGACCATCAGTGTTAGCTAATCTCATTGGTTCACATTCACACACCTCTGAACAACAGAGGGAGCAAGTTCGGGGTTCAGTGTCTTGCTCAAGGACACTTTGGCATGTGACTGCCGGAGCTAGGATCAAACCGCCAACCTTCTGATTGATGGATGACCGACTCTACCCACTGAGACACAGCCGCCCCCAGCTGCTCATCCTCTTGTGTAGTGTTTGGTGAATTTATTGTATATTTGCACTTTCTCTATGTACTTCACTTACATTACTCTTATCACTAAGAAAGAGAATTGCTAAAAGAGTTGTAGGTTAGCAGCAGTGTGTAACTGTTTCAAACTGAATTGTTTCATATGGTAACAAAATATGGTTTTGATAAGTTAGGGTATAGTTTTTACAAGAGTGTGTCATTTTGCAGAGGATCTGAGGTGTTCTGCTACTTGTGTGTGTGGTTGTGTGAATTGTGTGTGGTGTTTTGACAAAATGGGCCCTGTTTTCAAAATCGTGTTAAAGCAATCGAGAAAAAATGTAATTTGTGAACCATTTGGCTAATCATGAGTCAATTTTATTTTACTTCTTTCGTGTGCTATGTTTGAATTTCAGCCTCTAAATCGGACAAAACAAGTATCATCATCCAAATAATTACACAGATTTAATTCTGCTCTGAATTACAGATGTTTGATCATTTTTTGGAATGATAAGAATTGTCTACCTGTCAGTTAGGTTTTAATTTAATACTGCCTACTGTTGCCGTCAACATTATTTTTTTCCTTTGCAGACTTAGCCCTCACAACCAACAGAGGTGCGGTTTTCGCAGGGAAGCCAAAAGACCAGAAACAAAGAAAGGAAATGTCTCCCAAGAAACAAACGCTTCACCCGCTGAGACTGGTGCACCTGGTCCCCCTCCTCCTCCTCCTCCTCCTCCCAGAGTCCCCAGACCAACACTGTTCAAACCGCTAATGTTTACAATAGGGGTAGGTCTTCTAATATTTGTAGTGCTAGAAAACAGATGCATGTATAAACCAGTGATTATTACAGACATTAGGAAGGTGTCTGTTGGTTGTTGTCTGACTCCATGTTAGTTTACAGGTTGCTCCTTTGGTGTTGCGGCCATTCTGCAATATGAGACCCTGAAGTCACGAGTTCAGTCAGCAAAAGAAGAAGAGGAGTCAGAAAAATTAATGCAGGTGAAGTTCTTAATGACATGAACTGATTGATATCTCCTCCACTGCTGACAGCTCTCTGAACAATGTAACTTCAAATGTCTTACCAGGGCTCTCAGGACATGGCATACTGGCACGAGTGGTGGAACCAGCTGTCTGGCCTCCAGCGACAGCTCATCCTCTTGATGTCCACAGTGGACGACCTCTGGAGCAGCCTTACGGAGGGACAGAGGACAGTCACTGGTAACTTATTTTGCTGGGAAGACTCATATTGTCCTTGCATTTATTCAAATGAAATTGCACTGATCAACAGATTTACATGTGTTCAAATATACTCCACATTTCTTTTTAGTCAGGAGCTGTCCTACTTACTGTCTTCCAGGTATTATCGCTTTAAATGCTGTAGTCCTGTGTTGCTGGCGGATTCCGTCAATGCAGAGAAGCATGATTAAGTACTTCACGTCCAACCCAGCCTCCAGTAAGAAGACCTGTTCTACTTTATTTTAAAAAGTTGAATAAATAATACATCACAGCAAGGGCCATCATTTTTTTTTTTGCAAATGTAGCACTTGCAGCTGGATCACCTTGCTGTTCATTTTCTCTCTGAAACCAGAAACACGCTGCCTTCCCATGGTCTTGTCCTGCTTCAGTCACTACTCCATCATCCACATGGTTGCCAACATGTATGTCCTGTGGACATTCTCCTCAGGGATCGTTTCTCTTTTAGGAAAGGAGCAGTTTCTTGCAGTCTACATGTCTGCTGGTGAGTCAATTGAAAGATTGGAAGGTGGTCTCTTTACATGTAATTTAATTAAGGGGAAGTTTAAGAACAGTATTACATAAATTACTGTGTGTGTTTTCAGGTGTGATTTCCACTATGGTTAGCTACATGTGCAAAACAGCCACTGGGCGTCTCTATCCATCATTAGGAGCGGTAAGATGTTATCTTTATTTTCTTTGAAAAACTTAAATCTAAAATAATTCTGAATTTTTAACTTAGCTTTTTGTGTGATTCACAGTCAGGTGCTGTCATGGCGGTACTAGCAGCAGTCTGTGTAAAGGTGCCAGAGGCCAAACTAGGCATTATCTTTCTCCCCATGGTCACTTTCACAGCAGGAAATGTAAGTGATGCACAGTATCTCTGTGTGTACATGAGGCTTGTGTATGCATGGTCTTGTTTTGTTTTGTAGATATTAGGGATAGACCGATTATTGGCCGGGCCTATTATTGGCCGGGCCGATTATCGGGGCCGATATTCGTCATTTTGACTCATATCAGCATCGGCCTTTTTTAAAAATCCAACGGTCGATAAGAAATCAATTTAAACTGGGTTATTTTGGCTCAAATTTACTTAATCATGTGGCAGAAATGACACTGTCTGCAGAAACCGTAGCCTAGCTTGTGTTCCATTTCTCCCTGCAGTTTCTCATTACAGGGGCCGAGCTGAGCAGCATCCGTTGTGGCCCCTACAATTACTAGTGATTTAAAACTCATACAACCCCACTTCAAAAACACTGAAATATCCCCATAAAACAAAGATAAGTGAAAGATTAACATTTCAGTTATATTGATATTTTGGAAAACTTTATTTACTGTAGAAAACTTTAGAGAGCTATTTATAAGCATTTTTTTATTAGAATTTTAAAACAAAGATGTCTATAGCCTAAGATAAAAATAAACCTTTAACATGTTGCAAATCTGAAAAGCTGTTTAATAAACATGCTTAAAGGAATTTAAACAAAGTTAAGTGTTGGAGTTTGTATTATTCAAAATTTTGGCGCCAATATTTCCCTTTTACTGCAAATGAATATCGGCTCCAAATATCTGTTATCGGCCTCCTTGACTACTAATAATCGGTATCGGTATCGGCCCTGGAAAACCATATCGGTCTATCTCTAGTAGATACACCCCTCTAAATTGCAATTTGGATTAAAAGACTTTGCTAATTTACATATTAAATAGTGATGACATCCACATGTTGTGTTTTTGCTGCAGGGAGGGGATGTAAATCTGTGCATGAACAAATCGGACAAAGTCCATTGTGTGTGAGTGAATGTGTAAGTATGCATGAATGAATGCATGGTACAGGGACAGTTGTAGATTCACTGCGGGACATTGTGTGTGACTTTTTAATCTCTCTTTAGGCTCTGAAGGCGCTTATTGCCATAGATACAGCAGGGCTTATACTGGGATGGCGGCTGTTTGATCACGCAGCTCACCTTGGAGGAGCCCTCTTTGGAATGTGAGTGACATTTCACATTGATAAGAATAATGTTGTGTATCAACAAGTTTTATTCAACAAAAATGTTGAATGAATATCCAAACGTGCAACACCTTCCTCAGAATGCATCAGATGCTGTCAGTACATAAAAAGTTTGGGTTTGAAGACGTTGTTGTAAAAGATTGAGAAGTATTTTTGATATGAAAGTTCACGTTTAATTGTTAATCCTAAAAACAGCAAGCAAGAAAACATAACAAAATCTTTTCCAATTTTTTTCTTCTTATATCACAAACTCCATCTATCTCATTATGGGATGAACAGTATGTAGAAGATTATTCAGTTGTTGGCAGATGTCATCTCCCGATATGAGCCAATCACATATGCATTAGTATTTTTGTGTATGTTTTCCCTTGTGAGCATATATTGTGTTTTTAATATCTGTTCTTTTTAATTACTATTTGTTTTTATTGATAGTGTTTTTTAAGCTTGTAAAGCACTTTGGCCAACTGTGGTTGTTTTTTAATGTGCTATATAAATAAAGTTGACTTGACTATATTAGAACTAGTTTTCAACTGAACATGTAATGCTGAAAACACAAGTTTAGGCTGATAAAAAATAAATGTAGTTTGCCCAGCAGAGGGCACTCTGCTTCCATAGTTTACAATAATACAGTACTTGTTATGTACAAAAGCATCACAGCTGAGCCATCAGTTTGCATGGGAGCTGGTTCACAGTGTTTGAATATGTAAGATAGAAATGTTTATGTTCATGCAAGCAGCCATCTGTGTATATTAGCTGAGCCATATTGGTGAAAAATTGCACACATTTCACATCAGATGCATTTATCAAACTTTATCTAAGGTGAATGAGCCACAATATGGGTTTTATGCGACATTATGAATAAACACTGTTGAATATGATTCACCACACAGGACTTTAACAAAAATTGATGCGTCTACAGTAAACCATGATAACTGGTCCAAAAATAAAATATTGGTTGTGCTTTTGAACTAACTATTGTAAATATAACCATCACCTGTAATGGAGCATTGATGCCGAGTAATAATAAAATAAATCATTAATAGATGTTGACTGTAAATGCAGCGTGGCAGTATCTTGTCCTACATTTGATACATTTTAGCATTCTTCTTCTATCTTGTCCTACAGATGGTATGTGGCATACGGTCACAAACTGATTTGGAGGAAGAGGGAGCCCCTTGTGAAGCTGTGGCATGACATGCGTTCTCCAGGTGCCGGTGGATCCAGGCCAGGAGGCGGACCTGGAGTCAGCGGTGCTGGACCTGGACCACGATGAGACTCTTGTATGGTCTCTGTGACCCTTTATTGAAGGACCAGGGTTCAGCTACCTCAGGATATGCAAGGACTTTTTTTTGCAACAATTTGGATTTGGATTTTATTGTTTAATAAATAAATACAGTTTTTTTCAATTAGAGTGGGTAATGAGCGTAAGATGATTTGATTTAATGCTGGGAACTGAATTTTTAAAAGAAGCAGGACTGCGATCACACCTTGTGTTTGCAATCCAGATGTTTACTATGTAGACTGACACAAGGACCTCCATGCTATGTATTGAAATATCATCACTCTTTTACCTCTTGTGAAACACATCACACCGGCTGTCCTCTTGTTAGCTTTTCCTGTTTGTATTTGTAAAAGCAATCGTTAAGCATTGGGCATAAAAAATTGCTGTGTGCTGACACAATTCAGTGATTAAACCATTAGCTGAATTCAAAACAGTGTACAGTCCTGAGGACAGGTTTATGGTACTATTAAAACTGGAGTTTTAACAGTGATACTTACGTGTGACTTTTTTCATATCTATATTTAAGGAGTTTGCCTAGTTAGTTTTAATAAATGGGATCCATTTTAAAATACTGTAAGGAGAATTTTGGTCAATACTAGCTTTGAAGTATTTCAAACAGAAGATGAATCCAAACTTCTAAAATGGGTAATTGCAAACTATAGGAACACAATCTTACAAAAAATGCTGTGAAAAAGTAATACTGTTTTTCAGACACAACATAAATTGATATGTCAGAAAAGTTCAAAAACCAAAGACTGCTTGCTTTTGCAAATATTTGGAACAAGAACACCAACCCCTTGGTTTCAGCACCTCAAACTAATACTTCAGTTATTCAGCACCTCTTAGGTTACTGACCTCAATTAATCTATTTCTATTCTCTTAAAATATTATAGCAATGAATTCATCCACACATCCTTTCAGAAAAAAGGAGAGTTGTCTTTATTAATTAGCTGAAGACATGATATAGTCCTACAAAATGGACACACAAGAAAACATTTAAAAAATATTGTCTCTGCATGTGTAGTGCTGCACTTTAAGATTGTCATGAGGTGTTAAAATGCAGATGATCATTTATAAGCAGTAACGCACTTTGGAAAGGGTTGACACTACATTATTGAATTTGTAGTTGTAGTTACTCAAAAAACTCACTTGAAATGTGACACAGTTTGAAATGTAGTAAAAAAAACAACTCAATTTGACAAATCTGCATTTTTAGTGTTTCAATTCATAGTTACATAAAAGGCAAATAACCAAAGCACATCTTAAACTGAGTCCTGGTTTCAAATAATTGCATCCACTGAGAGAGTTGTTAACTATGGCCTCTTTGGTAACAATAGTCAGTTTACCTTTTTTCAAATATGAACGTTTCATCTGACAGGACCATATGTAGAAAAGTCTTAAACAATCCATGCTGTTGTCCAGTGAAGGAAAGTTCATGACAGTCATGCTGATTCCACTCTGAAACTGCCCAGTACCATGAAATAAAAACACAGAAGAGACAAACACTGAGAAGGTAAACAAGGAAAACAAGCTGAATATACCCTGTATTGCACTGCTGCATTGTCATCACTGTTTTTGTCAGTGAAATGTTATGATCAGGTGAGAATGCGATTATAACCTGTGAATCTGGTGATAGACCTTATCTTTGGCTTAAACAGGTGGAGTGTAATTAATCAAACACTGACTTACCAAACTGCAACCTGAGTACGTTAACTTTCAATCCAAAACAGCCAGCAATGTGGCGGCACCTCAGCTTCTAAACTTGTGGTTGGCATAGCTTGGAAAGCCAAACTGAGACACCATCAGGTTGGAGAAGCAGAGTGGCATGGTGCCATAGATATGTGTCAGCCTGTTCAGACAGTAGGATCTCTGAAGGAGGTGTTCAGGACGATGCCACATACCCTGGTATCCACTGCTGGCCTCCTTCTCCAAGTTACGGAGGTCCACGGGTTTGACAAAGACCCCAGAGGGTTTGTTAAAGCTGCCTGAGGACTTTGATTGCTTCCTCAAATGTAACGCTACGGCAAAGTTCATGGCAATGTCATCACAGTTTTGTGTTTCATCCACCAGCGCATGCACTGCTTGAGGTTGTTCTTGGAAAAGCTGCAGGTAGCGTTGGTGGAAGAAGGCAGCGCCAATTAACACCATGGAGTATCTGCAGGGAGGGGATTATAACAGAATGATTAAAAAAATAACTTTCAGATTAATTCACCACTAATCCGAACAAGCTGCCAACAATATGTATAGTGTGTGAAGAGTTTTGTTCCAACAAATACTCAACTTACTTGTCACCTCCAGCCTTTTCAGGGTCCTGCAGCTCAAAGCTGCCATAACTGTACACCCCACCTGCTGTTGAGACATGTTTCCGTGGGACAAATCCAACAATCTGGTCTGGAAATTGCTGTCGATGGATAAAAACAAAGAAGAGTACATCTTATGGAGTGGCCTCCTATGTCAATCAATTTCTGTAGTGTCAAGTGTAAAGTAGTACACAAAGTTAATTATCAAGTTGAACCAAAAAGTACTTTATCTCTTCTTCACTGTCCCTAGAGTTACCTTCCAGACTGAGAAAGCAAAACTGATGTCAGGAACACTGACCAGGGTGTCGTCATCCAGCATCAGAATGGCTGAGAATCAAAGCAAATATTAAACTAATGAACATTACCACATGATTAAACATATTGGTCTACATACATTTTTTTTATAGCTGTAATTAAGCAAAGCATTAACGGATAGATAAACTGACCGTCAGTAGTAATTTCAGGGAATGGTTGCAGTCTGTTTCGCATCGTATTGCTCATTTGCACCTTGAAGACCACAGGGACCGGATGAGGCCCCAGAGAGTTCCATAACTTCATTGGTGTCTGCTCCCCAATGTTGTTCCAGACTATGATGATCTGTTGAAGATGGGGCATTGCCTGGTAATGGTTCAGGAGTTTCAGCAAAACATCTGTGCGGTTGTAAGTTTGGATAACAATGGTAAACCTCTGCTCCTCCTCTTCTGTGCTGACAGCATGGTGGACCTCTACAGGTTTCTCTTCTTGACTTGTTGCTCTGCGTAGCACTCCAAGAACACCCAGGCCCCCTGGGTCCTCGGGAAGTGGAAGCAGAGCTGTTAGGGCTACACCAACCAGGAGGAGCAATAGGATTGGCCACAACAAGTAGGTTCGCCGGGGCAACCTGCAGCAACGGGGAAACCTGCATCATAAGCACAGACTGGTCATGAGAGGAAGACACAGATGCAGGACATCCCACTACAGAGTAGACCTCCTTCATGTTTTAAGATATGCAGGCACACTAGATCTTAGCACAGGACAGAATAGGAAAAGGCTATGAGAAAGAGAACACTTGTTTTTTAATTTAAATGCTTTTTAACACTTCAACTTGTTTCCTTATGAGGATATAACCTTAAGTTTACAGAACGCTGGAAAAGTCACGATGAAAAATCCAAAGTGCTCAACAAACTGTTCAGCAAGGAGGAAACCAATTTGCTTTTGGGCTCTAACATTTGCACATGGTCGAAAACATTTTTTTTTAACCAAGTGAATACCACAAAAAGTTTTCTCTGGTGTATCCTGCAAACACAATTCCTGCAAACACTGTCTGCGACTGTTAATAAGTATCAAATCAAATCATTCTACGATACGGTGCTCGAGTTAAAACATTGGTTTTCTTTTAGCATAGTTGAAATGATGTATCTAGTTCCACGTCTCAAAACTTACCTCATTTTAATGGCACTACAAAGTAACTATTAATTCCAACATGGTCGCCATGTTGGCTGAGTGTAACCAAAGAGCCTAAGGGGAAGATATCTCACTAGCTGACGCTTGCCTCAACATATCGACTAAGCGTTAGTGATGTGTCGGTCGCCAACAATCCGGTTCTAAGAGCCGGCTCTTTGAGGTGAATGATGGGAGATTTATTTTTATTTTTTCGTCTTGTCCTGTTAAAGCATCACGTATGGAAGCCCGTTTCCGCCAGTTAAAAAAAATAAATAAAAATAAATAAATTAATTCATTAATTAAAAAATTTAAATAAATAAATAAATAATTAAAAAAAATTCAGGAAAAGTGAAAAAAAAAAAGTTAAGTCATAATAATGAGATACTAAGTCATAATGATGAGATACTAAGTCATAATGATGAGATACTGGGTCATAATAATGAGATAGTATCTCATTATTATGACTTAATTTTTAATTTTTTTACTTTTCCTAAAATAAGGGCTTCCATACTCACGTGATTGGAAAGGTGAGAAAACTAGTGACTGCAGGAAACGCAGTAAAATACGGACTAATTTCAACAGCAGTTTAAAAGCAGAGTGTTGACTGGGCAGGGTGAAAATGTCATCAATCAGGCTCCACAAAACACCTGCAAAAGCACATTAGAAGTGTCTGTGAAGGTTCTCAGTCATCCAGGTCAGGTTGGACCGTTTTGTCTAATTGAGATGGATCTTATTTTTATACTTTATAATTCATTTTTGTAGCACTCTGCTCCATGTTGAGTATACATAAAGCCTTATAAATAATACACATTTGATATTATGTATGTTTTTTACATTAGTAACACATTTTACATATAATTTTACATTATTTTAGGTAATGCATTAATTTGAACAAGAAAAAAATCTGAGGAACCACCTGGGAGCCGAAAGAGCCGTCTCTTTGTGATGAACCGAGCCAAAAGAACCAGATCTCTAAAAAGAGCCTGAATTCCCATCACTACTACTAGTAGTGACTGCACATAATGTCACCACCAAACAATAAACAGCTGTAACCAGTGAATGACTTACTTTTAGCAACACAATTCACATGAGTGTTTACATTATGGTGTTGGAAATCCGTGTTTTACAGTCTTTCGTGTATTTTATACCCTTTGGAAGCGGGCGCCATCTTGGTCGGGCTCAACAAACTGGTCTCCCATTCGCTCTTTGGAAGCAACTCTCCGTCTATCCCAGAAATGCTATCACTGTTGCGTTACAGAAATGCAAATACACGGGTAGTCTTTTTTTTTTAGTAAAGAGTAAAATCAAAGTCCGTACTGCACATAGCATATTCTGGATTCCGCGTGTGTATGTAGTCGTGTCTTGATTTGAATTTGTAATGTTTGTGTGCTACGCGTTGAAAAAGTTACGCGTTTGGACAGTGGTGTTGCTAAAACAGAAAAAGTAATTCTTATTTTCTCATTCAGACGGCTCAACACAACTCAGAGGTTCATGTCTTTTGCAAAAGTCTTGCAGTGTCCTACAATCCCACTTTCCAATGGTCTGAAAATTCCAATAGTTGGACTAGGTGAGTATGGTCTGACATGTTGACACTTTTCCAAACACTTAATCCAAAATACACACAAATCGTGACCTTTTAAAGTTACTATAAGTACCTTCGATGATGTGCATTATGAATTCATATTTTCCTAATTGGTAAATATTAAATGCATATACAGTGGATAGCAAAAGTCTACACACCCCTGTTAAAATCCCAGGTTTTGTGATGTAAAGAAATGAGACCAAGATAAATCATGTCCCCAGTTTTAAGAGGGTTTGTACACTTATGCAACCACATTATTATTGTGTTTTTTATTCTTCCCCCTAGAATATAAAAAAAAAAAAAAATCAATTGAATTGTGCACATTATGGGTCACATTAAAGGTGGAAAACGTTCTGACATTATTTATCTTGGTCTCATTTTTTTTTTCACAAAACCTGGCATTTTAACAGGGGTGTGTAGACTTTTGCTATCCACTGTATGTGATTGTTTGTTTTATCTGTTACTTAATAAATAACCTAGTGTGTTGGAATATCAAACAAACAAACAAATACAATAATTGAATAAATTCTGTATTGAAAGTAACTGAGTCTGGTTTAATTACTATACTTCTTCTCTATACCAGGCACATCCCATGATGGCGGATACACCCATGATTCTGTTGTGTATGCTCTCAAAGAGTGTGGCATGCGGCACATTGACACAGCAAAGCGTTACGGCTGTGAGGAGAATTTGGGTAAAGCCATTAAAGAGAGTGGGATACCAAGAAGTGATCTTTGGCTCACCAACAAACTGTGGCCAGGAGACTATGGATACAGCGCTGCTAAGAAGGCCTGCATGGAGTCCTGCGCACAGATGGGGGTGGAATACTTTGGCAAGGATTTGGATAAATAAAAATGATGTCACAATGCTGTCTTCAAAACATGTTTTCTGGGTTTTATTTTGTAGACTTTCACTCAATCATCCTCTGTCTCCTTTTTTTAAAGATCTGTACCTGATGCACTGGCCAGAGGCAAAACATCCTGTCGGCTCCAACAGGGAGATGAGAGCTGAAACCTGGAGGGCTTTGGAGGAACTTTATAAAGAAGGTACAAATTGAGGAAGTCATAATAGAATACAGTTTGAAATTGACTCCAACAAGAATTGTTGTGATGTAGCATGAATAAAGCATCCACTTGTCAGCATAGGTGTTTGCCGTGCTATTGGAGTGAGCAACTTTCTGGTCCACCACCTGGAACAGTTAAAGGAAGACTCTAGTGTGGTTCCACATGTAAACCAGGTACACCTGTTTTTTGTAATACACATGTTTACATTTCAAGAATGCTGAAAGGAATTCAGGTCAGGTTTGGAAAAGAACAGGCTTATTCTGAAGATGTGGTGGAGAGTTAAGCTTTATATTCTGCTATTAAACTAAAAACAGGTTTAATAACAATATATTAATAGTGCCTTTCTAAACACTCAATAAATAAAACAATGTGATAAAATGAATAAAAACAAGCAGAGTTACACCAAGTTAAAATAAGGCAGATAAGTTAGACAGCGAATGCAGTTTGAAACAAATTAGTTTTTAGTTTGGAAAGACCTGAGGGAGTGAGAGGAGGTGACAATGTGAAGGAGATCAGACAGATACGGGAGGGTGAGGTTGTGAATGGCCTTAAATGTGTACAGGAGGATTTTGAATGAGATTCTGGATTTGACCGGGAGCCAGTGAAGCTGCTGGAGGATGGGGATGATGTGGTGAAAGGAGGGGGTTCTGGTAATGATGCGGGCTGCAGAGTTTTGGACCAGCTGAAGTTTATGGAGGGATTCGTGAGGGACACCGAAGAGGAGTGAGTTACAATAATCAATACGGGAGGTGACGAGACTATGGACCAGGATAGCAGTGGTGTGAGGGGTGAGAGAGGGGTGGAGACGGTTGATGTTGCGGAGATGGAAGTATGCAGACCGGGTTATGTTATTGATGTGAGAGTGGAAAGAAAGTGAGCTGTCAAGGATGACACCCAGATTCTTTACCTGAGGGGAGGGGGACACTGTTGAGCTGTCTATGGTAAGGGAGAAACTGTCGGCTTTGGACAAGGTGGATTTAGTACCTATGAGGAGGAGTTCTGTTTTATTGCTGTTAAGTTGAAGGGGAACCAGGATTTGATCTCAGAGAGGCAGAGGGTGAGGGAGGAGGGTGGGAGAGTGGAGTCGGGTTTACTGGAGAGGTAGAGTTTAGACTGACTACATATAAGTTTCCTGAGTTGGGATCACTTGGGGTGCGATGATGAGGCTACTTATTTTGATGAATAAATAGCTTAGATTTTTTTGGAGTCTCATTTAATAATTTCTCTCTTCAGATTCATGGATATGCCAAATATGCCAGATTTTCTTTACTCTGCAATTCACACATAAACGGGCAAAAAACACGTTTTTTTAACACAAAGAGAACTGAAACTCATATCACTCTTGATTGATTACTTAATAATTGTACATTTTTCTGACTTTCATCAATTATAAATCTTTGCTGTTCATCCAATAAAGAAAGTGACTTCTCTCTTATATGTCTTATAAACGATCTGCCCCACCAGGTTGAGTACCATCCATTCCAGCAGCCCAATAAGCTCACAGATTACTGTCGCCAGGAGAGCATCGTGTTTGAAGGCTACAGTCCTCTGGCTAAGGGTCAAGTCCTCAGAGACCCAACTGTTCTCCGGATAGCGGAAAAATACAGGCGCACAACTGCTCAGATCTGCATCCGCTGGAGTATTCAGGTTGCCACATTGTTCTGATCTTGAATGCCCCAAAATAAATGTTTAGTTTTTAATGCATAATGCATTATATTTTTTTTTCCTTAGAATGGAGTTGTGACGATACCAAAATCCACCAAAAAGAAGAGGATACAAGAAAACTTTCAAGTAAGTTAGGGATGTTTAAATGTGATAGATATGTGATGTTGAATATATCAATCAATACAGCACAAAGATGGGAAAAAAACTGTATCTGCACCGCCTCAGATTAATCCAAAACCAGAGAGTAGGCAGTGAGAAAGTGCACATGTAATAATAATTTCTTAAAGTCACAGCCATTCATATGTCATTTCCCCCTTTACCTCTTCATCCTCCTCTTCCTCTGCCCTCTCCTCCTCTCCTCACACACATGCTACAGGTTTTTGATTTCCATCTGGAAGATTCAGACATGGCTGTTTTGGGGGGACTGCATGATGGAAGGCACGTGACTTGGGATCCAACAAATGTAGAGTAACAATATTAGATCAGATTAAATTAGGTTTCAAAGTGATACATGCTACAGTATTGTCATGGACTGGAGTCACCTCTCCCACTGGCCCTCAAAAGTATGGTCTTCTTAGGCTTGAGTGTAATCTTTATCATAATGCATGTGCAATGTATCAGGTCATACATTGAACAAACAGCAGGTATTGTGATCTTACTCCAATCCGCCGTCCTCTGTATACACATGACACAAGGAAAAACATCTCACTAAGGGGAAGAAACAAAGGCTTAAATGTACTAGCCTTATTGTTGATTGCAGAGGGCCACAGATATAGTATGTGCTCGATGACAACATAAAAATGTCCCATTCTTTTTCAACTCTTAAGAAAAATTTAAAGAAGAAGTTTATTATCATTATATGATTAACTAGTGTTACTGTGTGTACTCGTGTCCATTGGGGTATTATGTTGCCCTTTTCTCCTTGTTTCATGATTCTGAATTGAACTATGTGTTTGTAAATCACCTTATGCTGGTACATAGATAGCTTGAATGTGATTGTCTCTGTTTGCCTTGGCCACTATTTTCTTTTTAGGGACGAGGAGGTGTGTTATAGTGCTATAAACTCCATGCCATGGAATTAATAATGAACTATTGTGTGCTTTGCTGTCTCATTTGTTGCATTTTATGGGATGTGTTTTACGTGTTATTATTTGTTTTTATGTTGGGCCCCCTACCAAAAGCTTTTGGAAGCTTATCTGGGGTGTCTTTTTCATGCGTCTTTATTTTTCTGCAGTTGATTTGTTGGATCGGCATGTGTTTCTTGATGTATTAAATCAAATCAAAAATTAACTGTAGGAATAAATAAACAGAGGAGGGCATTGATATGCTAACGCCAGTTTCTAAATATATGGTACAAGAGTGCATATAGCTAATGCTAATATCAAGACTTTTTGTATATAATTAACAGCTGTAGATATGATAAGAGTACACTATGTATACTGTGGGTACGCTATGAATACTGCAGACAGTTGTGTTGAATTTATGTAAAAACATTTTCATGCTGTATCTACAACCCCAATTCCAATGAAGTTGGGACGTTGTGTTAAACATAAATAAAAACAGAATACAATGATTAGCAAATCATGTTCAACCTATATTTAATTGAATACACTAAAAATACAAGATATTTAATGTTCAAACTGATAAACTTTATTGTTTTTAGCAAATAATCATTAACTTAGAATTTTATGGCTGCAACACGTTCCAAAAAAGCTGGGACAGGTGGCAAAAAAGACTGAGAAAGTTGAGGAATGTTCATCAAACACCAGTTTGGAACATCCCACAGGTGAACAGGCTAATTGGGAACAGGTGGGTGCCATGATTGGGTATAAAAGGAGTTTCCCTGAATTGCTCAGTTGTTCACAAGCAAAGATGGGGCGAGGTTCACCTCTTTGTGAACAAGTGCGTGAGAAAATAGTCGAACAGTTTAAAGACAATGTTCCTCAACATGCAACTGCAAGGAATTTAGGGATTTCATCATCTACAGTCCATAAAATCATCGAAAGATTCAGAGGATCTGGAGAAGTCACTGCAGGTAAGCAGCAAGGCTGAAAACCAACATTGAATGCCCGTGACCTTCAATCCCTCAGGCGGCACTGCATCAAAAACCGACATCAATGTGTCAAGGATATCACCACATGGGCTCAGGAACACTTCAGAAAACCACTGTCAGTAAATACAGTTCGGCGCTACATCCGTAAGTGCAACTTAAAACTCTACTATGCAAAGCAAAAGCCATTTATCAACAACACCCAGAAACACCGCCGGCTTCTCTGGGCCCGAGCTCATCTAAGATGGACTGATGCAAAGTGGAAAAGTGTGCTGCGGTCTGACGAGTCCACATTTCAAATCGTTTTTGGAAACTGTGGACGTCGTGTCCTCCGGGCCAAAGAGGAAAAGAACCATCCGGACTGTCATGGACGCAAAGTTCAAAAGCCAGCATCTGTGATGGTATGGGGCTGTGTTAGTGCCAATGGTATGGGTAACTTAAACATCTGTGAAGGCACCATTAATGCTGAAAGGTACATACAGGTATTGGAGAAACATATGCTGCCATCCAAGCAACGTCTTTTTCATGGACGCCCCTGCTTATTTCAGCAAGACCATGCCAAGCCACATTCTGCACGTGTTACAACAGCGTGGCTTCGTAGTAAAAGAGTGCGCGTACTAGACTGGCCTACCAGCAGTCCAGACCTGTCTCCCATTGAAAATGTGTGGTGCATTATGAAGCGTAAAATACGACAACGGAGACCCCGGACTGTTGAACAGCTGAAGCTGTACATCAAGCAAGAATGGGAAAGAATTCCACCTACAAAGCTTCAACAATTAGTGTCCTCAGTTCCCAAACGTTTATTGAATGTTGTTAAAAGGAAAGGTGATGTAACACAGAGGTAAACATGACCTTGTCCCAGCTTTTTTGGAACGTGTTGCAGCCATAAAATTATAAGTTAATGATTATTTGCTAAAAACAATAAAGTTTATCAATTTGAACATTAAATATCTTGTCTTTGTAGTGTATTCAATTAAATATAGGTTGAACATGATTTGCAAATCATTGTATTCTGTTTTTATTTATGTTTAACACAAATTCCCAACTTCATTGGAATTGGGGTTGTACAAGCATGAAGGGGAAGTGATTCAGCAATATGAGCTCTACAATACATTTACGCTTGTTAAACATTACGAGGAATAAAATCTGTAGTACTAGTGAATGTTTCTGAGTGATGATATCTGGAAAAGCGTCACAACTGACCATGCAATTGTTATTTAATGGGATAATTTTTTATAATTGTCTGTATTGCTCATGTTTTTTCTACACTAAGAGCTGATATTTGGCTGTAAAACTACTCTCCACATGGTCATTAGATAGTATCAGGCTATACGTTGTCATTAGTGTAGTTTGTTTTACACTTTCCCTGGAGAGAGAACATACTGTGATTTGAAGCTTGCTCATATCATGTTACCTTGTCTGTAAGCACACATACAAAGACAAACAAAAGGACCTCAAGTTGCTGACTTTACGCACTTCTTTTAGTATTTTGATGACATAAATTAGTAGATGTTGAACAATGCACAATAAATCTACAATGGCAATATTAGAATATAGTGTTTTCCAAATACTTTAAGCACATTTGAGAGACGTTCAGTTGGTGTTGAGTGTAGCGCCCTCTCTGGATAAATTGGTAGCTCTTTTTTCTTTGCAGATTTTTATATAGACCTGGTGGGTAAATAAGGCCAGTTTCTGGATGGGCAGGTTTACTGTATATTCTCATTGTCGCTTT
Organism: Notolabrus celidotus; assembly: GCF_009762535.1. NCBI lineage: Eukaryota > Metazoa > Chordata > Actinopteri > Labriformes > Labridae > Notolabrus > Notolabrus celidotus. The sequence continues at coordinate 18,109,793 of NC_048286.1, read as the reverse complement.
ACTCTCGTGCTGTAGTGAGAGATGTTCTCTCCAAAGTGGAGCAGGTGACGGGGTTAGATTTAAGTAAAGCTGTCTGGTCAGACAAAAAGTTACATTTAGAAACCTGCCTTACAAGTTCAGCTTGTCACTTCTGGTAGAACTTGCCCTCTTCTTCTGGTTTGATCACCCTCACCCGCTCCAGCCCCCTCCCAGCACCTTACAGTATAACTGATGACATTTGACTTTTAAAGCAGGGTTTTTATTTTTGCTACTTATGTTTCAGTGGGAACAAAAGTGTTAAGACGAGGAGCGAGAGCACTGATATTGGTTGTAAAGGTGCTTGCTTTGAATACATTTTGGTACAGATTTTCGGTCACTATAGGTTACGTTTTCTTCGGTTTATTTAACTGTTGGCTTCAATGAAAGTATTTATGTGACAATACATTTGCCCCCCTCAAGATTACATTTTAGGTGATAATATATATCCCTGAAAGTAATGTGAAGATATGCATTATTGTATTTTTCCAATACTTCTAACAAAAATCAAAAGTTTCAAGGAAAGTCTTGTTATGCGTATGACCTCAAGGCATTGACATCACCCCTTCTGCTCCAATGGGTGAGCTCTCACTGGATGATCCAGCTGTGAATCTTATAAAAAGGCTGTGCGTTAGAAACTGTCAGAGTTGTGTTATAACCATAGACTGTATAAAATAGGTTATAACAAAGGAAACAACTTATAGGAGGCTGGTTATTCATTTTAAGCTCCCACCACATTGCTCCAGTCTTCAAAGAAACCATGTCTAGTGCACACAACTGGACTTGTCCCACTGTGGAACTTTCCAACGGAGTGCAAATGCCAATACTTGGAATAGGTAAGTACTATTTTATCACAAAAAAAAACATATCTTTGGAACACTATTGAGGCTGTAAGCGACTAAGATGTATTTTGTTGGGGTGATTACGACTTCTGCCGCATGACAACTCTGCAGGAAAAAGTTTGCACAGAGTTATTTCAATTGTCTGTTCTCTTTCTCTAAGGCACATCCCAGGTTGGAGGTTTCTGTCAGGACACTGTTCTGTATGCACTACGAGATTGTGGCATACGTCTCATAGACACATCAAAGTATAATGGCTTTGAGGTACAGCTGTCTGAAGCTATCAGAGACAGTGGGGTACAGAGAAGTGATCTGTGGGTCACCAATAAACTCTGGCCTGAAGATTATGGATATGAAACTGCCAAGAGGGCCTTTCAGACCTCCTGCTCTCAGATGGGGGTGGAATATCTGGGTGAGGAGTAAAAGGATGCTTTTCCTTTAATGTATACATTCCACCTTTCTCATTCTTGCAACATCCCTGATTTTGTCACTTGATTTCAGACATCTATATGTTGCACTGGCCTGGTGGAATGCAGCCTGGTCGCTGTAACAGAGCACTGAGAGCTGAGGCCTGGAAAGCTATGGAAGAGCTCAATGAAGAAGGTAAAACATTCTGTGAAATACACTGTGTCAATTCTTCAACATGTTGATATCAGAATTAGTGAAAATGAAGTCTGTTACACATGTCAAAATATTACAACTTAATTTAGCAGACACTTCCAACCAGAGTGACGTACATCTAAGAGTAAGAACATCACAAGCAAGGATACAAAAGGGAGGGAGGTACATTAGCAAGCGCCACAAACTGCTTCAAGCTTTACTTGCTCAAATGTAGGATGAGATTCTGGGGATTGAGTGTAATTGGGTAACGCATTCCACCAGAAGACCACAGAAGAGGAGAGTCTAGCTTAACCCTCCTGTTATGTTTGTTTCTCAGGAACAGCAAGAATGTTCCTGTGTCAATTTGACCCGGGGCATATTTAATTATCAAAAAGTGTCAGAACCCAAAAAAATCCCAATAAACATTTTTTCAATCTCATTATTAACTCCATTACTAACCCCTCGAATCAATATTTAGTGCAATGGTGTTCTTTAATTCTAACAGATCATGGTTTAATGAGGATATCTCACTTGTTTTTAATGAAAACTTATGTTGAAAGGGTGTGTGTGTGCGTGTGTGTATGAGTGGGGGGTGAAATATGTCACACAGTATTTGACAACTTCTGACCCGTTTTAGCCTCCACTTTGACTGCCGGGTCAAATTGACCCACAAATAGTATATCTATAAACATGCAGGGGGGGGTTGCAAATATGTGAAATCAACCATTTTCATTTGTTATGTTGGTTTCACCAATTAAGCCAAGTAGAAGAAGTTTCATACCGAAAAAATACTTTTAACAATTTTTGGGTGATTTTTGAATTTTAAAAAGGGTCAATTTGACCCGCAACATAACCGGGGGGTTAACAGTGTAGGTGTTCATGAAAGAGTCAGATCCTTCGCTGTTTCTTAAAAGCAGAAAGAAACTCTGTGTATTGAACAGGTTTGGGTAACTTATTCCACCATCAACTGACAACAGAGAAAAAGAGCCTGGCTAGTGACATAGGGCATGTTAATAAGAGAGTACCAGTGCCTTTTATTGGCTGAATTACTTGGTTAAAACAACCTATTGTATAATGAAACTTACCATATTTCACAGTGTTTTTACTTTTTCATGATCTTTCTGTTCAAACAGGGTTGTGCCGCTCCATCGGAGTAAGCAACTTTATGATTCACCACCTGGAACAGTTGAAGCAGGACTGCACTGTGGTGCCACATGTCAATCAAGTAAGTATGTCCTACTTTAAAAGTAAGAAGCTCTGTTCTGGAATGGGGGAGGTTATGTTAGAATTTGTGTTACGTGAGTCTAAACCAGAGTATGCCAGCTGTTATCATGAGCTTTGTGATTTAATCTAATAATATCATACACCATCAGGTGGAGTACCATCCGTTCCAGCAGCCGATTGAGCTGATGGAGTACTGTCGCCAGGAGGGGATTGCATTTCAGGGCTACTGCCCTCTGGCTAAGGGTCAAGCTCTAAGTGATCCCACTATTATCCAGATGGCACAGAAGTATGGGCGCACACCCGCTCAGATCTGCATCCGCTGGAGTATTCAGGTATAATACACCACAATGAATAGGATTTAAATTTCAAAGCGAAAACACTCAGTTTATTAACTTACATGCATCACAGATTATTCACACATACATATCTAGAAAACTGTAGATGCTTTTGCAATGCTTTCACCCTGTTATTTTTGCACATGTCAGAGTCGGGTTAAAAAATGTTGTAGAATAAAAAACACAATGCCTATGTGAAAAATGTCTGGGAAAATGTGTGTATATGTTTGACACTAAGGAGTTATTATTTTCTCCTTCTTAGAATGGAGCTATTACAATCCCAAAGTCGACCAAAAGGGAGCGTGTGCTAGAAAACTGTCAGGTAATGTGGAATAAAATACTTTAATCATTATTATCAACTTTCTTTCCAAGTTGTGCTTATGAGAATCTATTTGGTACTGGTTGTTTTTAGTTGACCAACAGCCCCTTCTCTCCTCTGTTTTCTACCTTTTCATACTTTTTCAGGTGTTTGGGTTCCAGCTTGAAGAGAAAGACATGGAGGCCATAAACAAGTTGCATGATGGGAGACATGTGTCCTGGGATCCAACGAATGTGGAGTAGTACATTTACATGTTTACAGCACAAGTAATTCAGCAGCAGTTGTGGCATTTTTCACCACAACAACAAAATTGTGTCATGCTTTTATTGTGAAAGGAAATACATTTAGATGCAAAAAGTGTGTACTTGTGAGAGTGTGTGTGTGTGTGTGTTTTCTGGAAAATTCACAATACTGACTTCTTAATTATAAGGTTGCCAGTATGGAGAGGATTAACTCAAAGTGGTGGATGTGTTTGTTTTTTGATAAAATCAATTTCTTATCGGTAACTGAACTCACTCCTACGTTGTACATAAAACAGTTGAGTCTTACCTGCAACCTAAGAGGCAACTGTTGGCTTGCTTCACAATAAAAAAAAGAATTAAGTAACCTGATTAATTGTGCTCCATCTGCTACTGGTATAGGCTTCCTTCAATCAGTATACACTTAAAATAAGATGCAGTACATTAATGTCACTGGAAATGTCCAAATTTGAGATCATAGCAGTCATAAATTCTATATAAGGCATCTCGCACTGGAATCTTACTAAAACTCAAAATGCTCCAGCCACTAAATAAACAACTCAAAGATGCTACAAGTGGCACAATTATAAGGGATATAATGAGTTTCAATGATAGTAAGAGTTTTGTTATGTACATATCATTTGTGGCAGTGACAACAGACGTTACTCTGCGCCTAACCTTGCCAGATATGCTCTCATGGCTTTTCTGTTAAGAGCCAAAGAGGTCACATTTCTCCATCAATTTGAGGTGTTCTCTGAGTCAGAATCATTATAACTGTATATGGTGGACACCAGATGCATTGTGAACAGCCGGTGGTAACTAGCAAAACGTAATACGTTCCATCATGAATTGCGGTGTAATGGAAAATTATGAATGCACGAGAGAGGAGTGCGACCGCACAGTTCGAAATTCAAAATTTAAAGTAGAATTAGAAAAAACCCTGAAATTCATATTTAGTGGCTTATTTTACTAAAACCAAGAAGCTGCTTTTAAAGAATAAATAATGACAAATATTAGTTTTTCTTAATGATGGCACCATAGTTAGTCTGCAAGAGACAAATGTGTTGTGCTGCAAAAATATGGTTTCATTATCTTATACAAAGTAGTTATTTAGTTCTATTTTATAATTTTGTGAGGATAGGCTCAGTATATTAGTTATCACTGAAAATCATGTTATTTTGGATCCCTGGCCGGTGTTGTGTTGCACATTTTAATTGTGCAATTGCAATTATGCCACAGAGTCCGGACCGGGGAGTTGTGGGTGAGTAGGTTTGTTTATTGAGCCAACGAACTCACTAAATAGCTCACTACAGAGAACCTCCAAAGTGTTAGCAGGGCGCAAGTAGTGGCTGAGTGTGTGATTTTGGGCACAGCCATGGTGTCATTAATAATGATCACTTTTTGCAGCAGTTATAATAATGTCTAAGCTGCAGATCACTGATCTACCTGATCACCTTTAGGTAGCTTAAAGAAAAACCTACCCTGTAATCTTGTGGATTATTTCATTCTATTAGTATTTTTCATTTTTCTATACATTCGTTTGTTGACATGTTTGCAGTGGTGGTACTTCATGAATGCTAGGACAAAACTATATTCTGACCCTTCTGGCTTGCGGTAGCAAAAAGCTTCCATCTTCTAATTCAACTCTTATCACACTCTTATTGAGAGATACCTCTGGCACACTGTGAATCTAAAAGAAGATAGAGTTATGGCTCATTAAGTGTTGACTGTCAAAAGTGTAGAAAAGGAGAAAAAAAAAGGAGATATCGTTGAACTACAACTTAAATGACTTTTTAATTGTTGAACTCTTCAAATAATAACAATGACACACACATTCTGAGTTAGCAATATCATTTAATCTTTCCCCTCAGCTTAGAATCACTGTTGTACATAAGTTACACTTTGTTTCCTCAATTTCACAGGTTCATTTTTTTCTCTCTTCAAACTTCCAGTTTGACCTCCCTCTCGTATCAAACGAAAAAAAAAGCAGATTGTATTATACAAAAATGCAAACCAATTTTCACACAGTGAATTCTCTTACAAAGTCATAAAATGGCGTAATAATGGCTACATCCACATTGGAGGAAGATAATTCTAGACATTCCTTAATGGAGTATAATATACATATAAAAACTTCTTTTTTCTTGCTGAAATCAAACCTGTACCTTAATTTAAGAGATATTTTACAAGGGAGTAATCATATAAAATAGCCATTTGCGATTTCCCCAGAAAGTCAGGGAATAAAATGTGAGCCTCAAACAGCAGTAACAGAGTTCAGTGGTCAAGGGTGGAGGTGGAGGGGTTATCTGGTTATACAAATGAGGGCTAGAGGCAGCAGTTCCACTCAGAAACAAAAACACGCAAAAGATTGAAATGAACATCTTTGCTATTTACTGTATAGTAAACCACCCCATACGTTATTATACGTCAGTTCAGCTAAGCTAAAGGTGTTTAAAGCCCATTGCGACCTGCAGTGACCCCTCAGGTAGAGTCAGCATAACGAAACTTTTGGTTGACTTTCATTCAGAGAAAATGAACATAGTATTGAATTAACACAATTAAATGTTGAAAATTCACAGAATTATAACAGCAGAGTTCAGTTTTTTAGGGCCGATTATTTGTCAATAGCTGTCATAGGAAAGAAAATACACTAATTTGTGAACGTCACTCAAATACTGGTCTAGCTGTTGACTCCACATCAGGTCAGGCAATGCATCAGAGTAATGTAAGACTTGCAAGTCAGTTAATTCACTCCACTATTGCAGAAATTAACAAAAAAAAAGAGAAGGAAAAAAAACTACAAACCCAGCTAGGTCAACAACATATCCTTAAAATTGATTTTAAAAAAAAGACAAATTTAGCTTCAAAACTTCAAAGACTTGCATTGTTGCCGTTTCATATGACATAGTCAAAAGGGGGAAATTCCACTATGGGTCGTCTGATCGCTCCGAATCATGCCAATTCAGTGTTAATTTAGATCTTTTAAAGCTCATTCTCCTAAAGCAAGACAAAGAAGAGGAGCATGAAAGAGGATTTAAGGCCAACCTTTTATCAGAGACTTTCCTGTATCTCCTCTTGGGGAGCAGGGGCAGGAGAACCCCCACGACACTTTTCTAATAGCTGAACACTATCACCCAGTACAGCACACTTCGAGGGGAAAAAAATGGAACAAAAAACTCAGGGTACATTTTCTACAATATAATCTAGCACACACAAAACGTCTCTGTAAGTTTTCCAAAGGTACAGAATTTTGTCTTCTTCGGAAGCATAGTCTATAAAGAACATCTTTGTTTGAACACAAAAGATTAAGTGAACACACATCAATGCGCACAGAAGTCCTTCGTCTGGGAAAGGATAAAGTCTGTGTTGGCAACCAGTGGACAGAAAACAAATCAAACAACAAAAATAAAAACAAATATTTTGCTGATTCTAAGTAGAGATCATTTAATATAAATGCTGAGCGAGTAAAATAAGAGGTGGCACATTAATAGTGCTTTAGTATATTAATGTATGTATACATACTCATATGTATAAGTGAGCTGTGTACCTAAACAATAAATGTAGCAAGGAGCAGCCAAAGGCTTTGAAGTGTGGTAGGAAATTTGAAATAAAGAGAAACCCAAAAATCCACTATCATGGCGCTGATAATTTGGAAGAGATGCCCTTTTATCACAGCCCAGATGAGGATGTTAGACACGGGAAGCATTTGTGTCTCTAATTATTTAACTCCAACTGTGTTCAAGGATCTGTAAAAACTCTGGTCAGTTTTCAGTATCCCCTCATCTGACTTACATAGAGGATCAATGTTCAAACTAAAAAGCAGAGCGTCACCTCTATCCATTAACCGTTTTAACACAGGGACTCACTTGCTCCGAGCAGAGCTGTAAAACTGTGGACCATCATGCTAATTGTTTACAAAAGGCAAAAAGCTCCAGGTTGAGCGTCAGCAGTAAACAATTTACATGAGGGAGAAAGAGCAATGCTAGTGGTGATGGTGGTGCTGATGACAACAAGGTATGAAAACAAGTGTGTGATATTGTTGATGTGTGGATCCATTCAAATCTGCGAGTACAGCTAAATCTAAAGGTGTGTTTTTTTCAAGCCGTCAGTTACCAACACTTGATATCCTCAGCTGTGAACATAATGTTCTAAAAGCACTGTGTAGCTAAAAACACTACAACAGTCACCTATCTTCAGTCGCAAATGAAGTCAACCATTTAATAACAGAGAGAAACAAATTACACTTCACTCTATTAGGCCTTCACTCGGTAAGCCACGCCCCCAGAATCGTAACAACGTAAAGCATGAAAAATGAAACAAAATAAAAAATCACAAAGGGAAGGCAACTTCATAGAAGTTAGGAGAACAAATGACAAGATAATCCCAATGGGGAGGCCTTTTGTGTGGCCAGATAAGAAGCTCTGAGGAGGGAAATCCTTGTGTTACCCTGATATTACAAAGTTTATCGAGTTACCTTGCACCTGAGGCCGAAAGATGTACTCTCTCAGCTTTGAAAATGTGCATCCATCCCTCCCAAAAAAACCTATATGACTATTTTTGAGCTTTTGCAACAAACTCGGACTGAATGAAGCCCAGCAGTGTACACGGGTGAAAGGCATTGCAACCAAACCACGTCAGGTCACACCACAGCCAAGAGAAGCACCGTATTAAGTAGATTCCCTTATAGAAAACATGTGGAAAGCTCATTATCAAAAGACTCGTTGGCAATCTTTAAAACAGAATGCTTCAATTAAATATATAATATACTGCTTTCAAGTACGAAACAGACATATGATGAGTTCATAAAATGCACTAATAAAATCAGACTTCTCGTGGCAAGTGAGCACGTGCATATGGTGCAAAAGTGATTTCTAAAACATCTCACGTCTCCATCTAAGCTGAATACTTGAAGAATATTTCGCTGCTTTTTTCCCTCCTCAGATCATCTAGATCCGGGCGACCACTTTCTACGATTCTGGGGGTGAGTACCAAGTGACAGCACTTCTGGCGTTTACAATTCCTCCCTAGATTATCAGATTGCAACAAAAAAAGTTCATCAGAGTGCATGTGATGTGATGGTGCTTCTTAATGTGCTCCTCAGTGTTTAACCGTTCATTTATGTATGCTGCTCCAACAGGACCAAAATTATTATTATATGGGGAGGATCAATAAGATATCCTGTAAGTGTGTTTGTGTTAGTTTGGGATGTTATAGATCTATCCTCGTTTAATGAAATGACAATACCCCTATCACCATCACCACCATTTCCTCTTCCTGATGTATCTATTGTGAGCCTTGTATATCAATAATCCCAGTGCAAAAAAAAAGAAAAAAAGAAAAAAAAATTAACACACGAGAAATGTTATCATATGCCCTGGTTTCCAGGCAAGGAAAGTCATTAAAAAAAGCTCATTCACAGAACAAAAAGAAAGAAAATTCATATCACGGCAGATACTGCTCATCTTCTAAATAGAATGGGTGTATGTGTGCCTGTGCATGCTTTTAAAATGAGCATCTTGAGTGTATGTGTGCGTGTAAGTGTGTGCGTGTAAGTGTGTGCGTGTAAGTGTGTGCTTGTCTGTGTGTGTGTGTGTGTGTTTGTGTGTAAGTGTGTGTGTGTGTATGTATGTATGTGTACTGCTTAGGAGCAGGAATGGACAACGCCATTCTTCTGCATCTCTGAACCAGTGGCACCTGGATCAGAGCACAGGCTCAGCGCAGACGTCTTGTTGGTCAGTGACAGCATGGACCCGCCTACTGCACTTTCTTGCAGACTGCTAGAGCCGTTAGACACCTCCCTGAATACAGGGCATAGAAATAAAGAAAGTCAGAAATGAGAATAAAGGAATAAGATAAGGCTGATAATAACAAAATACATTCTTTTTAAAGGAATATACACATAGTTATGTTTTAGTACATGTACACTCACCCCAGAGCCAGGGAGATTTCTTCTAGCTGAGCCTTGTGCTCAGGTTGTCCATTCTCTGCAGGTTTCATCTTGTACTGCTGAACTTCATGGGCCACTTGGTTTTCCTGGTTTGGACATCACAAAACATCAGTTTAATCCTGTGAAGAGCTTAAGTCATGCTCAGATCAAGGCAGCTTTTATTGTCTGCAATCGCCTTGGTGTGTATAGTGCCATAATTAACTAATTGAATAAGCAGAGGGGAAAACTGACATGTGTATATTGTCAAGTATTAATGTTGTAAAAATTGATTCAAAACATCTGACAGATCAGGTCTTCTTTTATGTTTCTTCCTCCAATCCCACTAACACCTTCAAACTGACACATCTTATGCTCAACAGCCCACCCCTCCTCACCAGTGCCATCTCTCGGGTCCTTTTGCCAATCTCTCTCTCCACATGGTGGAGCTCCATGCTTAGCTGTTCACTGGAGACAGATGTTGTACTTGCTCCCCCTGCTGGCCACTTAGGCTGTTGCTGCTGTGAGGCTGCTACTGCCTGGCCCTGGCTGGGCTGCACAGGCTGGCCTGCCAATGCACTGGCCTCCCTCTGCAGCAATAAAGGGTTATTGGCAGCCTGCAATAGAAGACAGGAAATGAGGATGAGTGTGTGATTCAGGAATTATATTTCAGAAGCTTTAAAAATGTAAAGGTTCTCAGATAGATATCTATAGTTTCAAGACTTCATAGATTTACTCATTGGTTTCAGAGCATACTCACCTCTATGCTTCTCATCTGGGTTTGTTGGTTGATCTGCTGGGTGACCTGCTGCAGCTCAATCTTTAACTGATCTCTGTCTGTGGCTGTCATAGGTAGGCTGTGAGGAAGAAATTTAACAAATAATTGGTTTAATTGTAGAACTTGGTAAAATTCTCTTCCGTCCCTCTCTCATACAAGTCATTTTCTTCATATGAATACGAAGAAGGTGACAGGAAAAACCAAGGTGTGCCTTACCGCTCACTGAAATGTCCCTGAGAGGGGGAGGCAGCTTGGCGGGGGGGATATGAAGTTCCACCCCATCCTCCTTGGCTTCCATATGAGTAATCTGCTGAAGACGAGTTGGTAAAATGGTTGTCAGAAGAGCTTTTTACTGGAAGATTTAAGGATATACACTGAATTTATGTGAGTGGCCAGTTAGGGTTCACAAAATGTACCATGTTCCACTAATAAGCAAAAATAATATGCTAAGAAATACTGATATTCAACACAATTATCAGTTATGAACGGTATGTTTCGCACATGTTTTCTCACCTGGCATGGCCATATGTTTAGTGTTTGGGTTCTGGGGAGGGGAGACCATAGGGACGTTGGTCTGGTAGCCTGTCTTTGAGGTGCGGGAGATGGCACCAAAGCGTGACACTGTGGGCTGGGGGCCAAAAGGGATAATAGGGTCATCATCCTTGACTTCCGTGCCCCTCCGAGGAGCCTCCAGCGATGGTTCCCTCAGAGTCTTTGCCTCCACATTCTGACAGAGGGAGAGAGAAGAGGAAAGGTTATGATATGGTGCAACATTTGTATCGGTTTGATACACTGATGTAGAAAAGGGAGTAGCGTGTTTAGTAGCTTGGTGCATCAATGCTGAATTACAATATTTCTCCACCAAAAAACATGAATACTGCGACATGGTTATTAACAGAACAGTCCATCTGAACTCACCATCATCTCCACAGAACCCATGACGTCTTTGGGTTTGGGGTCCTTTGTGCCAATGTAGGAGCCAATGGTTTCGCAGGACCAGGGAGAGTACTGCCCTGCATAGTCAGGCTCCCTGCATTTCATCATGTTTTTAGAGCTCTCCTCGCCATACTGTAGACACAGAACATATAAAGAGAAATGTCAAAGTAGGCTGAATACATGTTGATAAAGTAAACAGTGACCTCTTGTTCACTCTTAAACCACAATGCTTTTATTCAATCCGACATGTAAAGAGTAATGGTAGAAGTCCCAGATAAATTGGACTTACATCTGGAGTGTAGTCACTGGCGAAAGGACGAGAAAGAGTTGGAGAGGCAGCAAATGGCGGAGGGGAGATGACCTTCCTTTCCTCTAGCTGAGATAACAGCTCTTGCCTACGCCTGTGCAGGTAGTCTAGGCTGGGCTGTGAACCACTATATGATGGCCCCTAAGACACACAAGAGATATGTGAGATATGTATTTTGAAACTGAGGTGGCATTACAGAACGTTAGAGGCACAATGAGACACAGTTGTATCAGACTCACCCTGACGTAGGCCCTCATGGGAGCAGGCTGGGTTCCTGGTGGATAGTAGCCGTCTGGGGGGTATCTGTCTCGGCCACTGGGCTCCTGGTGGTAGAGTGAGTTGGCCTGTCCCGCTGATGGAGGTGGAACATCCAGAGGAGCAGGACTCATTCGGACCAGGCCATCCCTTTGAGATGGGTAAGGCTGCGGGGGAGGTGGTGGGCCAGGGTAGGTCCCATGGCGACCTCGGTCATGGTGAGGAGGGTGAGGGTAGGAGAAGGGTGGACCAGAGTGAGGGGCCTGGTAGGGTCGCTCTGAGGGGCAATAGCTAGGATAGGGATCCGGATAAGGGGGTCCTGACTCACTGGGTGGAGGAGGGTTACGAATGTAATCCCGCGGAACATACTGTTGGTATGGGTATCCTGTATAACAAATGGCAGACGGTTATTAACATCAACTTTCTAATTAATTCTAAGACTGAAATTTAACAAATAGCTCATTTAAACTTAGAAGGTACAAAAGGGCTCTATGTATCATAACATTGACTCGACCCTTACCTGTGGCATATTGTGCAGGCTCATACTGAGAAGCAGACGGTGGTGGGCGAGAGTCATAGCACATTTCAGGGAGCTGTTGCGATGGGTAAACTGGCAGACCTCTGGCTGATACAGGCATGTGCTTCACCCCAGAGAGGGGGTCAGCTGGCATCCTTTGGTGGACCATGGCATGAGGTGGCAGAGGCATTTTGGCCACAGAATCCATGCTACAGGATAAACACAGGATTAAAAAGGTAACCAAACCACCCCGCAGTTGTCTGGTTATTTAGCTACAAATGAATATGATGAACAGAAAATATACACTCACGGTTCAGGTGGTGATCCAGGGGCACTGGGGCTTCCTCCATCCATCTTCATGGGTTTACGCAGCAGCTCGTATGGGACTGTGTCAGTGCTACGAGAAATGAGCTGGGGCATAGAGGGTGCACCGCTGCCATTAGTGAGGGGCGAAGGCTTCCGTGTCACTGCTACATCAAGAGGAAGGCCATCATCTGGCATGAGCCCTCCTGAGCCAGGGAGGCGAGCTGCCAAACGTTTATTCATCTTACGGTACCTAAAGTGATACAAATATAACAGGGTACAAAATGTGTGAGACAAAGTGGGGTTATGGGAATATTTTGACTTAAATATCTAGTTTAGAGCCGGACATACTTCTCTAGCTCTTCCTGAGAGTGAGCAAAGGTGCAGCTGGCTCCCCGAGGACAGCCACCCTTCTGCTTCATGTCACGACACATGTAAGTCTTGTACTTGCTGTGCTGAGGAGGCTGAAGAGAGACAAATGTTGTTGAAACTAGAGATTAATTGACTTTTGTGTGAATGCAGTAAAACTCCAGGGGAAGGATTTAAGTAACAGAGTTGAACAGTCAAAGTAAAAAAAGACAATACTGAGTAAAACAGAGTTTTAGTGAGGTGCAAGGACACTGCAAGTCCTGCACACAGCTGATGTAATACAGATAGTGATGATACAAGTATTTTCTCCAGTGAGTTAAACCGGGGATAATAAGCAACAGAGAATAGAGAATACACCAGGCACAGACTGACCTGCTGAGGGTCCGCTCCTTTCTTGCTGTGGTTCTGGATGAAGTCCACCAGGCCATGCACCACTGTTTTCACTGCAACCAACCCTTTCTCAAGCTGCTCCCATGTTGGAGGGGGGGCATCTGGGGAAACACAGAGATATGAGAAAACAGGTTTCATCTCAATGTTTCAATTGACAGAGCTTGTGAGGTTTGTGTGGTTTATGCAGAAGAGATCCAAGATGGCATTACAAAGTAGCAGCACAAACAATGTTATACACAGGGAGGGAACAGCAGGTTTTTATTCAGCTACCAAACAGGGATTCTGTAAGTAGAAACAAATTAAGTGCTTTGGAAAAAAGCGCATAAGCTGGTTGTTTTTGTTTTCTATTAGAAGGTTAAACTAACTGATGGAAAGTTTAAGTCATACTTAAAATGATCAACCCTGGTGGGTCAAGGTTAGGAGAAAAAAAGAGCTCTTTTAAATATAATTAAGATGAAAAAACGTATACAGAAACTTTCTCTTTTGAGTTTACCCTCCAAATAAGTTTTAGGGTTGGTTTAACTGTGACAGCAAGGATCTGCCAACATATCATATAACAACAAATGAAATCATTCATAAATCTTATTTGAAGACAGATTATTAAAGAAGATATTCTTGAATATTAAGAAATATGACAAAACATGACAGTGAGTCAAGGAGATGCAAAGGTCATTAGTTGGTTTCCAACTTGTGATGTTTCAACACAAAGACTCCTGAGTAAGGATGCAACGATTAGAGATTTTGGTGGCACGATTATTGTGAGAGAAATAATCACAGTTTTACGATTATCCTGATTATTATGAGTTATGTTTCATTTTTGGAGACGCACTCGGTGTTTATTATCTTTATTTAGTCCCTTCTCCTTCATGTGCCGTTTTGGCGGCGCCTTTTCTGCTGCACTGGACAGATTTTAATAAAAAAAGCCACCAACAAGTCGTTTTAATGTTGCAGTTAAAACTGAAAACAGTGTTCTTCATGAAAACACCATCTGACTCTGACGGTATCTGGGGTGTTACCGAAATGGGCAGGGGATGCTGCCTCATACTTTTCAATGACAGAGAAACGCTGCACAGGTGTCACCCATTTTTCGTTTACAAGTTGCGCCAAGCAAAATGTTCTGGTCCCTTTTTGACAGAGACATTAGAAAAAAGTGGTGTAGTGGAGCCTACACGATTAGATTAACCGTGACACTTTTAAGTGTGGTTAATAGTGAAACCGGTTAATCCCGACATCCCTACTCCTGAGGTGGTTTCTTACCAGGACTAGGATCAATGTTGGCCAGTAGCTCCAGGTGGGGCCGCAGCCTGTTAAGGTTGGCTGGGTCTCCAGTCCTCTGCAGTGCAATCGTCAGCTCCTGAACACTCTGAGCAAAGGATGCAGGGGTCTGCAGCTATATAGGAAGTAGAACAAATACAGTAGGTAAATGCTTTGGTAGGTTTCTACCAGACAGGAAGTTATGCAGGAAGTACTTAGATGTTAGGAGTTAAGAAACAGAAATATGTAGCAGAGCATATTAACCATCTATGAAATATGTGGATAAGTACCAAGATATGAAAAATAACAAAAAACAGATGAAGATACAGATAAAAAAAACAAACTTTACACACACCTTATCAATGATTGACTGCATGTGTGACTTGTGAGACTGATCTCCATATAACAGAGAGGACCACTGGTCAGGTGCAATGCGCAGCCCACCCTCCATGGCTATCTGAACAATCTGAGAGTCATGCTCACGTCGAAGGGCCTCATAAGTACGGAATTCTTCTTTTAACTGCATCAAGGATGAATCTTCATCACGTTTGGTCACCTAGTAAAGCAGGAAAAAAAAAAGGCAAAGCGTTTGGACAACTTGTTGACAGGTAACAAAAAGTCTTCACTGAGGGAACTATTCAGGATGTGGGCCCTGTTTCTGGAGCAGCACCTCATGACACAAAGCAACTGCAACTATCTTACAACAATTTAAGCAGCATACCTTGAAGCAGGAGGCCCTGTAGAGGAGCTGCACCACGTGGCCTATACTGGTCTTAGAGGCCTGTGGGAAGCGTGGCTCAAGCCTTTGGACTACGAAGAGAACCAACACCTTCCTGGACAGAGCAGAGCCATCCTCTAAAGCAAGAAGGACCAACTTTAGAGCTTCCTCCTGCATGGCTGGGGACAGAAAAACACACATTAAAATAAATAAATACATGAATAAGTTTATTGACTACCAGTGTTGTTCTTTTCTGAATTTGAAGGTGAAGGAAATTGACCTACCTGGTCCCAGAAACTGACATCCACGAGCACGCACAGCAGCCCAAAGATTGGATGAGAGCTGCTGTGGATTCTGGTGCTGCAAGATGAGCTCTGTGACAGTTCGCTCACCCAGTGAGCGGGCTGCTCTCATGGCTCTCACACGGCCCTCCTCCTCCACCAGCTGGCAGTGGACCAGAGTTACCAGTTTCCTCTGCATGGGTCGACTCAGCATGCTCTGCGCTGTGCTGCTAAGACCCACACCTGGAGAGAGATACAAAATAAATGTATTGCATGTTTTCTGAGAGCTGTTAATTTAACTTTATGATCTTGCTTTTATTTATTGTGGCTTTTTTCTTTTTTTTTTTCACAATTTGTTTTAGTTGATTGTGTTTTTAAGCTTGTACAGCACTTTGGTCAATGGTGGTTGATTTAAAATGCGCTATATAAATAAAATTTGACTTGGCTTGACTTGAGTTGAAGTAGTTTGTGTTAGTCACACACAGCTGTAGACAGGGCCATTTGTACCACATGAATTGTAAGACGGTCAAACCTAAACACCAATGTTTATTATTAGTGCATACTATGAAGAGAAAATTCCATGCCGTCAGAAAGCCACTTTTTTTAAATCACAAATTCTCATACGCAGCAAATACGTTTGTCTGCAGCGCATTGATCAACTGATGTAGTCTACAGAATATGAGTGGGGTGACATACAATACAGTACGATATGATACTTGCCCCACGATAATAATAATAATAATAATAATAATAATAATAATAATAATAATAATAGCATGATAAGCCGTACTGTGATAACATTAAGATCTCTGATTAACTGGAGAATACAAAATGCCTTCAAACAGCAGTGAATAGTTAGTGTGCTTAATCACAGCAATTTGGTTTGGTTTCAACGAGATGAAACAATGTACAATTTTTTGTCTTAAATTTTAATGTTGTGTAAGAAGTTACACATCTCTTATTAAAAGGTGCATTTAAAAGATACATATTATACACTACCAGTGAACTTTTGGAAACACCATCTCATTCAAGAGTTTGTATTTATTTTAATTATTTGAAACACTGTAGATTAATACTGAAGACATCAAAACTATGAAATACACATATGGAGTTATTTAATTAACAAAAAAGTGTTAAACAAACCAAAATATGTTTTATATTTTAGATTATTTAAAGTAGCCACCATTTTCCTTCATGACAGCTTTGCACACTCTTGGTATTCTGTCAGTCTGCTTCATGAAGTGGTCTCCTGGAATGGTTTCTAATTAACATGAGCCTTGTGAAGAGTTCATTTGTAGAATGACTTGCCTTCTTAATGTGTTTGAGACCATCAGTTGTGTTGTTCAGAGGTAGGGTTAGTACACAATGGATAGCCCTATTTGACTACTGTTGTAATCCATATTATGGTAAACCCAGATTATTTCATAGTTTTGATGTCTTCAGTATTAATCTACAGTGTTGAAAATAATTAAAATAAATATAAACCATTGCATGAAAAGGTGTGTCCAAACTTTTGACTGGTAGTGTATATATCTAGCCTTCAGTAATACCTGCTGCCATATGAGCAACAATCTGAGTCTAGTGCATCACGCTAGTCTGTAGCATGCAAGAATGCATTTCCTCCTTGTTATCATTAATAAAATGGGCAATAATGGTAAAGTTGGACTCCACAGACCATTAAGTCCACTAATTGGAGGTGAGGGAAACTTTCTGTGCAGACTGGAATCCTACATATTTCTTTTCATCTTACCAGAAAAGCTGGAATGGCCTTTTCTTTCTTCTTTTTCAGTTTTAAAAAGGGCTGGAGAATCGCTTTGTTTTTTTTCCCAACACTTCTGGTATAATACGCTCTTATACGCGATATATATATATATATTATTATCATTATATTTGTTTCCCACATTCATGCCACTGGTTTCACGCCACTGGGGAGTCATGAGAGCATTTTTTTCCCCCACCAAAATATTGATTCAGCCCTGACAGATCAATAATTGTTTCACAATAGGCCAGGGCAGCGATATATCGCTAAATGGATATTTTGTCCTGTCCATATGTACGAGTCAACTTGAATTTTGCAGAGTACACCGATAGTGGACTGTTAGCATAAGTACTTTCAAAAAGCCTCCAAGTTTATCTGGCAAACTCCAAATCAACTAACTGACTTCAGTAGTAATCAAGAGAAATGTACTTTTCAACACACAACGTGGACTGCAGTGTGAAAAATATTGAAATAGTAGAATAAAACAGTTACGTGATGGCTTAATATCAACAGATGTATCATTAATGTGTAGTTTTTACACCTTTAACTGGGGTTACTTTGAATGTGTTTACAAGGAGAATCTATACACGCTGGTCATATTGTATTCAAAACACTGTAGGTGGAAATTCTCAATAAGCTTCAAGTTCATGAGCCGTAACCTAAGCTTATGTTATTCAAACTGTCTGTCCCTCTTGAAATTACTGATAACTTCACTCATGCAGCGTTTTTAAAAAAGAGAAAAGGGAACTGACAGTTACCCAGCAACAATTTTCTCACATTCTGAACCACATGGAGGCCAAAAATGTTGTGTATTGTACTTTCCATGTTGACAACAAGCCCCCCGGAGTTTTATTTAACCGGTATATCACAAGACCACTAGGGGAAATAAAATAAAGATAACAATCCTGTGTGTGTTTGTGTGTTTGTGTGTGTGTGTCTCAGTGTATATTAAGTACCTCTGGTGTTGCTGAGAGGTTTGAGGTAGAGAGCCAGCTCCTCCACACACTGTCTGGCCTCCTCATAATGCTGTGAGTCCTCTGGACTGGTAATCAAGGCGACTGGCTGAGCCTTTGGAACCTGCAGCATAACATGGAGAGGGAAATAATTAGGACAAACTATAGCAATATCTGGAGGTCCTATGAGAAGGGATGGGCAATGATTTTCAAATATTCGTTCACTTTATAAAAAATCACAGAGTTACTTCAAATATTTTGTCATTTTAAAAGTACAATGTTACAAAATTAACAACTCTTTTCTGTTTGACATACAAAAGTTACAGGCCTATGTTTAAGCACATAGGCCTATTATCTGCAAAAATGTAATAATAAATGATGAATAAAAGGCACACTATCTTTACATTGCTCATAGAAGTACAATGACATATGCATTTGGTCTGTGCTGTGATAGGCTCTTTGTGCAACTCTCTTGTTATACCATTAGACAGTAATTTGGCGAGTGATACTTGCTCCAATTATTTAGTTTTGCCTGGATTGTATTACGCTACAGTCAAATCAAGAAACCACATCAATAACACTCCCATTAAAACTTTTAAAAGGGCATTATATAGTGCTGGGGCCTTCTGCTTCATTCTCTGCTCATGTCATGGTTTCTTAAAAGGCACCTATCATTGCCAACAATGCTCATAACTAACATTAAAACATAAAAAAACATGTTGGTATTATACACTCTGACCATGCTATTCATGGCAGGCACACTCTAAATATTACAAATAACCATAACATAACTATCAGGCATTCAACAAATAATCAAAACAGGTCTACCATCTTTACAACTGCAGCCCTAGGGCATTTCATGATGTTTGATATAATTCAATTATCTCCTATTGTACATAAATGTCTACACAACTTTTCCATTTAACTGGACATTTTTGCCTTCTAGTTTTTGAGCACAGATCTGTGGGGCACTCGTCTACAAGGCATGACGTTGATGTAGTGATGACTACTCACTACTTCAGACTCATAGTCAATGTACTGACGTTATTTTGTATTATACAGTTTATGGCTGGTAACTTAGCCAACAAAGACAAAACACCATTAGGAGGTGCCCCACCCAGTTGGTCAAACACTGCCTCAGAGAAACACAGCTGAGTCTGCCAGCTCTCAGTAAACCAAAAGAATTAAAGTAATTGCTCAATGACTGGAGGGTGACTCATGCAGGAATCTCTGAGCGATGTTCATCATGTAGCAGCCCGTGTGTAACGCTCTTATAAAGTACATAAACAGTTATTACAGAAAAAATGACACTGTCAACATAGGGAAGGTGTCTTGAATGGTCCACTCTTCAAAAACAAAACACATCCTCAAGACAATGTTCTGTCACCGCAAGCCAGAATTAAGAAATAAACAGAGTACCCCTGCTGTTAACTGCTAAGTAACACGGGCACAAGTCTTACCTGGCCTCCCACCAGCTGCAACAGGGCTGTATTGACAGGTAGCTGTTCGATGTCCGTGCTGATGGCCGTCTGGTCAAAGGGACAGGCCTTTCGGTGTAACTTGTTCAGGCACATCTTGCAGACGGTGTGTCCACAGCCCAAGCTGATGGGCCGCCGAACAGTCTCTTCAAATGTCTGTGTGCAGATCGGGCACAGCAGGAACTCCGTCCATTGTGGTGCTTGCACTGGCATGGTTATATGTTGGTGGGACGAGTGTGTGTAAATGTATGTAAGATTTAACACAGAAAAAAAAAAAAACTAATAATAATAATAATATTAATATATATATATATGGAAGATTCCACTGGAATCAAAAAATTTTCTTCCGAACTCAATCGTTCTTAAATTTTCTCACACATTGTGGATTTTGGATCACATCGCATGATGAATACTGCAACAGAGACAAACAGAGACAGAGAGAGACAGCATCGATTATTATGAGCATAAGTGAGGACATTGAGATCAGAATTACAATCAGCTTTATTGGCCTGGTTTGCTTGAACACACAAGGGAATTTGCCTTTGGTAAACTGTGCTCTCTTTGTACAAAGGCATAAAAATAAAATATATGATAATAACATCAACTATAAACACAAAAGAGTAACAAAAAGGCATGACTAATATGTACAGGCTAAAAATCATATATGATAATAGTGAAGTGGTGAGTAGTGCAAAGATGCTGACGTTAACGTGTGGTAGTTTAACATTAAAAAAGGTATCCTGCATGGGTGACACCTTTGTTTATTAATGCGTACAAAATATGTAATGTATATAATATGTAATGTATATGTGTATGAATCTTATGTGCTTTGGTAACAACATGTCTTTGTTCATGCCACTAAAGCAAATTAAATTGAACTGATAAAAGTGCATTAAGAAAACAGTCACCAATTTGAAAAATCAAGCATGGAAGCAAAAATGTTGACACTTTGAATGCTTTAAATCTGATATTATCTCTGAGCATTGACAAAGCCGGTCTGCTGCACCTCTAGGGAAGAAAAGCATCAATGGCAGAGGGATGACAAAGTAGGTTTGTGGTTCGACTCCTGACACTTCATTAACACTAATATTCATATCAGTGACTTTAAATCTGGGCTGGGGGTGCGTTGATCCGTCATTAAACTAAACTACACACAATAAATACGCGGTGACAACACACTTAATGAGAAGAACATTGAGAAACAAGCGCCGGAGATGGATCAAAACAACTGCTGTGTGGCCTATTTAGAGGAGCTGCTGAACCAGTACGACTACGGACAAAGGGTCCTAAAGAGGCTAACAACCAGGTCTATGTAGCTTCTGATGAGGATACCGTTTGCACAAGTCTTATTCAACAAATATGTTATACAACTAGTAAACGACTTTGTTATAACAGTTGTATTATATTCACAGTATTATTTCATCTCGTATTATGTGATATGTTAGCTCGGTGAATATAGTTAACATTAGCTGTGAGCAAGCTAAGCTATGGGTGGCTAGTTTGCTATATTGGCTAGCGAGCATACGTCGTCTGATTTAAAATATCTTATGTATTTTTAGCCCATTGGTAGGTTGGTTAATATATAATCATGTGACGGAATAACGAGTTAAGATTGAAGTCAGTACGCCGATGGGAACATGTAGTTTCCATCTCGTGTGCTGGTGAAAGAACCGAAAGGTAGAGAGGCAGCATTGAGACGCTGGAGAGTGGAGCCATTTGACTCTCCACAGCGACATTATGTAACGTTAGCTCCTGGAACTACCCAGCAACACAACCACACTAAGAATGGATTTCATTTCACTGACGTACTGACTTACTTGTGCTGCAAATAATATCGCTCGTAGGACTCCATTTTGATCACACTGTGGTAAGCAGCTAGGACAAATCCTCATCTGGTCGTATGGAGCACAGAAGGCTAACAGCCTAGCGAAGCAGCCGCACTCCTCCCTTTGGTAGCGGCTAGCTTGTATGCTAGCTACTACCAACCATAGCTATGCGTCATTAATGTGACTGAAACACCAAATACAACCTTAATTGATCTGAATCGGGAAAATGAAGAATTATTATTATTTCTACTCACTCATTCCAAAAGACTTGGAAGATTTTCATCTTTCTGTAGGTAATTGTTGCGATATTTTCTTGCCATGTCGACTGTGCAGCTTAGCTGCTGCCGAGGTTTGGGGAGGGTGTCAACTCGACAACAGCCCCGCTAGCCGGTTACAGCTAGCTGGGTGAGATGTGTGTGTGTGTGTGTGTGTGTGTGTGTGTGTGTGTGTGAGAGAGTGTGTGTCTGTGTGTTAGAGACGTCCCGTTCGTGAACGAGTCGGTCTTTTGAACGGCTCTTTTAAGTGAACGACGAGAACCGATTCGCAGTTGCGAGCCGTTCATTTGGGAGCCGTTTTTATATGACATGAGTCTTTTGTTCATACTTATGGTCTGCACTTTGTTATTGTTTACATTGCTTTGGAGTGGATTCGAGTCAAGGAGCTGAGCTCCTGTTTCTATTTCTGTTTCTATCCCTGCATTGTCTGTCACACTCCATCATCTCATCCCGAACTGACTCTCTTGACCGCTGCTGGTATTATAATGCATAATATACTGCATTATAATTATCTTTGCCATATTATATTATGTTATATTACATTATTATTTTAACTACAACTCATAGTCATATTACATACCCATATTTATTTTTATGTATTGCCTAATCTGTCATTACCAACCATAATCACACCATGTCAACCTGTCACTACTGAAACATTTTTAATACTGCCTGTAATTACTTCTATTTAATCTAAATTCCATTGTAACATTGTATATATCTAAATTGTATTCTAGCTTTATTTATTTTTATTTATTTTTATTTTTACTTATTTTATTTTATTTTACTTATTGAAACTTCTTCTTGATTGTACTAATGTCTGGGTTGCTGTAACAACTGAATTTCCCCTCTGGGGGATCAATAAAGTAACATCTTATCTTATCTTATCTTATCCTATCTTACCTTACCTTATCTTATCGTATAGTACTTCAGGTGTAGAAACACCAGGTAGGGTAGTACAATTTTGCATTCACATTATTATAATGTCCTAACTTTTATTCTAGTTGTATTTGTATTTCTTATATACATATATATTTATTCTTATTTGTTATTTTTATATATTTTTTCTGTATTGTTAACATGTTCTTTTGAGGAAAATTGTACAGTAAAGTTGTTTTGCATGGAAGTTGTCTGTAGCCTGTGTAGTTTTTAAAGTGCCACAAAGTTTTTCATTGAGGGAAAATTGAAAATAGTGATCTCACTGTCGAAGCATGGGGATATGGCATCATCTGATGGAATGTTTACAATGCCAAATTAAATTATAATCAATATTTCAGAATAATGCCCTCCAATGGAGTATATATATTGGTGGGATGTGTAAGTTTGAATTATTCTGATCCAATTCTTATCTCATAAATGCTACCAGCGATTGTTTCCTTGATAAAAACGAGTTACCGCTGGTTGACTTCTAAAAATTAAATGAATATAACAATGAGCCAAAGAGCCAGTCTTTTGAACGGCTCTTTGAAAGGAATGGCTCCTCAAGATCCGGTTCCCTTCAAAGAGCCAAACTCCCATCTCTAGTGTGTGTGTGTGTGAGTGCGTGAGTGTGTGTCTGTGTGTGCGCGTGTGTGCGTGTGTGTTAGTGTGTGTGCTTCTGGCGCCCTCTGCCGATAGCTGCCTGCATGTACAGCACAATATATAACTGAGCAGCATCTGCCAAAGTCTGATCACATCTGGGGATTGTGGCAACTGGCAAGCAGAACCCTGTCCCAGTTAGGCGGGCGGTGCGCGGCCGCATTGATGTGTGTATGATTGAGTGTGTGTTTGTCTGGTAGTGTGTGTATGTAAGCAGAAAAAAAGGCGAGAGAGAGAGAGAGAGAGAGAGAGAGAGAGAGAGAGAGAGAGAGAGAGAGAAGCTTTGGTGAATGGAGATAGAGGGAGGGATCAGCTCTGTTGACAAATAAGAATCAGCCGGCAGTTGTTTTTACGATGCAAATGTGTCCTATATTCTTCAAAACACATCGCAGCTTGAATCCTTATATCAGAACCATCGACACATCTTCGGAACGACACTGGATGTGGGGTATCTCACGTAGACTGAAGCCCATAGAGCCATTTTAGTTATAGTTTTCTGTTTTCCAATGATTTATGAATAGCAAAGGTTGGTGTGTGCCGGGAGTAGGAGTGTGTGCTCTCTAGCCTACTTACGCAACAGAAAGCTTCACTCTGCAACGAGGCAAGGACGAAATTAAAGCAGGCATTTTTGTATTCCATTTTTGTCTAATCCCCACTGATTTCTGAAGGGATTACCGGACCAATCATGATTGAGAGGCCGCTGGCTCGCCTGACACTGCCCGGACCGGGAGATGTGTAGAGAGGGAGGGAGTGGGGGGACAGCACGAGGATCCGCAGGTTAATTGAGCAAAATGTCATTTCCATTCTTATCCAGCGGAGAAAGTTGCTCCTCCTGCCTCTTGCGAGTATTGCTGGCCGACTTGCGGATGCGCGCTGCTCTATCTGCACGCTCGGCGCGGGTTTCAGAATGAATGGGACATTTTATCATTGGTAGTGCACCGGAATTTATGGGAACTTTCTCAAGATGGACCATGCTGCTTTTGTGTTCTAGAGAGCACCGTCTGCACAAAATATCCAGGTACACTTTATGTTGTTTGTGCAAATTAATGTGTCTTGAAGCTGCCTTTGTTCTTAAAATTGATGTGTATTCATTCAATTGACCTGACCAGACATAATGTGCATAAGATCCGTTGACACTTGAAATAAATAAATAATGCGCCACTTTCTTAAGACAGAAACATTAGTAAGTCATGTTTTTTTCGAGGCTTCATTTGAATAGGGAGCTGATTTGGTTTACTTAATTTTGTTGATTTCACCTATACAACAAATCTTTATGATATTATAAAGGTAGGGTAGAGTTTCAGTTGCAGGGAGCAGCTGCTAACTCTTATTCTAAAGGATTATCCTGTGGTGTGCAAAGTAATCTGTGGATAAGGCAACGTGACTGAACCCACATTACATATTTCCTCACCAGGCAAATCAGATAATAAAAAGCGAGCGTTAACAGAGATGTAAAACAGATGTAGGAGACATGGTTTTGACAGCATGCCTTCAAAAAAAATGTTTTTCTTGTAGGATCTGACTGGACTCTTCAGGGAAGGGCCAGCTGATGGAGGAAGAGAAGGCGGTTGATAAAACCCATGCACAAACCAGTTCTTCTTTACCCGTGGGGCTTCCCATTAATTGGGGACTCATCACTGGCCCCGTACCAGAGCCTGTTTTTCCGCCACCGTATTTCAGCACTCTTCTTCCTCCTCCTTCTGTTCCCCAGAGTTCAGCTGTGCATGCACTACAGACCAAGGTGAAGTCACTCACACAGAGAAGGACACGAGGGAGAGATAGGGAGAAGTTGGACACAGACGCCACAGAAAGCAGTCCGGCCGGGCAGATTTCATCTGAAGTCCTTTTAAGACCGAGGCCCAGAGGAAAGGGTCAGGTATCTCTACCTGCCCTTTCCTTGCGATCAGTCACTGCAAAGATCTTGAGCAGCAGTGATGAAGAGGAGGAGGTGGAGGTGCAAGTCAGGTTGGAGATCCACAGCCCTCCACCTGACGCAAAAGGAGAGGCTTTGATCCATGGGGGACAGGAAACTGAAGAAGAGAGGTCAGATAGAAATGAGAGCCAGGTCAGTTTTCAGGCGTATGGGCTTGGGGAGGGTACCAGTCTGGAAAGTCTTTTGTCTGACAATTCCAGCAGCAGTAAGGATGAGCCATCTCCTCCTCCTCCTCCTGCTCTCCTTCCTCTCTCTGCTCTCTCCTCCCTTCCTGCCACCACCTCTGCTTCCATAACATCATCTACTTCTTCCTCAACTTCAACCAGGCGCTGGGCACCCCCCAAAGGCTTCTGGAGGGTTGCGCGTCCTGAAACGTTGCTTCTTAACGGTGTTGGACCAAACGACATACCTTCCACTCTACCTCTGAAGGACTACACTAAAACAGAGGCATGCACAGAGCCTCAGAAAACATTTGAACCAGAAGATTCAGTAACCAAAAGTGATGGAATT
The DNA here is from genome assembly GCF_009762535.1 of Notolabrus celidotus. Taxonomy (NCBI): domain Eukaryota; kingdom Metazoa; phylum Chordata; class Actinopteri; order Labriformes; family Labridae; genus Notolabrus; species Notolabrus celidotus. The sequence continues at coordinate 18,083,879 of NC_048286.1, read as the reverse complement.
GCAGTAGATGACTGCATTGTATCCACAGAGGTTAAACACTCGGACAGCGTGGAATGTTTTCTGGACAGGTGTGAGCAGAAGGAGACAGAGGCCTTGGGACTGTGCAGTTCAGACAGCTGGGAGAGCATGCCGTCACAAGTTAAGGTGCTCTCTGCTGATGAGAAACTGAAGATGAGGCAAAGGGCCTATGAGAGGTTGAGGGAGAGAAAACAAAACTGCATAGAGGAGAGAACGCAGAGTGAAGGAGAGAGTGCAGGAGATAATGAAGACACAATATACACAGATGATTGTACAGGTAGGTTTCTTGGAGGAAAATGAATTAATGTAGTGAAGCAATATTTTTTGTGGAATGTGTCTAACAAAGTGACCGTGACAAAACAAATGTATGAAACATGTATTTATTGATATACTTCAGATGGCAGTCAATACAAGTGAAATAAGGATCTTATCAAGTGCCTTAGTTTTAAGTTTTTGATTGCAACTTCCTTGTACTTTGTGGCCTAAAACTGTCAGCCTTTTTTCAAGCGGTTTTCATCATAAGTGGGCATTTAAACATAAAAAAGGTTTCATAATCTTTCCAGCTTCTGCAACCATTCAAAGTTACTTATGCAAGCCTCATGCTGCTGTATATGTAACCTGGCTGAATCCCAGTGTTGAACAGATGTCAGATGTGCAGATGTGCATGTGGTTGTTGCTATTATTAGCATTCAGAGTGGTGGGGGGAAGTGTCCCTCCTTTTCTATCTCTGTCTGTGGGCTGATGGATGTCTCTGTATGGTGACATATTATGTGTTATCCCATACCATGTATTGGTAATACTGCACTGTATATGTGTCCTGTGTGTTTGCCACAGTAATGCAGTCAGAGCAAGGCGTATAGATAAATCCAGGGTGATCAGATGATTTTTTTTCTCTCTTGTCCCTAGTAAATCTTCTTGTTCTGTGCCTCACTAGTTGCATAACATGTTTTCTCTGACATTCGTATCAGTCGGGGATAACCTATGACACTGTCACTGAACCTAATGGTATAACGCATTATGAAAATCCCACACCCAATCATTTAAATGCCCTCAAGAGCGCTCTTAGCCGTAATGTTTTCCCACCCACTCTCCCTTTGCACAAGTCACCAAATAACAACTGTAACCTTTGAGAGAATAGTACAGAATTCTATATTTATGTTCAATTTAAATAAGCAGAAAACAAGAATATTTTAGAGTACCTAAAAAGCTTGAGATGTGAATGACTATAAATACACTCTGTATCTGCTTTTTCTCTCTGCTTAGAACCAGATGCAGGTGCCCATGGGGGTTCTGACTGCTCCGACTCAGCCATTCTTGCTCAGGAACTTGAACCCTATTTGAGGTGAGTAATGCAATGCTTCTTTATGGGCCGTTCACAGATGGTGATATCCTGTGCACTATTTATACCTTCACCTCATAAATTCCTCCTACAACTCCACTTGTGGAAATTTAGAGCAGTGAGAGTGTCAGAGAGCCGGCCCCCTGCATAATCAAAACAAACATTGCAACAGCAGATTCCATCATGCTCAAGAAATGATACAGAAATGTCTTAGAATATATAAATGAAGACACAGAAATGCAGTTCTTGATACTGATGGCACTGCTATTTCAACAAGATAAGATACAAATCTGCAGAATAAAAACAGCTTAATATAAAGAGTCAAGACTGGCTGCTAATTACACTGTTTGTCAGTGTTGGGATAAGACACCGTCATGCGACTGTAATCTATTTCAACACAATATGTTCTCCTCCTTACACCCAGGAGAGAATGAATCACACTCAGTCCATTACAAGGATAATCCATGTGGCTGTTGTTGCATGCTATCTTTATCACTGGGCCAAGGGATAAAGACAGGCACAATGCAGAGTAGCTTAACTGCTGGACATAAGGACAGACGGATAGATGGATGGATGGATGACGTTCTCTCTGCTGCTCACCACGATAAACACCCCCCAGTCTATCTATCTGATATTACATAAGACAGCTTAGGAAGACACAGCTGGATTCACTCTATGTTAAGTCAATCTGTGGGGAACATGTTGTAGCTAGATATGTCACAACAAATAATAATCTTGCAATGCCTAAATGATTTATCTCTGCACTTTATTTCATGTTTCTCTTGATCCTTAGGTCACTTCTTTCAATCAGCGATGAGCTCCCGCTGAGTCCAAGACATGAGCAAGCCAAGCGTCTTCTGGAGCGAGCACGGCTAAAGGCTCGCTCCAATCATGTTAAAGGCGATCGTCCTGTCAGACGCTCTCATTCTGATCAGAGATCCACTGTGTAAGTTTGCTGAATCCACTGACAAAAGCTATGACTTTTATTTTTTAGCTTTTTCTTCACAAGTAAGATGATTGAGGCTGCAAATGCTCCACATTTGTCTCTATACGTCAAAGCAAGGGTCTTTGGTATAGTCACTTCCAATTTAATCTTATGCAAGTTGCAGCTGCAATTCACTATGTCTTTTAGTTTCTTGTATTTGATTATTCCTCCATTTTTTATATCCATGTTTGTGCTCGGCCCTCTTTGTAAAACTCATGTTGCATAACTACATATGGGATAAAGATTTAGATAAGCATTGTTAAAGGCCACCCAAACAACCTGAAATGCAGGCATCTCCAATGATGCCAGTCATTGCACTTCACATATACCTTTATCAGTAAGCCCCAAAAAATCCACCGTAGCTTGAGATAAATTACTTTTTGATAGTGACAAACAACAATTGTTTTAGTCTATATGTGCTGTTATATTAGTCAAAGCTCCAAAATGTATGCAATCGGTGTTCCACCAATACCATTTCAATCAGGAGAGACACAATTTGAAGATTACATTTTATCTATTACAACTGACTGAATAATGAAAGCTGACAGAAATCTTTGGCGTAAGGACTCTATGGTGATAAATTTGTGAGCGTAGGATGTGTGAATTTGGCAGCAGAAGAAATCCCCCTAGAGTCCAGACATTGGTGGTGGTGGTTGATGAATTCTAGGGATTGAACACCAGGTGGAGATGGGGAGGTGGAGGGGTGCGCACCATCAATGCGAGAAGGAACTAGCTGGAGAGAGAGACACATTTAAAAAGACAGTAGAAAGTTGATAGGCTGACGATGAGGGCGTGCCACTGAGCTATTGGATGACAGCCGCCGTTGATTATCCAATGACAGCTCCGGAGCACACAGCTGGAAGCGGGTGAGCTATTGAACGAGGGAGAGGAGAGGAGAGTTAAACAACTGCTGTGATTGCCTTTTTAGTCTTCCTGTCTGAACTTTTGCTAGAGCTACATTAGAACTCTCAAACTTAGATCATTGACAGAGCTGACAATATTGTGAATAAAATGAATTCCTCTTATAAATGCAAGAATGATCTATTAATCTTAAAATTAGAAACATATGCAATAGATCCTGCATTCACAAATGCAAAACAAAAGTGTTTCACCTGTAAAAGTTACACATGTATCACATTGCATTGATTTGTCATGTAACTTGTTCTTCAAAAGACCCAACATCTCTTATTTTGAAATCAACCACATCAGTAGTCATGTTTAAGATAGACTTTTCTTTTCCTTTTCATCTGTTTCTGTAAGATGGCCGACATTTAACACCACATTTTTAAATATGCACTTTGATATTTTTCCTGCAGAAAGAAGCAACCAGATGAAATTCCGAATCCAACGGCAGTGCAGGAACTTGTTCAAACCAAAGAAGATCTCATACCTCAAACTGCATCTGTTCCCCTTCTTGTCCCTGACCAAAGAGACCCTCCCCCTGGTGACAACGGTGGTCGATCTAGGCGGTATGGTTGTTCACCTACACGGGTACGCTTCGAGGATGAATCAGAGAAAGACGCAGAGTCCCGTTACTTGGATAGAGTGAGACAGCGTGGCAGACCTGGGGCGCCCAAGTCCAAGAGCAAAGAAAGTAATACCGATTCAAGCAGTAGTGGTTCAGAGAGGAGCAGAGGCCACAGGAGTGTCTCCATGCCTCCTGCACAGAATCTAGAAGAAGTGGGCGTCAATGCTGAAACTAAAACAATAATTAAAGAGATAATAGTGCTGGTGAAGAAATGTGAGCAATGTGGCTCTATAGTTAGGGAACCTCAACCAGTCTCATCACCACCTGATCCTCAGAAGCCTAAGCTGCAGCTTACAGGCAACCCAGAGGACCCACGGGGAGGAAAAGTTGCTCCTCAATGGGTGCCTCCAAGCAAGCCAGAGGCAAGTACTCGGCCCAAAGCTCCTTTAACCGTGACTTTTGCTGGAGCTTTTGTGCTGGGTGAAAGTAAAGAGAATGGCACAGGGTGGAAATCCTCAGGGTTTGGGAAATTGAGGAGAAGGAGCAGGAAAGGGGAGAGTCGGATAGAGTCGGGCAATGGCCCTTATGGTCCGTCATGGGCACAGCGGCGTAACTCAAATCCCAGGAGCAGGGTCAACTTCGGCAGAGCAGTGTCCTTTGCTCCAGGTAGCCCCATGGCTCTGGAGCCCCGTTTGCCGGAGGCATCTGGTGGACTACGAGAACCCCCAGCCCCGTTGCTGCCTATAAAGTCTGCCCTGAAGTCAAGTTCGAGAAGTCGCTCTGTTGCGGGGCAGTCAACAGTTCAGTTCCAAATGACCTCAGATCAGGTAGAAGAGGGAGGGTCCCAGCATTCAGCCCTCCTGGACTCTCCAGAGGCAAGAAGAGAGTCTCCAGTGTCTTTACCCCAAGGGACCCCCGCAACCAGCAGTCCAGTGCCCTGTATCAGGCCTTCAACCCTCAGGTACTCACCAGCCCGCATCACTACTGATTTGCCATCTGCTGAACTCTGGGAGGCCACTCCAGATGGAACAGGTGAGTGGCCCTTGGGAGGAATGCATCGTCTGTTAGTAGCATTTTTTTATAACGTACATTAAACCAAAGGGGCTGTGTGACTCAGTATATGTTACATGTTACCTTAAAGAGACTTTGCGCCACAAGCCCCAAAGAGGCACTCCCCCTGTGACAGAGTTGGTTTTGCTAGATGGAATTTTTGACCACTTGCATTGGAAAGCTTCAAAGATGTCTCAAAGAAAGAAGCAGAGTAGGTCCAAGTCAGTTTAATGTCCAACTGTGACTTTATGTATTCATATTAACTGTCCGCCCTATCTAAAAGAGTTCCTGGTTCAATATTCATATTCATATTCCCTCAGACATACGCAACATCCCTTCTTCATTTTCCCCAGAATCCATAAAGAAATTGGTCACAGGTCATTCAAATACAAAGCCCCATCCGATTGGAATAATCTACCCCCTTTTCTTAAATCCATCACCTCCATTCACTGCTTTAAATCAAATTTGTTTTATCATTTAAAAACAAGCTGTTCCTGTTTTTGAGGCATGTAAATGTGCTTTTTAGATGCCTTTTTCTTTTGTTGATGCTGTCTATTTTCAAGGTTTAGTTTAATGATGGGGTACTGGGTGGGTCCAGGAGTGAGTAAGGGTGAGGGAGAGCTGTCTGAGGTTGCGTGTTTGTGTTTGTTGTGATTTAGTGTTTTGGGTGTATTAATTTGCTTTGTGTTTTGTTGGGACCCCTTTGAAAATGAGATGCTGCGTCTCAAGAGGCATCCCTATAATAAATAAATTACAAAAATTACTTTATTTTTGAATGCAGCAGGTAGCAAGCATATAATTGTCGTTCCATTGAGTGTAGCCACTTCATGCTGTTTTTGGCTTGCCTGTGCATTACTTTCCATCCAAAACATGTTGTATTGATATCAACCCAGAAACAGTCCTTATTCAGGACAACAACAGACAATCTCCTGCTGTCTGCTGCATGTATGAGAGAAAAGGCCAGACAATGTCTGAAATTAGATTATCAGGACATAGTCCACAATTATCAAGGGGAAGTCAAGTCAAGTCATGTGTATTTTTTACAGTACATTTAAATACAATCAATGTTGTCCAAAGTGCTTCACAAGGGAAAAAAAGCAAAAAAAAGCAAAAAAATAAAAATAAACAACACAGCATATTCATATTATAATAGTAAGATATAGTCAAATCTATTGGGATAATAACAATCTCATTCCAAAAGGAAGGCTGATGAGAAGAGATGGGTCCTTAACAATGATTTAAAACATTCAATAGTGGAGGCAGAACTTACATGATAATTGTGGACGTGACTAACATCAATTTATGAGTTACTATCCAGTATGTTGTGATTTACCAGTGTCAACATACTTTTTGTACATAATATTGTCAAAATGTATGTTCAGATTAGTTCAAATGAGTTTCAATGAGTTTAATTCAAGTATAGAATAGAAGAATGAATCAACATAATCCTTGTCTAACAGCAACCCTTGGTGGAGACCCTACTCCTGGCCCAGAGTGTCGTCCTCCTCTACGTGGTCTTGCTCTGGCTCGGGCTGAGGACCTCAGAGCAGAGCTGCTGAGAGCAGAACACCTGAAGGCTGAGGCCATTTGGGAGGACAACTGTGAAGGGTCCAGGTAAGACAAGACACCAACAAATCCTCTTGTCTGTACCGTAGCTGTCACCAAAACAACTTGAGCGTGATAGACTAAGCATCTGCGAGATTAAATCCTTTACCCACAATCCACAGGATGTTATTGCCATATTCTGAGAACAGGCCAATCCTGCCCTCTTCTGGTAATGAAAAGCTGTACTCTTCCAGGCTATTTATGGCATTGTGATTAGAAAAGTAATTATTTTAATAGTATATCCTGATAAAATGATTGTTTAGATGATAGATTAATCTAGGTTGTAAGTCTGTTTTTAATAAAACACTTGGAGTCTAGTTACCACCTCATAACACAACAATTATGAATCTATTTTCCAGAAAGATGGATGGGAGGCCAAAGCTCTTCCTGCGTCGCTTCTTTTCCTCCATTGGTCTGAACAGTGTTGGCAGACTGGTGAAAGGAGGCCGCTCCAGCAGCATGGAACAGCTCAGTCTACCCGCCGCCCCCCGGGCAAGCTCTGCATCCCCGAGCCCCACCCGCAGACCACCACCTCCCAGCCGCATACAGAGGACTCCCTCACTGCAAACCCTGCACCCAGTGAGAAACCTTTTTTATGCCACGTTATGTTCAAGGACTACTGTGCTGCCCCGCCATTTTCTCCTGTTTACTTCCATGTAAACATCAGCAACAAACATCAAATAGATGCGATTTTACCTTTAAAAAGTAGGCTGTAGGGAGAAAAAAAAACGTATTTACATGTCTTTTAACTTCCAGCTCTGCTTTGAAGTCCTTTTTATTTGCTTATTTGCCACAGTGGACCAACTGGCGCTTTGAAGTATTACAAACCTTTCTGCCTGACTCTGGGAGCACAAAAATGCATCCCAGGCTGTTTCCTTCCACCCTTCATCCTTGTTGTCCTCTTGGCAGCCATAAAAGTATACTAAACAAATGTAAACAACTTACTGTTCCAGCCAATCAGTACCTCTGTTAGCATAATAAGTGTGTGTGTGTGTGTGTGTGTGTGTGTGTGTGTGTGTGCGTGTGTGTGTGTGTGTGTGTGCGCGCACATCTGCGGGTGTGTGTATCTCACAGCTGTTAGTTTCAGAGGGAAGTTAGAGCAAAACGGTTTGTGTTACATAAGTTAATCAGGTCAATTTTCCAATATAGACAAAGAAAATTGGTTACAGTGCCATTTATTTGCCACTAGGTGCTGCCACTGGCCCAACTGCGAAAAGCCTCATCAGTGCAGAGTTTGGAAAGAAGAACAGAGCGTTCAACAATACTGGGAGAAGTGCAGATACCATATGGCCTGGCTCCCAGGTGAAAGAATTAAAAACAAAGAAGAAAATACACCAAAAGGTACCAATAATAGACACTGCATTGTTTAATTTTTTAAAATGTATTTCTTTAATTACAGCCCCGACAGCCCTCAGATCGAGCTCCACAGGGCCCTGAGTGTTGAAGATCTTCTAGCCTCCAGAATAGTGCGTCCAGTGGGCCGGGTCACTCAGGCTTTCCCCGATGGGACCCTCCTCCTGGAGCTTGTCAGACCCCCTAATGGCCCCTTTGGTTTTGTCATCTCAAGAGGCAAAGGTCGACCAGACACAGGTATGACTGAAATTTATATTCTGTTTGTACTGGTATTTAATCCAAAGCTTAGCTTTGCAAAATTTTGCATTGTTGATTAGCTAACTGTCATTAGATTATTTTCTTTTCCCCTCTATTCTCTTTTGACCTTCTTCAATTAAATGTAATCTTATTGAGAACAGAATATAGATAAATTAATAGATGTCATCATGCAGACATAAAAGATGGTCAAAACGACAATAAGAAATGCAATTATCAGAAATACAGGTCCTATTCTTCTGCCCAACCCTATTCTCACACTAAACCATTCCATTCATCAAAATGATAAATATTTTTTCTTCCTATCATTCTCTTCCTAGGTGTGTATGTAGAGAAAGTGGGTGACGGCAGTGGTGAAGGTCCCTACATAGGTCTCCTTGGCATTGGGGATGAGATTCTACAGGTGAATGGTGAGGTGGTGGCCGGCCTCAGTCTGGACCATGTGACGCGGCTCATGACCCGCGAAAGCACCGCTTCTCTTCGGATCATGCCGGCCAGACGTGTCCAGCGCTGACGTGGCTCAATGCCACTTTCTCTGTAGCCGTGGATAATAATACATTTCTGCAAGCACTGCCGATGGACCAAAACCTGTGTTAGATGTCCAATTGTCAGTGTGTATTTCACTGCTGTTACACATATCAAAAATGCAAACATAGGATTTCAGGGTTCAAGGTTTAGTTCCTATAAGTGCATAATGGTCAATAGTTTGACGCCACAGGGAACTTTCAGTATGCAAAAACAGATTAGGTAGTTGGTCGCATCTGTTAGTTACGAGTTGGATTTCAGAACATTTAATGTGATTCTTATACCAGAAGTAGTCATTCTAATCCAGCTTGACTTGTTACTATGCATACATTTCCTTTATGTGGTCACATTCTGATGAATAGCCTAATTATAGTTTCATTAACAATGCAGCTGTATTTTAACTTTATGAAGTCTATATACAAACTATCTTTTTAAAAAGAGATGCAGCATTTCTTTTGACTTTAGAATTTCTGACAATCATATTATACCTTTTGTAATGGTAGTTTTTATTTATTTAGCTTACTACAGCACATAGAGTGTATCACCCTAAATGCTTGATGAGTGGATCTATATTAACTCAGATTATTTATGTTGTTTTTAAGATATGTCCCCTTAAACAGTTGATTATTCCAGATGATTGACATGTGCAAGGATATGCTGCAGATATCATTGGCCCATGGGACCCTCAATCCAAAGAGATGGGTACAAGCACAAAGAGCGTTGATTAAAAAAATTATAAAATAAAAAGGTTCCCTCCACTGGACTGCATTTGCATAACAAATTTTTTAAGAAAAAACAGGGACCACTCTTTTATCCAATAAATGATATCATTTGATTTTGGGTCTCTTTGAGATTTCCTGTGTCCCTCATTTGTCGATGGATGTAGGAAAGCCCTTTGAATGTCCTCAAAAGGTTTGAGGCCCTATACCTCTGTGTTAATGGATGCTTTATAAGTGATACCAGTTTGCTCCAAATTAATATTAATATATATATTGTCAAACTTTTGTCGTTGAATGTAACACATTATTAAATTTTCCATATTAATGCCACAAAGAGCTTGCAAGTGTTTCACATTTTTTATGCTACATTTATCCATCTGTTTGTTCCCAGCATTTCTTTAAGAATTCCAAATCCCAATTATTATCAATTAAGCTTTTTGATTTGAGAACTTTAGACCTTTAATTTGAGATCCACGGTACAGCTATAGAGCTCCCCACCATGAAAACAAATCCTGGCAAATTTTGTTGGACCATACATGTTTGAAAAAAGGGAATTAAAGAGATTATTTGAGGCTTCACTGCTGTTAAAATTAAGAACAGGATGAAGGATGTTAGTCGTATAACTGCTGTCTCAACATGTCTGTTTAAATGTCGTGACTGCTGAGTGTATAGGCTCGTGACTCTTGTGCTTTGTTTTCGGTTTTGTTTTTTCAACAAATATTAGGGTTAAAAACATGGGACATCTATCTATCTATCTATCTATCTATCTATCTATCTATCTATCTATCTATCTATCTATCTATCTATCTATCTATCTATCTATCTATCTAATTTAATTCAAAATCCTAATTATAATGACTCTTAATTAAAAGAAGCTGTGTAAAAATCCGTTATTAGGATGTACCTGTTACAATTCAAACGGCCCTGCACGCGACCTGATAGCGCGGCTCTTTTATCTGATGCGGCCAGAAGCTCACGCGCTTTTATCTCCCGCAGCCATGACTCCTCCTCGCAGACCAAGGGGAACCGTCGTCCATACAAGGCCCCCCAAAAACCGTGACAGTGTGTGTCGCACAATTGTTCATTCATGTATTTATCCTTATATTTAATCAATCAATCGATAAAGAATTGAGCCTCTTTCTATTAAGGCATCGTTATCATAATTACACCCTCATCATTTCAGCTGCGTATTGTAGGCTATATCTGTAGCACGTGCAGCCTCAGGGCGTAGAAATGGAAAATGGATACTCTTTTTTTGGGGAAAAAAAAGAAAAATAAAACACTGTCGACCCTCTGCTATCGTCACTTATCTTTTTACAGGATAAATAGGCTTTGCGAAAAAGCCTTTTGTTTAAATTATAAATAGGTCAAAAGCTTAACCTGAGCTTTTGTTTCTTTAATCAAAAAATTAAAACACCTCAACTAAAGCTCAGGCTACAGTATCCTCCACCGTGCGTTGTCACAGGCAGTTACGCTGTGCCTGTTTGCTTTTTTTTTTTAATGCTTTGCCCTCCACAAGCCTATATAGCCCACGACAGCCAAATAATAATGAATCATTTCATAAATAATGGGTTTAGGGGCTTATCGGGAATGACGAGGCCGCTGCCGTGCGCTTATCTCTCTCGGCCACATTGCGGCCTGTGTTCCGCTCCCCATACTGAGGGAGCGCGCTGGATGCGACGAGGAATAACTCAACTACACACACACATACACACGCGCGCACACACACACTACTCCACAACTGGCAGAGGAAAAAAAAAGAAAAACCTCAGACATGGATGACCCACTCACAAAATGGCTCCACTTACACAGTAACATCAACAACACGGCTGGAACGGTAAGTCCCCCCCAAAATTACATCTCTTTATTTAAACTGCCATTTTTGTTGTTTCTAGAGTCTCTAATTGGATTGCTCTCGTCTGGATTTTATTGGTGTTTCGAGCGAAATATTTAGCCTACATTTTTTCCGCTATTGTCCGCTCGGATGGCTGAGGCTGTACGGGATGTCATAACGGATGCGAGGCCTATTAGAGAGAAATCCCAGAATAAAAAGTGCGCTCTTTCATTAGCTGTCCGTTATTCGTTTGTAATAATGTCATGAAGGCGTTTATTGAATTTATCAAACACAAAAGCGGTCGTTATTGCTCGCACAATGACAACCCTTTGATGTTCGGTTCTATAACAACAACAACAGCTCTATGGCCTACATCTCGATAAAACAAAAATTACACAACACTCTCTGATATCCGTGGATATGGAAATATCAGGTCCAAGTGTTTTTTTCTTCTTCGACGTGGTTATTTCTAGAATTTTGCTGAAGGCAGGGTTTATTTCGACGTGGAATGAAAGCTCCCGTCGTGGTTCTGGCATCCACAATCTGTCAATAACACGATCATTTCAGCTCTAAATAAATAGTAGCCGAAATGTGCTTTCAATATGTCACGAAGTCAGCTCAATAGTAGGTTTGCATTTAGATAGCTTAACGGTAAATGGAGCTGAAGGCCAAGCAAGCTTTAGATAAGGAATTCTTAGAAAGGTGAGAAAAAAACAGTCACGGAGACAGGAGATAAAGCTCTTTGTAAATGACAAGTTACCATTTGAAAATATAACAAGGAGCATATTTCAAGACTTATAAAAGCCTTCATTCTGTAAATCCAATTATTAATATAAATTAATCAATTAGCTCGGGTATATTGTTTTACATGAAGACAAACTGCCAACCTGTTTAAAAGCTTACTTGAAACTGCGGAAGAACAGTTTATTATCTAGTTGTCATATGGTGTTATTATAGCAAAGGGCCGTCTGTTTTAAAGCGTTTCAGTTATTTAAAATTTTTAGAAAATAATGTAATTTGTAACCCATCAGGCAAGCAATTAATTCGTTTGATTCTATTTGTTTAACATTTTTTGGATTGTAAAAAAAATAAATGTTACGTCTGCAATTGATATGTTATAATGCTTGTAATGATTTATATATAATCATAAATTAATGATGATAATAACAACACATTTCCCTATAATCTATAGGCTAAATATGTATCCTGTTCGTTTAAGCCTTCACAATTTTGTCATACAATCACTTAATCTAGTACAATCTTATTTAGGACGTAGAGGACTCGAGCGTGTGGTGACGGTGTAAAAATGATGGAAAAAAGGCAGCCAGAGCTCCGACCCGCCAGTCCTGATGCAGAGTCCGGTCCTGGAAAGCGCGAGGACTCCATCATCATCTCCAGACTGAACGGATGCAAGGAGCACGAGGAGCCGAGGAGGAGGCGGGAGGAGGAGGAGGAGGATGGGGAGGAGAAGGAGAAAGAGAGACAGAGGGGAGGGCGCTTGAAGGGGGCTGAGGAGACGGATGACGTTCCTCTGCAGAACTCGAGCAACGGGACCAGCATCAGCATCATCATCAACGGCGTTGCCAAGGAAACTGCCTCTCACAACGCCCTTGACCTGAAAAGGGAAGTGCCGGTGATCGAGCTCTCCAGGAGGGACGCTATAAAAGCGCTCGAGCAGAGGACTGAGAGCCATTTGGTGCCGATCACGGAACTTCGCAGACCTCCACCACTGCCGCTGCCTCCACCGCAACGAGACGACGCTCGAATGGTCCAACTGAGCCCAAACGCGTTTCCTGTCCCGGCCCGGGCCATGCTCTACAACCTGGCGCAGCCTCTTGCCGCCATCAACAGGTAAAGGTCCAGACAGAAGGGGAATCGAATGGCTTCATGAATGTATGTTTTATATGCCCAGTTTGAGTATTTAGCATATAAAGTTTGAAGGCTGAGAGATGTGGCCCTGCAGGGTTTGGATACTGTTGCTTGGAAATCATTTTAGTGTACATTCAGTTTACATTTCGGACATGTTTGTGCTTTTATAACAAAAAGAAATAGCCCAGGAATGTGCATGTGTGTGTTTCTTCCTACAGATGTGTGAGTGTGTCCCCAGTGCAAGAAGATTTAATGGTTTTACACAATGAAGACATATATGCTGAAATTCTTGTTCTTTCATATTCCTGTGCTCCTTTTTGTTTGTTTTCTGTTGCCATAGTCTCGGAGTGGATTCGGAGCAGTACAGCATGTACCCCAGCAACAGGGTAAAGCGCCGACCGGCGCCTTATGAGGTTGAACTCGACGAGGGTAGGCGCATTTTAGATCTTTATAAGTATGGTAAGACGCACTTCTGCTGTGTCCTCCGTCTGCCAATATATATAGTCTCTTAAACGTCCACTCTTCATCCCCATTGTCATCCATCTACTGACAGGGATCTACACTGTACTGAATCCGAGGGTGGCAAAAGATGCTTTGCAGAAAGGAACATTCAGTTTATCACCCAAATTAATACAAACATCCCAATTGGCATAACTGAGTGCTTCTAATCCAAGTCTACCTGTACCAAATGTAGGAGGATTTGGAGTTTATTTCATTTGAAACATTCTTTCCATCACTGCCCACTCACTGCCACATTCAGGGGTGGAGGATGGGGGTGCTGCTGCTGCCTCCATGCCAAGGTTTTACTGCAGAGTGGGCTGAAGGATTAAGATAGACTGGGTGTGTTCCAAGGGCGACAATAGCCTGGAAGACACCATTGTTGGGGGTGGGAGTACCTGCAGCAGGGCTTTTTTTCATATCTAAATAAATAAAAAGTGTATAAAATATGGAATACAGAGCACAGTTTCCCCCTAACACCATTACTTGGGGGTTGGTATGGTTCACAAAACCATGCTGCTACACTGAATTGTCTCACAGCATATTTTGGTAGTTTTTACAAACCTCTTTAGCTTCTGCTCTATCATGTTAATTTCAATGTATAACGGAGGACAGATTTTCAACTTTATTCTTTGGGGTTTGAAACTTTTAGTTTATACTTTATGCATTTTTCCCCAACAAACCTTGGTGCATCCTTTCTCCTGCTGCTGCTTCTTCCATTGTAATTGTTGCATGTGTTGCTCTGCAGTTTTTATACCGCATTATATGTTTCAGCTTTGCATTTCATGTTCTTTTTTGTTACTATCTCTACTCAATGGTGACTCTCCTTTCACTGCCTCTCTTTTCTCCTTTGTTTCTGTGCTAGCTGGCCAGCCAAAGATCGTCCGCCGTATCTTCACAAACAGTCGTGAACGTTGGCGGCAGCAAAACGTAAACGGGGCCTTTGCAGAGCTCCGTAAACTCATCCCCACACACCCCCCGGACAAGAAGCTGAGCAAGAATGAGATCCTGCGGCTCGCTATGAAGTACATCAGTTTCCTCTCCAACCTGCTGGAGGATCAGGACGGAGGGAGGAACGTTGGCAGCACAACTGACGGGGAAACAGGGCTGCTGGTTGGGGCTCACGAGAGTGGCCCTCAGGGGGGACCACATCAGGACACGGTGGTTGGTTTGGTGAGGGACGATCTTCTGGAGACAATGTCACCAAGCTCGAGCTGTGGAAGCCTGCCTGATGGCGATGCCGAAGGCAGTCCAGAAAGCTTTATGGAGGACCAGGACTCGCCTCCAGCTCCAAGGACTCTAACAGCCTCACGTGGGCCCCCGCTGCACCTAGCTGCTCGAGATCTGAGGCGCAACGGGCGCCCAATAGATGGCTCCAGTCGCCGATGATACAAACGCCAAAAGACGAGAAAGCCTGAGACTGGAAGAGGGCAATGAGAGGGACTAAAAAAAGAGGGGGATACGCTCAGGAACTGTTAGCTTCGAGATGTCAGTGTAAGAAAATCAAGCTCTTTATAGAGAGAGCGAGGTTTCAGAATGGATCATAAGTACTTCTCCAAACAACACCTGAGGCAACACTGATAAATAGCTTCAGTATTCTGTTGAATTTGATATGACAAAAGACTTGTAAATTCTGCATGTCTCTCGTCTTTGACTGACCTGCGGATCATATTTTATGTGTTTTTAAAATCCAAAAAACTGGATATTCAAAAGATCGTGACACACATACACACACACGCACACACACAAAAGATGCACCTGAACCATCAAGTTGAAACCAAACAAAAAATCAATCAAGAGAAACTTGATAAAGATAATATCAATTTTAATTTTAATGATACATTTTTTGAGTGTGGTGCAGCCAGAATAAATCCAATTTGTTCCAGAATGCTTCAAGTAAATAAAATTCTATGAAAAATCCTGGAGACTTATCCCCAGTTAATTCAGTGTGTTAGAATACTGACATAAAAAGTTCGCCTCATCTGGAGGTGGTAAACAAACTATCTGGACTCTATTGTACCCATGCAGTTGCGTATGTATTGTAGATAGCACCATATTTCCACTGCACAATGTAACAACAGTGACTGGAGTTCGAGTCATGTGGTTTAAGATGTACCGTTGTGTGTTTGTCAAAGCTAAATGGTCTTTGAGGAGACATTGAAATGAGGACAGAGGAAGAGAACTGAATCAAGTACATCAAATGTGGTACCATAAGTCTGTCACACTTTGGTGATGAGAAATGACACCAAATATGGCGACAGACAGATAAACTGTTTCACTGCCTGGGTTGAAAACATTGGTTTGAAATAGCTGTGGAGGTACAAGACATGCAGTGTTTCTTAAAGTGTACAAACATATGAGTCATATGGTATCAAGACATGACTCATGCAGTCCTTTTGATATGAATGTTTCAGTGTTTTTTTAACTGTAATGCAGTTGTAGATTAGTAAGGTACACAATAAATCCCTTCATTGCCGCATTTCATACACACACACACACACACACACACAAAAAAAAAAAACCACACACACACACACACACACACACACACACACAAACACACACATACACGCACACACACGCGCACATCACACAGTGTTAATATCATAACAACACCAGCAGTTTTTCACAAATGCAGTTAAGTATTGCTCACTGTTTGTTGGTTGTTCTGCTTTTTCAGCAGGACCTAGTAGCCTATATTGGTACCTTTGGTAACTATGGTATTTTATGACTTGCAGTAAAGGGACAGTGTACGTTTGGTAATGACATATTTGTTGTATGATAGCTGTATCTATAAATATATCCAATGTTAAAGCGATGAATTTTATACAAAACCCCTAAATAAAACAAACAGAGGACAAGACTAGTACTTTATTTTACTTACGCATACTGTCCATATGTTTCTATAATCAAACATGTTTACTTTTTCACCACATTTATCCATGCATTACTATAATTTGTATACCATTTAAAGGCTTTATCCACAGATTTTGGGGTGAAGCTCATACCATTCAACTTTTTTCTCATTTCATCTGTACACAGAGCGAGTAGTAACAACCACACACCTCGTCTTGAAATTCCCCCAATGAATGCTGGAATCCTCACTTCCTCCCAACAAGTGACAACTTCCTGTAGAGGTTAACGTGTCTCGGTGACCTGCAGGATATCCTGCCATTGTGAAAGTGGTTTGGACAGCCTCCTCTGCACTCGTTTGCACACTGTTGTGTCTGTACACAGCCGAACAGCCTGCGAGTTATGCACTTATGCAATCGAAAAGTGATGCTCATCAGCCTGTGGTTATTTAAAAGAAATTTGGTGTTAAATGCTCCCTCTTTTCTTTTCATTCCTGCTTGCCTATTTTCCATAACTTCAGCTCCACTTCTGCAGCAGCATCAGCTTGTAGACATTTCTAAAATCTTTCTTTAAAACTATAACTGCTTTCAGAGAGCATCAGAGACATCCAGGTGTTTGGAGACCCCTCCTGTTTGCAGACTGACTGAGGGGCTCTCAGGGTTAATGCCTGCCAAACATTTACCTGCCTCAGTGTTCCCAACTCTCCAAAAACACACAAAAGGGAGGGATACAGGCAGTGTGGGTGTGTGTGTGTGAGAGGGATTGAAAGCGAGGGAAGGAGAGGAGGCTTGTTGTAGTGTACATGTTTGTGTGTTTGTGAGAGGTGGCTTTAGTGAGTGTGTGTGCTTGTTCTGCATGGATCTGTCTGTCTGTGTGTGTGTGTGTGTGTGTGTGTGTGTGTGTGTGTGTGTGTGTGTGTGTGTGTGTGTGTGTGTGTGTGTGTGTGTGTGTGTGTGAGGGAGCTGGCATGTGTGCGTGTTTATCAGCTCTGTGCAGATGGGTGGCAGAGTGGCTCTTGCAGCCAAATGATTCAGTATGCTAATGAGTTGTTATCTGTGCTGCTGCAGGAACAATATACTGTCTTTCTCACAGTGGGAATCCAGCCTGTTGGGAACAGATTACACTGCACACACCGCCAAGGTAGTTATTTATATTTTCACACTGAGCAGGGGAAAATACATAAATGCACACACACACGCATCCACAGATAGGTCTATAAACAAACAAACAAAATAAAATTTTAACACACACATACACACACCACAACATTGGCACGGACAGTACTTTAAATAAGGTGGAAATTTGTGGTAAATTGATGTTTTTCACCAGTACATAGGGTGTCATTCTGGACTTTCATCTTTAATAAGTTTCAGTGTTTAAAATATAGCCTTTATCAAAGTTAACTTTTTATTTACATTTTTTCCACTTAATAAAGTCCTTCCATTAGATATACATTGTAGGTTAACAAAACAAGACTCTGCTGAGAAATGAAACCCTTTGAGCCTTGTTTTAAACATACAAAATGGTCAAAAAAGTGATTGTTATAATCAGAATCTAGGCTTATTAATTCAAAAATTTACATTTAAAATAAAATCATAAGATTTTATATACAGTGACATCTAATTTATATTTTTACAACTGTATAAGCCACAGAATGTCAGATGCTGGACCTTGATGAGACAAAATTATGCCCTGCCTTTGATGACCTCGTCTTCACAAAGAATACAAATGTAAAGAAAATATAGTCTGTCTTTCTTAATGTTTGTTGGACATGAATTAAATATAATTCCCAGATGTTGTTTATGTATAAAATGTCATCCTTCATTTTACTTCCTTGTCCCTTATATTCCACCAAAAACAACCCTGGTCCAGCATTCGCTCTAAATTGTAAACACGGCTGGAAAACAGAAGATACAAGTCGCCTGCTGATTTACAAAAATGAGCAAGACATGACAGAGATCTAGAGAGTTTTATGTTGTAATATAGGGATAATTATGCCAGAGGAAGGGTAACTGGAAACACTTCAACTACCAATGTAAATTTAGTCACACTATTTTCTATTTCATTCATCTTATTTTTTATGTTGTCAGTCTTCTTCTGCATTGGATGGATTGCTACTCTGTGAAGGAAAACGAGTTATTACCATTTTAATCTGAAAGGGGTTTTGACAGTTTGGAGTCTAATGAGATATAGCATTTGTAAAAGTCAAAGCTATTTTTTTCTGTACAGTGAGGGTACAGCAGAGTATAATTTATGGTGCATCCATCTCTCTGCTGCAGAAGGTTATCCTCCCTGCACGCTGCTAAGGCAGCTAATCTGTTGTTATGGCCGTGTAATGTCAATGAGATATTATTTTTTACTCATATCAGCCTCTGGGTGATGTATTTTCTTTAAAACAATATCAGGTTTCTGTGTTCCTGTGGTTCTAAATCACCTTCAACACTGTCTTTGGTAAGAACTGATAATTAAGGGTGAAACAAGGTACTAATTATATATTTTTTACATGTCAGTGTTGTCTTGACTACAGGCCTAAATCATCACAATATTCACATATTGAGCCAAATCAGTTCTATAAGCAGAAATCAAGATCTAGTGGAGATGAAATTCTTCACATTACCCATTGTAAGAAAACAAACCTGCATTGAACGCTGATGTTGTTCTTTCTTACTGTCTGTAATGTTTTTCTGTGCTTATTTCAGCATACTTTGAATTACGTCATCCACTGTATTATTTGTTAATTGAGACTTCAACCTCTTATCCTCTGCAACATTTTCATTATTTTCTCTGTACTGATGTCTGCATTGAACAATACTCTCCTCTCCACAAAACTCAGACACCTTACACCCTCTAGTGGGAAACAAATGCAATCATGGCTTATTTGACTCAATTGTTTTTGAATCATAAAACTGGCCTCACTGGCACAGTGCTTATCTGTCCTAATTGTAATTGTAATGTCTAATGGCTTATGAATCAGCATTTAGTTCTGCTGTGCATAAATAAAACTCAAGGGTCATCCATTTCATGCAAAGTCATTTTTAATGCATTGTTGCAAAGAATTGAAATGTTGTATTAAGCACTATAATGAAGTGCCATCCATTTACTAATAGAGTAAAGCAAGTAGAGCATTTGGTTTGATTAGCATGACTGCAGCAAGCAGAATTGAGCTGAATCATATTAATCCAACAGAACAGTGCAAAAGGCTGAAGGTTTCGTAGAGTCTACGAGAAGTTACAATCAGAGCTCATTCAGGTTCAAAGGTCACATTTACATGTTTTCCACAGCAGGAGGTTTGATATTTAAATCTGGGTAAAGCAGGAAGCCAGTGAAGGTGCTGTCGTCCTCACTGCTGGAGTAAACTCCATTCCAATCTCTCAGCGTCTCCAGCCACACTTGATCACCTTCAATGAGGTGCAGCAACGCAAGATTAGAAGCCTGATCGATATCTTGGCCATACAGGGAGTCCCGTGTCCGTAGCTTACGTACCCCATTAACCACTAGGGCAGCACGCACAGGTCGGTTGCGCACTGTGATGTGGTAGCTGAATAAGTAGACCCCCGGGTAGGTGACATTAAACTTGTTCAGGTTAGGGTCCCAGTGCCCCTCCCCATTATAAAAACCTTATCAAACTTGACAGGCAGACTGGGTGGAGGGAAGGACCTGCTCGGGAACAAACCCACACTAAACGCAGAGCGGATCTGCTCCACACTTTCACCTGCTGGACCTTTAGGGCCCCGAGGCCCACGCCCACCTTTAGGACCTCTCTCGCCCCTCTGTCCTGCCATCCCCCTTCCCCCTGGAGGTCCCGGTGGTCCTCTTGCACCAGTTTCCCCCCTTGCTCCGGGAGGCCCTGGCTCCCCTCTTGCTCCTTTAGCACCATCTGTTCCATTAAAGCCCGGAGGCCCCATGCCACCCCTCAGACCAGGGGGCCCACGCTCCCCTACATCACCTTTGTGGCCTGGTACACTCTCACCTGTGAATCCCTGTTCCCCTCTCTGACCCTTTGTCCCAGCTAGCCCAGGGGGACCCAAAGGCCCCTCTCTCCCAGTGCTACCCTTAGTCCCATTCAGGCCGGGCTCTCCTCTTTCTCCTGGGTCCCCTTTCAGGCCACCGAAGCCGCGTTCTCCTTTCTCTCCTCTGGGGCCTGGATCACCTGTAGCATGTGTAGTAAGACATGTTTTTTTGGATTGCTTTCATTGTCAAACAGAAATGTACATTTATATCTTTCACTGGGATTCAAACAGGTTAGCATAGTGAGTAGCTTATATGGTTTTGTTAGAGCAGACTTAAAGTTTTGAAATTAGTTCCAATAAAAATGTCACACCTCTTTCTCCTGGTTTCCCCGGGATCCCATGGGCACCAGGAACACCCATTGGTCCTTGGGGGCCTCTTTCACCTGCGGTAGTGTTGATAAATAAAGCGTAGAGAGTGACATCCAAAATTAACTTATACAGCAACAAAGGAGGGAGATACAAAGGGAGATAAATGGACACACAATCAGAAACTCTCCTGCTGTCATGCCCCGTTGTACCTATGTCGCCATTGAGTCCGTTGGACCCTGGTAGTCCTGCTGGTCCAGGAGGTCCACGGGGCCCTATATCTCCCTTTTCTCCTGGTAACCCTGGAAAGCACAGAAAATTTTAAAGAAAGACGAATACCAAGCTACAAAAGCTGATTCACCTGAAAATGATAATATTTCTTTACCTAGGGGGCCCCTCTCTCCTGCCGGTCCTGGTGATCCCTTCTCCCCCATGGGCCCCATGGGGCCTCTCTCTGGTGGGCAGCACTCACAGATGTTGAAGAAACATTCACTGTAGTCAAGTGTGAAGTTTCCTGGAGTGTTCCCAGGGGGCGCTATGGCATCAGTGTGAAAATCAGTGGGGTAGGTGTCACTGGAGTAGGTGGTGCTGTCTGTTGGGGACAGGGAGTAGGCATCCATCATGACCTCAGTTGTTTCATCTGTGTGCATACTGGACGGGGACATGGTGGTGGTGGTGGTGGTCCTCCTGAAACCTCCACCTCCACCTCCGCTCCCAGCTCGAGGTGGCTTCTTGGTGCTTTGAGGTCTGGGCCAGCGTGTGGTTCTGGCACTTGAGGTCAGCACGGCCATCAGAACAACAAGGAGAGTAGTCAGGAAGACTAGATGAGCTGGTGGCATGCTGACAGCTTGACACTAGAACCTGTATGAGAGACAGCAGAAATTATTGAAAAATAGTGAGATAATAAGATAAAATGTCTATCAATCAACCAATTTGTATTTATATAGCTCCAAATCAAACCCAAAGTCTTATCAGACACTTTACAGATGCAGACTGTACGCTTGTGAATATGAAATATAGAGGCAAAACATTAATCCACCCATGAGGAGACACTTAGCAACAGTGACACTTTTTAAAAGGAAGAAACCTAGGACATAACCAGACTCATTCTTTGACAGCCATCAAATGACAGACAAAAGGACAAAAATAACTGACAGACACATGGATTAAAAAACAAACATATAAGATGGTGAGACAAACATGGGGACAGGAATGAAGACAGACTAACAGTAAGACAGTGACTGGAAAATTGTACTCCTGTATTGTCTCTTGAGGAAGAGACACGATTACATAAAAAATCAGGGACAGACAAAAGGCTGGCAAACAGAGGGGACACCATGGAAGATGAACAAAACAGGCAAAAAGATGGAGGGCAGACAGGAAGACCATAAAAACAGGGAGACAAACTGGAAGGTAGGCAGACAAACAGAAGACAGAAAAACAGAGGGACAGACAGAACAGGCCAACAGATAGATAGTATGACAGAGGCACAGGGGGACAGACAAGGAGACAGACATAAAGGGAGACACACTGGAGCAGGACAAACAAGGGAAGAGAGGAAGACAGACCAAAAAGGGGACACACAGGAAGACAGACAAAAAAGTGGGACATACAGAAAGATAGACAGGGGGACAGATAGGAGACAGAAAAGCAGGAAGTCAGGCAGGAAGGTGTGAACGGTGTGACATCCTAGATCTTTAAAAACCATATGTTCTTACCTGATGTTGAAGATGTTGACTCTGCATTCCATCTCCTCCAGCTACTGATAGATGCAAACTGCCTCGGTCTTTATATTGTCCTAGTAGCTCCACTTCCGCACCTTTAAGCCAACGCCAAAACAAGGGGGAGAAACACAGGGGGTTATGAGGAGGTAGGTGGGCTGGCAGGAACTGATTATGTGACTCCTGAGGGATATGAAATAAAGCAGGTTGTATACAAGGCAAGACTTTATTCTTCGTGATCGGGGGATATGATTCCAGGGCTCAAAGATACACACAGCTAAGTGTTGGTGCTTTACACACAAACAGCAGAAATATAAAGTTACACACAAAGATACACGTGTACGTATGCAAACAGCACACACACACAAGCTCACACATTGTTAGTGATGAATAACATCTCATATTAGAGTAACAGAGTGCAAACCCCTTGTAGTGACCACACCATCTGGCAGAACCTCAAAGCAGAAAATGGATCAGTGTAAACCCAGCGGGAGAAGGATCAATGTCCCAAAACAGACGCTGTGGCAACACTGATCCAACCGTTCACTTCCTTGATCTTACCAAGCTTAAAGGGCCCAGTAAACCCAGTAAACTTCCCAGAAACCAAACCTGAAAGTACCCAGCCCCTCTGAACTAAGCTTTAAACTCCTCAGAACGTGTGTAAGATGTAGTTTCAGGCTCTGACATTTACTCTGAATCCTCAGTTCCTGGTAGTTTGCCAAGGTTCAACTCAAAAACGGAGGGGGGCGCAAGGGTGTTGTCAGAGGGACACCTTCAACCCTGACAAAAGAGACTGAGAAGGGCGAGGACCGGCTGAGAACAAACTGTCAAAACATCAGTGCATCTCTATATACTAGACATATATTACTGTGTACTATATCAAAATGCAGACTGACAGCAGCTGTTTGGCTGTTTATACTCAACATGAGTCCCTTAGCGCTCAAAGCTTTTTTTATTGTATAATATTTGTTTGATGTGGAGGGGGGGACCACAGGGGGATCCAGGTACAGTTTTACAGGGGCACTGGCCCCTGTTGGCCCCTCCCCAGAACCGCCACTGCAGCCAGTTTAGGCTTTTTTGCTTTTTTACAGAATATTTCCTTAATTCTGTTTTGGCCCCATCCATCCATTATCTTGACCGCTTATCCCCTCCAGAGTTCCAGGGGCTGGTGCCAATCCCAGCTGACTTTGGGCGAAAGGTAGGGTACCAACCTATCATAGAGCAAACATGGAAGACAGACAACCACTCACGCACCCACTAACACCCAGTAATACCTACGGGCAATTTAAAGTGAGTGAGCATGTTTTAGGACTGTGGGAGGAAGCCGGAATAGGCCTACCCAGAGAGAACCCAGGCATGCACGGGGAGAGCATCCTAAACTCCACACAGAAAAGGCACCTGCCCGACTGGGGACTTGAGGCAGGTACCTTCTCGCTGTGAGGTAACAGCACTACCCACTGCACCACCACTGCACCACCATGCAGCCTGTTTTGCCCCCCCTCCTCATCCAGATCCACTGTCTATTTTTAACTGCTTCTGACATTTCCTTTACTGTCTTTCTCAAATTCTGTCCATGCACTCCCAATTCTTCCAGTATTGTGAGAGAGCTGATCGTGCTACAAACCCTCTACATCTACTGGACAAACTGTAACCTTCCAGCTTTGCTGCTCTGTTTCTGCTGCCAACTCTGTGTACCTAAGCCTTTTCCTTTCATACGCCTCCTCCACTGAGTCCTCCCAAGGCACTGTCAGTTATATATAATAATCCCTCTCTGTCACTGCTTGACCAGAGCACTATGTCAGTCATCAGATTAGTGGAAACAATCTCCTGTGGCACTACAAGTTTTCCTCCGAAGCCATACCTGCATCTCCCAATCTACCTCCTTTTAGGTTTTCTGATAAGGACTGATTTGACATCTTTAACTGGAAGAACTGAGAACATTCTGAAGTGGGAGACCCACATTTCTAGAGCCTACAGGATTTCCCTCTTATCAACCTTATTAAATCTTGAATAATAGTTGTGACTCTGTAATATTCAATAGCCTTTAACAAAGAAATTTCCATTCAAATCTTCCTAGATGATGCTTATTAAGACATTTTTGTAGTCCTGAGTGAATCTCAATAAGCTTTGTACAGTACTGATCATATGAGGTGATCAGCATCTTACAAAAAACCCTGGTGCGAAAAATCCCGATAAGCAGAATCTTTTGCTGCATAAACACACACACACACACACACACACACACATATAAACACACACACACACACACACACACACACACACACACACACACACTCCCACCCACCCATACCCCCACACAATGCCAACAACTACAAAATACAAGCTACAACTGTGCCCAAATAACTATCTCTTTCAAAATCAAAATCTACCCCATAAATGTAGACTCTGCTCAAAACTGTGCCCCAGTTTTACCCGGTTATACCTCACAAGAATAACGCATGAATAGGAAATCCCATCATTGACTGTAAATGGCAGGACCGGAGTGTAATGCGACACGTAGCCTCCAGGGGGCAGTGTTCGGTCAATGAAGTTACTGCTGTACATCTTACATCCGAGCAAACGCCTGACTTACACGGACTTGATTACGGTAACCGGCAATAACAGCCTTTTTTATAATGCAATATCGGTTTTTATCTGTTCATGAGTATTTTATTTACATTTAAATTCTTCTGCATTGTATTACAGCTACTTTGTGTGTGTGTATAAGGATTCTTCTAGATTTGTATTCTGTCATGTAGATTAAGTTCTCTTGTTCATGCAGGGTTTTTGCAGAACTTTAAAATGTGTCCTGATGATTGTGATATGTTATGAAGTGTTACTTTATGTGCTTTAATACGAGTACAGTAATATGTCATATTACACTGGATGACATCATCAGTTTTTTCCGCAGCTTCAGTCATTGGTTCCAACATTTAGCTTGTCTAGCGCATGAGACTGCGGCTGCGCAGTCCTGTCGGCGGCCACTTCACCATCAAAAGCGAGCCAGTAACAAAGTTGCTTAATCTAACAATATACTTCCGGAAGAGACTTTCAAAATAAAGCCTTGCATTCACGATCATTATATACAATTTCATGTAATATATATATTATGTAATATATTATAAAAAAATATATAATATATAATGTACAACACGAGTAGAGCTTACGCTATTTTATGTTTTTTTTTTTAATATATTTTATTTGTGTTTTTTTTTTCTTTTCTTAACATATACACACTCGCACACAATAGACACAAGACACCATGAAAGATAACACATGCAGGGTGTTGCAAATCTAAGGATCCACAGCTAGTCCTCAGAGGCTAAGACATCTACAAAAGAAAGGAAGGTTCCCCCTGCTTCCAAAAGATTCCGTTGTCTTACAATTATTACTTAGTTTAAAAAACAAACAAAACTAAAGAGAACACCAACAGAAATCACACACAAAAATAACCCCATAAACGCTGTTTTATGCTTTATTATGAACATTGTCGCTACTTCCGGTCTTATTCATACTCCCTCTTGGTGCATTGACGGAGCTAAGCAATGGAGGCGTGTGTGTGTAAAATGTAATGTTATTGCGGAGACCGAATACACAGAATATCTAAAAGGAGAAACGGGGTCAACACCGGAGGAAGAAGGAACAAACGCCAAGTAATATTTCGCAGACTTTCGTCCTCCTCCTGTGATTCCCATGTCTCTCTCCGGGGTGGGTCTAACCCAAAAACACCGTCAACCAACAATGGGCTGTGGGAGCTCGGGTAGACTCGGAGAATTCTCCTGCAGCTGTTCAGAGAGCCGAGGATAGGACCAAGACATCGGACCGAGTCGATGAGGGTCGCTTGTGCGCTTTTGTGCTGCGTCTCTCGGCCCGGTGTCCGTTCACATGCGGTAATAGAGGAGAAACTTGAAGGCCTTTTCAATGTTGAAATACAGTCTTTGTCAGACATTGTGGTGGTGAATCGATTCCTTCATATTTCTGCTGAGTGGATGGAGTGAATAGTGCAAAAAAAAAAAAAAAAAAGAAGGGGGGAGAGACAGACTGCAGTTTGGTCGCGTGTGATGATAGGAGACACAATGACGCTCTTGTCTCTTCTGGGTCGGATCATGCGTTATTTTCTCCTCAGGCCTGAGACATTGTTCCTGCTCTGCATAAGTCTGGCGCTGTGGAGCTATTTCTTCCATACGGACGAGGTGAAAACCATCGTCAAGTCCAGCCGGGACGCCGTGAAGATGGTGAAAGGGAAAGTGGCGGAGATGATGCAGAATGACCGGCTGGGGGGCCTCAGTATACTGGACGCGGAGTTCTCCAAAACATGGCACTTCAAGAACAACAACGTAGCTGTGTACTCTATACAGGGCAGGAGGGATCACATGGAGGACCGCTACGAGGTCCTCACAGATATCACCAATAAGAGCCATCCGTCCATATTCGCGATATTTGACGGTCACGGTGGAGAGGTAAGCTGGGATTGGAAGGAGGGAGGGGAGGGGAGGTGAGGGGAGGGGGTTATCACAATGCTTTTGTGTTTGAAGTCATCCAGACCTGAAGACCTGCTGCTGCACAAGAGGTAACATTATGCTGGTTTATCATAGAGACTTATTCCCACAGATCCCTTATTTCCTCATGTGATTAAAGAGGATGACAAAATATTTGAAATACATCAGAGTATTTTTAGGGAATTTTAAAAGCAAAATGTCATGTTTTTAGAATAGATAGAATATAGAATAGAATAGAATTTATTGTCATTGCAACAAGTACAACGACATTGAAAGGTTCATGCCTCATTAGGTGCCATTTAAAAGAGACAAAAACAATTGATATATAAAAATGTATAAATACAGGAATAAAAAAAACCCACTGTCAGACACACACAACATACAAATCAAATCACGGAGCAGCAAAGTTCACACTTGAGGGACAAGATCACTAGAAATTCCCTCCACAGGGAGACATGTTTCTATGGTAACATACATATTTGCCCTCCTCCCCCACCACCCCTCTCCTTCATCATTGTTTTCTTTTGTGGAAACACCTTCTCCACCCTGCTGCCAATCAGGGAGGTAACATGAAATCCATCACAAAGAGAGAGAGAGAGAGAGAGAGAGAGAGAGTGTGTGTGTGTTTGTTTGTGTAAGGTTTGTCTTTCATTCCTCCGCCCCCTCTGTCTTCAAGGGTCAATGATTTCTCATGACCGCCTTTAGACCATGTGCTCCAGACGCCATCTGTCGCATCGCCACTGTCCCCTCAGAAGTTCCAGTGTATGACTCAACCCTCTGAGTGATATTTGATATTAATACTAACTGTTTTGCAGCACAGTTGTCCAGTTGTTAATTGTAGTTCCTTTCAGAAAGTTTAGACTTTAAGATTGTAAGGAACACAATGTTGACCCAAACTAGAGCCACAAAACTACTGGGAACATTACAAAGAGTAAATTGTTCCATGAACAATTCCATGTTTTATGAGCTCTAGAGCTCAATGTGTTGTCCTAACATTGCTTTATTAATCTAATGGGCAATTTAAAACAGCCACATTTTTAGTAAACTGTCACTGACAGTCAAGAAAAGCTGCAAATATTCTCATTAAAGAGGGACTGGAACAACTCAAATTTAGATTTTGCCTACAAAAGGACTTCTTTTGGTTTACTTGTTTTTACATAGCATTCAACACTGAAGCTATTCTTTAAGATGTGTTGTTTTAGCTCTATTAAATATTTTCTTTACCAATATTGACTAACTCATTCATCAAAACTGTCTTTTGAAAAGGCACACTTCAAACTCTGTGTTTGCTTAGTTAGCTTAAAGCAGAGAAAAATATAACAATTCTGTTGGTAAGTAAAAAAAAAAAAAACTAGGGCTGCATCACATGATTATATGAACTGTCAGCACAACTGCACATTATTTTCTTGAATAGATATTACTTTTTTGTGAATAAAATGTTAAAAATGTGTTTTTCTTTAGCTGAAAAGGATACCAATTTCTTGTTTTTCTCACAACACATTGACATCTGTTCAGAAAATATGATCAAATACTCAAAAGTTGAATAAATATCAACATGGTTCTCAATTGATTTAACCCTTGATATTTAATTAGTTAATGATGATTAAATTAGTTGAAATCTGTGTATTGAGCTACTGTCATAGTTAGGAGCACTGTCTATGAAACCATATGTACTGCAAGCATAACATCAATTAATACCAGAACCTTCTTTTTGTGTCTGAGGTGCCACACTTAATTCATCATTTGGATACAGACAAGTATGTAGAATTACCAGCTCTGCTTTTAAAGCTACAGCAAGAGTTTCTGTGAGTTGTATTCATTCATAGAGTAGGAGAGAACAAACAGGGAGTAGTGGTTGTTTACTGTTCTAAATCGCTCCGTCTATTCCTGTCACATAAACAAATATTCATCCTTACTCTCCATCCTGATTTCTCCCTCGTTCTTCCTCACTTTTGCTCTTTTTCTGCTGCATTTCTTTCCCCCTTATTCATAACTGTAACACTTTGTTTTCATGTTAGGGCCCTTTTTATATACAAATAGAAAGAGGTCACTCTGACATCAACCTTGGTCCGAGATATAAAATGCACACTCGGTTTCAGAGACACAGCTCCAAGTCTAAAAGGTAGCAGTAAGTCAGCGATTAATAAGTCTAATGTTAAAGCTCATTTGCAAAACTATGTTTACTGTCTAAGACTCTGAGTGCTAGAGGTTTTTGGGAAAGCCTCCTGAAAGTCTGGATATCCTTCCAAATTTATTTGAGATGTTACCAAGTCAAATATGTGCACAGACTGCTTGCTGTCTCTGGCAGGGCAGTGTGTTCTGACCTGAAAATATGCAGTGAAACTAACTCTCTCTCTCTCTCTCTCTCTCTCTCTGTCTCTCTCTCTCTCTCTCTCTCTCTCTCTCTCTCTCTCTCTCTCTGTCTCTCTCTCTCTGTCTCTCTCTCTTACTCTATCTCTCTCTCAAATTTTAAATTCAAATTCAAATAGCTTTATTGGCATGAAAGTTAAAACAGTATTGCCAAAACATAAACAAAATCACTTCAAACAATATGTACAATCACAAATAAATCAACAAGTATTACTATCCAAGCTTATTAAAGATTAATAGTATATTCAATATTTTTAAATTATAAACAGAATGAAAACAAAAGGATGATTACAGTGTTAATAATAGAGAATAGGGTTAGAATCTCTGTGGTGTGTGTATGTACAGGTCTGATTAGATAATGGTGCAGGAATGTTCTCTCTCTCTCTCTCTCTCTCTCTCTCTCTCTCTCTCTCTCTCTCTCACTCTCTCTCTCTCTCTCTCTCTCTCTCTCTCTTTCCCTCTCTCTATCTATTTTTTTTTATCAAGGCAGTGAGCTATGACCCAGAATTATGAAAGTCAGCACAAGCCACTTCTCCTCTTTTAACATGATTTACTGACACCATCCACTGTAGACTCAGGAACTTTAACTGGCTTTCATACTCTGCTGTGTGAAATTGAATTTATTGACACGTGCTAACTCAAATGGCAAATAAGATTTAACAAAGCAGAAATAGCCCAAAAGAGATCCACTATACAGATTATTGAACTTTTGGTCCAATCATACACTTACTCAGAAAATATTTGACTCATTTATGGAGCCATTAACAGCTCCTGGGTTGGCATTTTCCAGTTTTTACGGCTAATGGAAATTTACACTTGAAGCTTTTTTTTCTGATCAAGCCTCACTGAGGGCCTCTCTCCAATTAAAATAATGAGTGACTACACTCATACAGGAAGCATGGAGAGAGAGGGGGAGGGGGCAGCAGAGAGAGATGGCTTCACTCATGATTATTGAAAATATTATAATCTCTTTTAAAAAAAATGAAATCATATTATTCACTGAAAATAAAATTAATTATCTTAACTCTGGAATTGTTAGTATAGTAGAGTCACTTATATTAATAAAACACACATGACTTCACACTAAGTCTGTAGAACCAGCTCATCAGAACATTATAAAGATGAGATGACCCAAAGTGCCCTGATTTCCATAGGAACCATGAATATGATATATGCACTCTCTTTCTCCTCGGACATTAAGATAGTATAAATTTTCCCCTTTTTATATGTGATTTTACGGTATTAGCATAATGGAAATCTTGGCATAGATAATGAGAGAAGAAGCAGATGAGTAAGGGCAGAAGGAGGAGGAGAGAGAGAAGGAAAAGGAGGAGGTCGTTAAATAATTCAGTGCAGAGCACCTGCTGTTTGAAAGAAAACTACACATTCAAAGCTGTATGTTCCATATATTGACTCTGGATATTAACGTCATTGTATTTTTAGATAACCCTGAGGATAGATGCTTGAGCTGGAATATGAGGAAATATGTTAAAAATAAAGACAGTATAAAGAGTAAGATTATTTTTCTGCTTATTTAGTAGAAGATAAAAGCACAAAACAACTCTTGTACATAGTAAAACGTGCTGTAAATAACTTATTATATCTTACATTCATAGAACTATGCACACCTTATAAAGTTCTGACCTGCATGTTAGGAAATTGATGCATATTTATTTACCCATCAGAGATGAGGAACAGAAGCATGTACTGTATTTTGAGTGGCATTTTTGGCCACCTGACAATCTTAACCTCGCCTTTTTGGCTCAGTTTTAGTGTCCACCAATCCCTGACGACAAATATGGCTTTTTATTTTATAAATGGCTGACTGTGTTCCCCTAGCTAGTTGCTAACTGTGCCTGTCTGCCATTAACTTTGAGGCCAAAAAAGTCAGCCCATTAATCAGAACTGTTTATGCCAAAAACAGCTGCAAAGTGCTGGAAAGTGTGGAGAGAGTGAAACAAAACAATAAGAGCATCCCTTACTGTTTTACCATTAGATTAGATTAAAGAACTTAAGAATGCCACCAGATGCCTACTTTGGGAAATATAAATGAAATATTATTGTGTATAAGTGTATCAAACAAGCAGTAAGGTTTCCAGCCATTGTCCATGTATCACTGACCTAACACTGAGCGTTACTTTATATTTCTATGCTGGTTTGGAATCATTGATGCCCAATCCGCTCAGTACTTTGTCTGTACTTATCTCTTTGCCCCCCTCCTCTCCGTGTCTCAGGCTGCAGCTGACTATGTGAAGGCCCACCTGCCTGACTCACTGAAGCAGCAGCTGCAGGGCTTTGAGAGAGAGAAGAGAGAGAGTGCTCTCTCTTACGCCAACATCCTCGAGCAACGCATCCTGTCCGTGGATCGTGAGATGCTGGACAAGCTCTCTGCCAATCATGATGAAGCAGGTCAGGAGGAGGGGAGGGAATTTATATGTGTGCTTGTTTTACGCCCAGCCTGAGACAGGTATACTCATATGCATAATAGTGTGTCATTGGGTGACAGTTTACTAAGCAACAGATAAGGAGTTTCCAAATTAGACACTAATAAATATTCATGGGAAAGCTGGGTGAGAGTTTCAGGAGCTGAGAACAAATAGCTGGGATATACTGTGACAAAATACTAGAAAAAATGTGAGTAATTTTTTTACTTCAGCGCATTAGGTGTTAAATCTAAATTAGATTTTGAAATTTGACATGATGTATGTATGACAGGTGATTGCTTGATTATTCTGGGCTTTCATTAAACTATCTCAGCTGACAATCGTCATTTTGACAATGATATTTTGGTCACAAAAACATCAAAAGTCTATCTGTTCCTTTTTTTTTTTGCAGCCCAAAACATCAAGCACACAAACAATTATGTTGAAAATTATAGCAAATTTAACTTTAACAGTTTTAGTCAATTTGAATCCAAACCTCAACCTTTGCATGAATCAACCTGCGCTCCCCGTTTTGTCAAACACTGTTAAGATTATACCTTCATCCATCATTCACCGGCTCTTTACCACACACAGCACAGCTATCAAATGTATCATATCTCATTCACACAATGTTTGTAATAGGACTGTTTTGTAACATTATATTGTTGAACAATCTCATTTGTGCAGCTGGTACTCTTTCCACTGATGCAGAATACAGAGCTACACTCTACATTGATCAGTTGGTGGCATTTGATACGACTAATGTCAAAAAAGAAAAACAGATTTCCCTCCATTTTTTATCATATTGTTCCTCCATCTGGAATTGTCAGTCCTCTCTCCATGGGACATTTAATTGGTTTGAACACAATAAAATGCTTTACTATCGGTGAAAAGGTCGAATATATAATCAAGTAAAAGGCACTCTTCTATAACTAACTTTATATTATTTTCTGCAAACTCTATTGAATTTAAAGCTCAAACTTTCCAAAGTGTCATCATCATAGGTTTCTGTAGATAACTTTCAGCCCTGTAGTTTGAAACTTAAACATCACTGTATTTTTTTAAATTAAGTGGAACATCAATATCAGTCTCCTTGTAGCAGACATGATCATACAAGTTTACCCAAGCTACATTTCATATTGAAAAAGCTTTCTCTTAGTTTCTTTATGAGCTATCAAAAGTCACCTGTATTTTGTTTAGTGTATTGCACAAGCTGTATTTGTAAGTATCTATTAGGGCAGTGTGAAAATAAAGCTTCCGACTCCTCAAGGTGTTGAAAGTGAGCATGCAACCAGATTTGACAGAGGATTGTCAGACCGTTGTGATCATTCACAAACAGCTTTCTCAGCTTTTACTCTTTTTCTTCTCCCTTCTTTTAGGAACGACATGTCTGGTAGCATTACTGTCGGACAGAGAACTCACTGTGGCAAACGTCGGCGACTCTCGTGGCGTGTTGTGTGACAAAGATGGGAACGCCGTTGCACTTTCACATGACCACAAGCCGTATCAACTTAAAGAGAGGAAGAGGATCAAGAGGGCAGGTATATGATCAGAGAAGCAGCCCTTAATAGTGAAGTACAATCTGAGTGGACCTTCTTTCAGTCTTGTGTGGCTGTTTTAAGTGTCCTTGGTCTCCATCTGGAGGTGTGTTTAGGGACAGCGTTGTGTTAAACAAAGCACATGGCCAGTTGTTGTAAAGATTATATTTGGATTATAAAGGGATCTTGATAGTAGCCCAAGTGTGTGTTTTTTGGTCATTAATAGAACAACAGACTTAAATGTTTTCATTCTCTGCTCCCAGGAGGCTTCATCAGTTTTAATGGATCCTGGAGAGTCCAGGGGATCCTGGCTATGTCCCGCTCTCTAGGAGACTACCCACTGAAGAACCTCAACGTGGTCATCCCTGATCCTGACATCATGACCTTTGACCTGGACAAACTGCAGCCAGAGTTCATGATCCTGGCATCGGATGGCCTGTGGGACGCTTTCAGCAACGAGGAGGCCGTCCGGTTCGTCCGCGAGCGTCTCGATGAGCCTCACTTTGGCGCCAAGAGCATTGTCCTGCAGTCCTTCTACCGCGGCTGCCCTGACAACATCACGGTCATGGTGGTGAAGTTCAAAAGTGGAGCTGGGGGGAGTAGCAAGACAGGGGCATAGGTCAGGGCCAGATTTAGGGCTAAATGATTTGTCTTGTTTTCCCTCATCTCCTTGATGAAGCAGCAAGTGTGAAATCACAGGAGGAGTGGAGAAAATTGCAGACACAGATCTGAGCACACATAAAGATAAACACATGCAAAAACTAAAAAAAAAAGCTTTGTTTATATGTTTCTGATTGAAACGAGGGCATTTAAACATAACACATATCTCATAACCATCTGCTAACATAATGAAAATGCTATAATACTGACTAAACAGTTGAGATGCATGAAAAGAAGCCAACCAGACATCAAACAGAGGATTTTCTCTGAACCAGCACACATTCAACTGTGATTGATTTACTACTGTTTACTGTAGATGCACATGAATGGTACAGCTCCACTGGAGGCTTCTTCAGAGGAGGCTTCAACTAGTGCCTACTCAACAATTACTGTGCAACTGCAGGAAGCTACTGAAAATGTGCGTGTGAGAAATAAACAATCTGCCTGCTTGCTGCATTTTGACACAACTCTCTCAAGTGTTGTATGCATCTGTTTTGACCTAGAAAATGTGGTCAATTGTAAAAAGACTCCAGTGGATCCATACCCTTAATTTTGTTGAAGTAATGCTACAACTAAAATCTCACCATAGAGTATCAAACTCCCGCTGTTAGCTGTTATTTGCTAGTAGTTTCACCCTCTGGCTGCAATCGTCTTATATTTATTAGCTGTAGCAGCGTGCACTGATCAAAGCAGCTTAAATATTGAGTCAAACAGCAGGAGCACTGATTGTTCGCCTGCTATACATAGGGAGAAGTCAACCAATCATGGCTCCAAACTGCTGCTCAAGTGGCAAGCTGGTTACACCTCCTTAGGTGGTTAAACGGCCCTTAAAGTGAACACATTTTGTTTTGGAGGGGAAAAAAATAATTCAGAGATTCAATTTTAAAACTTCTGTGAGGGTTTTTTTTAGCTGAAAAAATACTAATATGTACAGGACAAGATCAAGAAAGAGACAAGAGATATCAGTTTTTCCATAGGGGGGCGCTACTGTCACAAACTGAACGTTCCTCACAAGAGCTTTAAGATAATAGACACATAAGAGGGCAGCAGAAATTGACTTATGGAGGCCCTCATCAGTCATTCACATCCTCAATGTGTTTGGCGAGATTTTTGCCATAATATTGCTGAATGCAACCGATTACATTTATATCCTTTGTTTTATTTTTGCACTAGGGATGCCTGTCACTGTAATTAGCTA
Organism: Notolabrus celidotus; assembly: GCF_009762535.1. Lineage (NCBI taxonomy): Eukaryota > Metazoa > Chordata > Actinopteri > Labriformes > Labridae > Notolabrus > Notolabrus celidotus. The sequence goes on along the minus strand of NC_048286.1, from coordinate 18,048,783 downwards.
CTTGGCTGCTATCAATCAGTAAGCTTGAAGTTCCTCAGGCTAGCCAGAATGCCACCAGAGAGTGGTCTGATGAGTTTTTATTGATATTTACAGTTTTGCTTTATTATAAAGAGTCTGTTTTTATTTTCAGAAATGGCAACAAACTAAAGCAACAGCCACTCTTATCTTGCTGCTTGTAAATTCAAACCCTCAAGTGTGCAGACGTTTTGTGATGCTCAGAGAAGAGATTTAAAGTTAAGTTTTACTTCAACACATAACACATACACACTAAAGGCACTAACAGTTATGAAAAATGCACTTTTCAGAGGTTTATTTTTTGGAATGGTAAATTATTACATATCAGCCATTGTAAACTCTTTATCCTCAGTAAAGGGGGGGGGGGTCATATCTGTTGAACATGACGTTCACCTCTTGGTACTGTAATCTTTAGGTATTATGTAGACTATTCCATCAGAGTTGTTTTACTCCATGTGTAACAGGGCATGTGCTTTGGCTTATCCACGTTCATGAAGTCCATTCAGTGAGCTAACTTATCGTGTACTCTGGTGACCTTTGACCTGGGATGCACAGGAAACGGCTGAAGTAGACGTTCACAGCTCCATGAGAAAATAAAAGATGACCCAACATGAACTGAACAGCAGCAGCCTGAATGCTCGTAGCCTGATATTCAAAATGCTTGTAAAGCAATACAACAAGTGTCGGTCAGCGACAGTCTGTTGTGGAAAGTTCACAGCAAAGCTGACTTGATTTACTACTGTTTTATGTTTGACTACTGTTTACCACTGTGTTTCACTGTCTTTTCATCAGTTGTCAGAAGCCTTTTTTGAATTAACTGTTTACCTAATGCCTTATTTATTTAGTTTTTTATTTTGATAAGTCTGGTGCATTGCCAGGACAAACAATTTTTTTGTCCTTCTGTACATGAGCGGAAGTTTACAATAAATTACATCCATCACTTTAATTTAAGTCAGTCCATTATTCACACATGGTGAGCTGATGCTCAGTGTAAAACAATATGTACATAAAACTGTATGTAAACTATCAGTATTAAACAAACTTCCATCTTAAATCGATTGTTGCTTGTTTTTATGATCTTAAGGGCCTGACTTTTAGAACATGTCTGATATTAACTGTGCACCAAATTGGTACAGTCACAAAACACACCCACATTTGGTTTACAGCTTAATTTCGAATGGCCTGAATTCTGAACAATTCCTTTGTACTGCATTGCCACACCTTCACGTTCTGCTGAAGACCTCACCAGCAATGTACTTTCAGGTGCATTGTTCAGGGGTGTGACTCAAAAAAGAGGTAAGCAATGTTCTTTTCATCATCTTTCTATTACCTTTCAAGTAAATTAACTCATTCGATCTTCAATGATGATGAAAAATGTTGAGGTGAGAACAGAGACAGACATTGGGGGGAAAACACGTGACGTCTTCCGAGTGTAAATGGGACGCCTCTATCTCACCACAAATAACTTTCCATGCCTGCAAAGGTAACTGAATCCGACTCCAGCCGTCAGGAGGGGCGCGGACAGCTCGGAAGCCAAGTTTCGTGACAGTCTGCAACAGGTGGCGAGACCAGAATAACTGGGACATGGACTCATACAAATACCAAGAGCCTTGTCACTACTGACAGGAGTCTAATAACCATAAAGACAACTGCGTCAGTCTGCACAGTTGCGGGAACTCTCCCCCCTTTAATCTTGGATTTGGCACTTTATAAGTGAGACAAGTGTGCACAGGCCCAACAGAAGAAACTTGTCTTTCAGCCAAGTCAGAGAGAAGCAAAACTTGGAGATTTTTTTTACAAGAAAATAAGTAATTTTGGAATCAAAGGTGCAAGATGGGACAACATAGCTCCAAATCCTCCATGGAGGCACGGGTGATTTTCCAGCGCGATGGCGCAGATGGCATGTATCAGAAGACGGACGTGTGTTCCACTCCAGCCTCTGCTGTCCGCTTTCAGAAAAGGGTGAACAACCAACTTCACTCGTCCAACCGCTCACTGGAGAAATCAGCACTCCATTCCTGGTCCCAAAGCCGCCGTGATTCTGGGGGGCTGGTGTACGTGATGGATAACCCCACTGGCGGTGTGTGGGTAAAGCCAGAAGAAAAATGGACAAGAACATGACACAGAAATACAATCTTCAGGAGAAAAGCCAATAAATTCATCGTGGGAACTAAGTCAAGCGCTTCTTGACTGGATGATTTCCTTGAGGTTTGGCATTTTCCGCGCAGCAGGATGTTTTTGGGTCTCTGCGCGCAAAGGTGCGCGTCTGTAGCGCCTCCTTATGCATTGTGCGGACTCCAGGTGTATTCAAATCGTCTCACAGACACTGCGGGGAAGATGGCTGGACTGATCGCTGAAATTTATTGATTTAGTCTACATGGGACGTTCAAAAATTCAGTCCAACTGCTGAAGGGGAATTACATGAGGTGGAGTTTGCGTCATGCGCACCGAAACGATGTGCTTTGGAAATGCCTAGTTTCCAACATTTTTGTAACTTATATTTTTTTATTGAGAATAAATACTCCAAACTCTCAGAGTTTGTGGAGTAGATAAAGGGAGAGCTTTGGTGTAGTCAATGCAAAGAGCTACTTTTGGATGCAAACGCATTTTGATACCACCTCACATTTGTTATTTGAATCAACCAGTCTGGTTTGTCAACAGAGTTCAGTTTAGCCAACTGTGTCATGGTGTATCTTTCAATGGCTGACCAAGTCTTATTTATCCATTTACATTTACTTTTTTTCTTTTATTCATATTCTTCATTAGAATTATATGGTGTATTTTATACCACATCACAGAGGGGTTTTTGAATTTTTTATTGATTTATTAATGAGCACTTGAATATGAAGGAGTGGAACTATAAGTTCGCCCACCCGAAGATTCTAGACTATTTATGTTATTTTAAGAATGTTTGTCCAGAAATGGATAATTGAGTGGAGTCAAATCAGCATAACATTTTGGTTTTGTTGTTTTATGAGCCATGAAAAGTTTCAGGAAGTCAGGTGAGAGTGATGTAGCATCTCAGTGGTTACAACTTGAAGTTTTACATTTTTATCAAGAGAATGTCACAGAGGGACTGTGTTGAATGTTTCAAATGTACGTTGAAATGAATGATTTGGGGGCTGTATGAAGGAGGATAATGGTGGTTCAAGGTTGATAAACTGCATTATTTTTATTCGCAAATAAAGTCTGGGTACTCTTACTTCTTTTTACCTGCAAATTTTGTCCAATGCAGATATGGCCCTTAAAAAATGTATTGTTTTCTTTGAATTCTTTGAAATTTCGATGTTTGTTATCAGTAGAAATGCATCGCGCCTATGAGGGTCCTAATAAGAGCAGCTATAGTGACAGAATGTCTCCCTGTGAACTAAGAATAACAATTTATGACCCATGCATGACAAGATGAGAACCCTGTCACAGTAAAATAATGTTGGTCTAATCTGTCTGTAACTGTTTTATACAGCCATTATAAAAAGGGATCATCTCTGGTTGGTACAAACTTTGCCCCCTTTGTATGGCGCCTTATCAGTAATAGAGTTACAGTCAGCATGGAGTTAATGGGTCATCTATTAAACCTCGGTCCACGCACTCAGCTAACACTGCGTCAGAAAAGAGGAAGACGTGCCTTTCTCTCCTCAGTTGACCGTCTTTACTGCTCCAAATTATCATGGGGCTGCGAGGATCTAAACTACCAGAAGCCCATGTTCTACTTCTGGGCCTGGACAACGCTGGGAAATCAACTCTCCTCTACAAACTTAGGCATAACGCGTGTGTCAGCACCGTCCCTACCGTAGGCTTCAACGTTGAAATGCTAGAGGCGAAAAAGAACCGTAAGAACATCGCAGTGACTTTGTGGGACGTCGGTGGACAGGTCAAGATGCGCGAGCACTGGAAGAGTTTCCACCAGGACGCAGCAGCTGTAGTGTTTGTGGTGGACAGCTCGGACAGGGCGCGCGTGGAGGAGGCGCGCAGAGAACTTGAGGGCACCCTGAGGAGCGAGCAGCTAAGGGGCCGTCCGTTGATTCTTATTGCCAACAAACAGGACGTGAACGGAGCTCTGACGGCCACCGAGATGAAAGACACGTTTCACATGAGGAGGATCTGCTCGGGACGAGATTGGTATGTTCAGCCTTGTTCTGCATCGACGGGATTTGGAGTTGAAGAGGCCTTCAGTCGCGTGGTGCAGCTGGCCAAACTCCCATCAGACTCTGGGGCGATGAAGGAAAACATTAAGGACACAGTGCACTACCTCAAAGTGAGCAGAAAACGTTGAGTTTAATTTATATGAGGTGTTATTTACAAACCATTGGCAATATCACAAATGGTATTTGAAATACATTCTTAATTTCTTACTGTTTATAAAACAATAAATCACGTATTAAGTAACCATTTGATCAAGACTGCACATTTCTTTTATGCTCATATTCAGTGTCTGAGTTTGTACATACTTGTGGATACTACAGAGAACAGAATACACCATGAAGTAAGTCAATTACTGTGCATCGAACCACTACTGAGTAAAAAGCATATAATTTACGGTGGAAGGGATTGTATCGCCGTGCAGCTTATATGCATATCTTCTTTCAATTATTAAACAGAACCTGATGATATCACACAGCTAGGGGCGCTGACACCATTACGCCTAGGGTTGAAGGAGATGGTTACTGATACAGCATCAGTATCAACGAGATAAAAACAAGAGCATATGGGGTTTGGAAATAGATACTAACCCAGTAATTCTCAGCTTTTAATTTATTTTGTGCTTTCCTTTTGATCATCAATGTTTTAGTTAATATCCTTGTTGGATACATCATTATGATTTCTAAGGCTCATTGATAATCCATTGTGCATACTGAATTGTGACATCAGTTTTTCGTGTTATTTCTATTTCAAGCCTGATTAATTACAGAGCACATGCTGGATAACCAACACAAAATAAAGAGGACTTTCCTCGACCCGGCAAGCTGAAATATGTTAACTTTTTACTTCTGATTTATGACCTATTGGACTACTTAAGATTACTGTTTAACTCACTCAAAGTCATCAATAAAGTGTTTCTAACATTAAGCAGTGACATTCCTCGGAAAGAAAGGTCATCACAGAAGAAAAACGGTCAATAGAATCTTTACAGAGGCACAGAGTTCCGTAAGGGTAAGTTCCTGACAACACCCAGAGTTTCATGTCTGCTGTAAATGATATAAAATACAATCTCATGCCTAATCTTAAATAGGTTTAGATAGGCCATGGTTAATCCAGCCGTCTTGTCATGTAGCTTGTCCCATGTTCGACTCCGACCGTTCTCTTCTCATATCCCGGACTGTCTCCTCGTATGTCGGCAGGCGTTTGCACTCCTCGTATGTGGGCAGCTGAGCAGCAGGACCCGGATCCATGGATCCATCCGGCATGCAGCTCTCCACCAGCGGCTCCTGTGATGTGGCAGCAGCTGGGTGCCCGCTGGGAGGAGGCGGGGAGAGCTGCCTGGTCCTTGAACACAACATTCGCTGGACAAAGTATCCCACAGCAAAGAGAAGCAGCATTATAAGCACTCCGGAAAGTTTTCGGGTGACCATTGCGATGTTGTAGTAGGTGTTGTCCACGAATTGTTTGCAACAGGTGACGGCGCTGGTGTCGTTCCCCTGTGCGCAACACACTTGGTCATCCCGACAGAGGTCCTGTCCGCATTTTTTAATTGAAAAAACAACCGTGCGAGCAAGAAAACAGACGGTGAGCGCGGTCAGCATTTGACATCTGTAGAGAGACATCGCGGATGAGTTTGGTCGAAAAAATATCCGGTAAAGCTTTGCGCAATGAGAGCAAGGCGAGCCGAGTCACTTGTGGACAATACGTTGGAAAATGCTTTGATTGAAACGCTGACGCGTCACGAACGCACCACATGCCCAGAGAATACAAAATCGAAAAACAACCCAGAATGAACTATTCAAAGAATACTGTAGACCTACACAAGTTAACGCACTGAACAAGTTAGCATTAGTTTTTTAAGTTTGATGACTGATTGTGGCTCCGCAACATAAGAATATGTTATTAGTGTACTTCAGTGTGCCCCTAATTTAATATGCACTTAGCCAGAATATTGATGACGTACAGAAGATCGTAAACAAAGACTTACATACAATGTCTTACTCATCTGACAAGGAAGTACACAGGCGCCCAGGAAATCGACCAGTCTAGTCTGAAACACTAATTAGGGAATGATCATTGATTAACCGTGACAATGGGAGGGACCATTTAAACCAGCAGCAGGCCCAATGGGTGTTTCAGAACCTCGGACAGCGCCCAGTGTGCCCACTAAGGAAAACAATAAGGGGCGCTGTCCGAGGTGCTGACACAACTAAACCTAAAGTATCTAAATGTTGCAGCTGGCAGGAGCACGAGGAATTTTCCATTTGAAATATTAATATTCGTGTACATTAAGAGGTCAAGTCAGGTCTGTACCTAAAAGGTTTCAATACTTTAGACATCCATTTAGTCAATACAACTCTGCAAGAGCAAAGCGCAACCCTTGGCCACAATAGTGTAAAAGTATAAATGAAGGCTTTGATGCACTGCTAAGAGAGTAGTGCTGAATTCTTTGGTCATATCAACTTTCTCTGTCCTTATTGTGATATAAATACAACTGGTAAACATGTTAAGCAACCACAATTGTTCAAAATCTAAAATTTTGAGAAGCCATTACTAGCCTTATTTTGCTTGATCTGGCAGGCATCAAATACCCTCTCAATGATCAATCAATAAAGTAACTACAAGATGAGTGGGTTGTGGGTGGTAATGGATGAAAGTGCTCCCTAATAGTATTACTGCTTTGCTCCACTGTTCAAAATTGCCAATATTGTGTTAGATGAATCTTTACAGTGGATAACACAAGGATGCAGTGTGCTGTTTGTGCCGATATACAAAAACACACAATGCATCCTTTTGTCTCTCACTTCTGTTGTTTGGGCCTAATGATTTTGAGTGCTTGAAAATCGAGGCTAATTAAATTGTCTGCTGAGGACAGATCAAATTCTTGGCAATGAACTGCTTGATGCTGGATTCTTTTTAAAGACTGGGTATCAAATAACTCAAATAAATGTTATGCTCACATTTGTTTTGAGAAGATGCAGATGAAGCCAAGATAAATTAAAATTGTATTGGAGAAAAGTAATTTACACAGACATTAGGAGGACTGTACAGTAAATAGACTTATTTTGCAGAAGGCTGAGAGTGTAGTTGACAGGAACATTTTCTATCAAAGAGTCATATTCATAATGACGAGATGAGTCTCTGCAATTCAATGGGTTGCCATAATATTTTCACTGAAAAAGGCAGAATTTTTTTTTTTTTTTTTTTTTTTTTATGTAATCAATCTCCTTTGTGTTATCAAGAGTCCTTGTTGTTCCTGCTCTTGAGTGAAAGTGATGTTTTGGAATCTGTTGGCTCTGTGTCAGTATCGCTGGTTTGCAGGACAATAATGGGTCCCATCTGGATGGTTTGCTCTGTAAAACACACACACACGGTTCTCATTCAAAAATGTAAATAGCCCTCTATGAAAACAGCTCTGCACTATTTGTAAGACCACATATCTGCCCGTGTCAGCACTGTGGGGAGCAGAGCTTTCAGTCGCTCTGCTCCCCAACTCTGGAACTCACTACCACCAGACATCAGAAATATTAACTCTCTCCCCCTCTTCAAATCAAAACTCAAAAAACATCTGTTTCAGTCTGCATTCTCTGTTTAATTTTCACTGCTTCATTTTTAACTTGGTGTTACTTTGCTTGTTGTTTTTATTTATTTTATCATGTTATTTTATTTTATTGTGTTTTAATCCTTCTGTAAAGTAGCCTTGAGTGTTAAGAAAGGCGCTTTTAAATAGAATGCATTATTATTATTATGTTCTGATTTGTAGTCATCTGAGCAGTGACTATGAAAGAAAATGGGTCTCCAGAACTTTTAGACTGATGTATTAACAGAAAAGTTAATCCATGTGCATTGTTCCAGAAAGACAAATTAGTTCATAAACAGGATCCAACCTTTAATGTGAATGAGCCTGTAGACAGCAGAAATAAGAGCTCTGAAGTAATCACTTTGATCTTACACAATTCAGTGGGATAGGATCTGGTTTTGGTTATTAGCAAGACAGAATTGCCATTGAAACTTGCAATAAATGCAAGATATGCCAAGAAAGTAAGTTCAATTAACATTATTAGAAAAAGAGAAAAGGTACACTGCAAAAGCCCCAACCTAAAAAGTGTTTGTGTTATATTTCTAGTAAAAAAAATAGGGGTAAGAAAAATATATATTTTTTAATCAAGATATTATTAGATGCATTTTGGTTACACCATTGGCTGATTTATATTACTCATTACAAGCAACTCATGTCTTATTTCAGCTTGCAATATCTTGAAATAAGTCAATCTATCAGGTGAGGGTGGCTTATATTAAGTCTAATAACACTTTTACTAGAAATAAGACAAAATCACTTTCTTAAATTTGCGTTTTTTGCAGTATATTAATTCATGAAATGTTATTACTGCTGCACTCACCTGCTTTGTACTGTGCTCCTCTCTTCATTAACCCAGCAGGGGACTGCCGAGGTCTGTTGTGTTGGCTCTGAGGCATTCCTGGACGAACGCGATAATATTTGGCAGGGAGGTGTTCATGTGTCTCCTGGACTAAAGTCGGTTGTGGAGTTTTGAAAGACCAGGCTTCAGTGGTGGCGGTAGTGGTTGCCGGAGGCTCTGTGGAGGGAGGTTCTTCAGCTCGATAGGAGAGGTCACAGCTTCTACAGGCCTGGTCATTCCCATCAATAGACCTCCAACTAAATAAGGAAGCAAATCTCAAATTAATTGAAATCACTTCTGTAAAATGAGTGAGAGAGGAAGAAATAGTGAAGCAGACAATAAAAATGCCACATACCTATTTTCAATTAAAGAGCAGGCCCTATTTTGAGAACTGACAGCTGACCCCACTGGAACAGCCTTCACATGGCAGGTAATGTAGACCTGTGGGAGACAGCTGATTATGAGTTCAACAAAACATCTTATTTTTGAACAGAATAAGGAATCTTAAAAAAGAAACTGGGAAAGAAAGACAGAAACAAACAAAGGGGTCAACCTGATTGCTGTTTCCTTGGTAGAACCTAAAGGCATCAAGTTGAAACCTAAGCTTGTGCTCTTCAACTCTTGGAAGAAAACGTGATTTGGAGTTTGTCAGGTAAGCATCAGCGAGACACCTGTAACATAGGTTTGGAATAATTTTACTCATAACTTAAAACAGAGAACACAATGAAAAACAAGAAAAATAGAAAGTCTTGAAATAACTTGTAATTTAATGGTAGACGGGTGGCGTGTTTTCATGAGATTTGGGTTTGAATCTTACCCGTGATGCTCAATAAAGTCGTATCTTAATGTGGCCTCTGCATCAGGAGTTGCTGTTGCAACACAGTGGTCAACATAGACTTTCAGGGGAATGTGGTGGCGCATAATGGCAGATGCTTGGAAATTAATATGGTCACCAAGGAAAAAGGAGTTTGATCCTCTTTCAAACTGCCAATCATCTGTAACAGACAGAAAGATGGGTACAAACTTGGTTGTGAGAATGAGTGGGAATGAAAACACTGTGGATGATCTTTTAATGCTGTACTCTTGTTACCAGTCATGAGTTGCAAACTGAAGTCTATCTGATTCTCTGCTGAGGCCCTGGAGACAAAAGGGACCCAGGTGGGTTGCAGGGAAATACCACTCACCGCATACTTCCTGAAACAGAGTATTTAGAATGTAATTTTAAGTTTTAAAGATTTGTTTAACCCTCCTGTTATGTTCGTTTCTCTGGAACAGCAATAATGTTCCTGGGTCAATTTGACCTGGGGCATATTCAATTATCCGAAGTCAGAACCCATAAAAATCCCAATACACATTTTTTTAAATCTAATTTTTAACTCCATTACTAACCATTTAAATCAATGGTGTTCTTTAATTCTCACAGATCATGGTTCTTTGAGGATAACTCACTCATTTTTCATTAAAATAATGTAAAAACTATTTTTAATGTACATTGAAAAGCCCTAAACCTAAATAAAATAGTTTTACATTATATAGATTTGTTTGTTATTTAAAAAAATATATATTTTTAATGTTATGAAGTGATGTTGATAAATTAACACGACACCTCTTCTGTCACATTCTGCCCAGGTTGTTATGCTACATTTAGCTGGTTTGGAAGGTATATATTGCCTAAAATCGACTTTAAAATGGGTCAATTTGACCCACAACATAACAGGAGGGTTAAAAATCGAAGAGGATTGGAAACAGGAAATTGAATCATATCAAAATAAAGAAACAGATGGAACAATGTAAACATAAATCTACTGTGTCCAAATACACTGTACTTACTTTTCATAATGACATTCAACTGGTAAAGTCACTCTATCCAGTCTGAGCAAACCATGAGCTGAAGGTTCAGGTGAGTAGACCAGAACATTAGAATATATTATCTTCTCTTTAGTTGACTGAAAAATAAAACAATATTACTTCTTCAGGATGTATAATTTGTACATGGGATATAACAAGAAAATAATGTAATCCTGATCCCAGATGCCAAGCACCAAAACAGGGAAAGGTAGATGTTAAAGCAAAACAAAAAGGCATGATAAACATATGATAAAATCAATCAAAATTATAATCCTCACTGAGAGTGAAGTCCCACAATCCAATAGTTTGGTCCTGATGGTAAATTCGGCCTCTCCTGACGGCTCTGCTCCACATGCACTCCCTTTACCCACCAAGTCTGAGCCCAGGTGCAGGTGTCTGCCCTCAACCTGAAGCCCTGTATCAAACATGTCGGCCTGAACCACCACGTCCATAGAGTCCGGGTAGCACTTAACAACCACGGGTCGGGGCCGTCGGGGAACCGTGGTTTGCCGCTGTTTGACGTCAATTTCTTCAATCTGGAAGTTTCCATAACTTGGGATGTGGAAGTTTGTCGTGCTAAAGCCTCCTTGGTTGTAAATTAACCGACTTTCTGTGAGTGTGGAAATTGAGGAAAGGAGGAAAATCCACCAAAAAAAGGTTCTGTGAAAGTTTCGGTCCATTTTTGGCGTAAAACTGGTTTGGAAGGAAAGTCGTTTCCCACAACCTCTGGAGATATCACCGCAGCTGTAAGTAATCTCCTGTGATTTGGACTGCTCAAACACACCTGGACGTAGATATTGGATGATTAAAACACTAAAGCACACGAAATCTGTTTAGCGTTGCTTCAAACGTGTTTCATGAACACTGTTAGACACTTATACTTCGTACACTTGGCTAAAAACTCAAGGAACTTCATGCATGCGTGCCTACTTTTTGGAGCTGTGGTCCTCGACTGGCTGTCAGCTACATGCTATAAGCTGGGTCTTCCACTAGGTGGCAATATATGTGCAAAAATAGATTCAGTTCTTAGCTGGCGTGAGGTCATTTCCACACAAAATACATTTTGAAACAGTAAATATTTATTCATTTGAACAAATTAATCTCTTTTAAATACATACTTAATTTCGAAATATGCTTTTGCTCGCCAGTCTTTCATAAGGTAGCGTCGACGTTTGAGAACTAATTTACATTTCATGCTCAAAATAGGAAGATATATTTTTCTGTAATTTCATTTAAAACAGAGAAAACAATGTAGGTCTATCTTTACATTTAGCAAATTAGTAATCTAAAAGAAGTGAGGAAGCTTGTTATTAGCACTAGGTTTTGCCTGTCAGGTTACTTGGACTTTTCCTTTTTATTTATTTATTTATTTATTTATTTAATTATTTATTTATTTATTTATTTATTTATTACAGTGGGACGTTTCAGCTTGTCATCCTTACATGCATTTACTTTGGGAGGTGGCCTTCAAAATATTTGTAAATAATAATAATAATAATTAACAGCTGATGGCTGTAAATAACAAAGCTCTTGTAAGGAAAATGTGAATTTAATACCACCTTGAGGTAGGGCTGTGGCATTAAAATAGTAGTATTTACAGGTTGTTCTTTTGCTTTCATGAGTCTTTACTAAATTATTATACTAACTATTCTGTCACCTAAAATTGCAATTTACTCCTGAAATTATTGTTAACTTAACTTATTATTAACCAATCCTAACCTCTTTTAATATTTTGGTAAAAAGGCTCTCAAACTGTGAGGTAGCGTGTATTCTATGAAAACTTTTGAGTTAAAGCTGGGGTTGGTAGTCAGATTTAGATACACTTTTTGTTATACTGGTTAAATTGATCTTTATGTCCTGATGGTAATCAATACATAATGTGTTCTTTAAAAAGAGCGAAGAAAAGCTGCTATCTACAGCCAGAGTAAACCTGGGAAAACACCAACCAATCACCGTTTTTTAGGACCCAAAATTTCAAACCATTCAAATCCCTTCCTGCCGTTCTGCCCTCCTCCTGCGCGTACATTTCCCGGCGTGCACTCCGAGTCCCCGTCCCCTGCCTCTGCCTCTGCTTCCCCTGACTCTACTGACTGCCTCCCTCTCGCTCCACCTCGGGCCTGTCCCCTCTGACCCGATGAGGTGCTTTACTCAGGACTGTAGTCCGGATCAGAGTCTAAAAAGCTCTCACCACGGGGGCTCTGACAAGCAGAAGAATGAATGACATTTAACAAGTCCTACAGAAATGTAGATGTATTGTAGCGTCTGTCCGGACGCTGTAGGGATGACAAGCCGACACGACTGTCGGCCGTGATCACGACAACCAACAAAACAACAATCAATGTTTGAATGAATGAAGAACTTCTCCTCTTGTCTGGTGCACTTTTTCTGTACATTTGTCCTAAATGTCCCCTGTGGCGAGAACGTCATAGGTCTCTCTCAACCCCAATAGCCACAAACCACTCTGCATGTCCATGAATGAACATGAAACAAAGAGCTCTTACATTTTCAGTTGGGCTTTGTCAACACAGGTATCTTATATTTTCTGAACATCCTTCCCAAAACATGTGCCAAACAATGAAATGAAAAGTTAAAAAACCCAGCATCTGGACTATTCACTGTAAATTATTTGGTAATCTTGAACACAATGTTTAACAAAGTGCTGTATTTCTTTAGACTCCAACCTTGTTAAGCCTTAATCCTAAATACCCCATTTTAATATTAATTAAATCCCATACCAGACACTGACATTTTTTTAACTCACTTTCATATCCCCCTAAAATTCAGTAGACTCTTGACAGACTTTATTATGGTTGACTGATTCTTAGGATTAACACAGGACTTTCCAGCTGAAGTCTGAACAAGCTTTTGTTACATAATGTTTAGAATAAATGTCACCACAATGAGGCTGATTTGGTTACCGGCTAATAAAGTTGGTCAGGTGTGATATTGTAATGGTAAAACACCATAATGACAGGGACATTTTCAGGATTTCCCTTCCATGGTAAATGACCCACTTTAGTCAGAAAAAGTTAATTAAAATGTAGTGTATACCATATGAAGTGTTGTTTTCTGTTTGCATTAAATTAACCAAATATAGTTTTTGAGCTCTCACTCGAAGGAAAGTCCAACAACTTGAGATTATTTCTATGCCACTTTAGATTTCCTTTTATTAAGGAGAGTAGCACTTAAATCAACAGTTTTTCTGTTGTTAAAGTGAAACAGGTAAATGATAAACATAAATAAACAAATGAAACATCAGCAGGATTCATGCAAGAAACATATTTATTTGATGATTAATTCCACCAAGTGAATACAATAACAACAATAGTTTAAAATAAATAGTCCAGAATTAAAATAAATAAATAAATAAAATAGTCTGTAAATAGACTTAATAATAAAAATACGTTAACCCATCATCTTGATGTCAAATATCAGCTCATGTAATGACCACATAACAACCCTTAAAAGGTTAGGAAGTGTTTTCTGCCTCAGCTCGATTATCTGAGTGTAACACAGGCTACCGCTGTTGGAGCCCGATGATTCATTTAGTGTGTACGCCAGAGTTGATGTATGAAATCGCTCTGTTGATTGTGATGGCTCGGACATGGAAGCCCTTCAGCACCTTGCAGAGACTCAGCCTTTCTTTAAAAGGGTCAGTGCTCTCACGGTTTGAAGCGCCCTGAAAAACACAGAGAAATAATCATGATTACTCCAGTTTGACTAGTCTTCCAAAAATGGCTATATAACAGCTTTTCTGTTTGATCACTCATGATTCATTGAATGATTCAGTGACCATAGAAAATTAATAAATAGGACAAAATGTAGCTTAACATGGTTAGAAAATTCATTTAGAGATCTCTTACCTCTTCTGGTGGTGACATGAAGCAGTTCTGTTGAAAACAAAATGCAATTTTAACATCTTTGACTCTTAATTCTTGTCTTTCATAGTTATCTCTTTCCAGACATTTCAATTTGCACCCCTCCTTGTACAAATAACAGTTAGAGACCCATGTGTCATAACAATAGCAAAACAGTATTAAATAGCACAGATATCAAATCCTGTAGCGGATTTAGACAAAATGTTACCTCCATGAGCTCTCTGAGGCTGGACAGAACAGTTTTGCTCAGTGCACCGCTGGGATCTGGCTCAGTAGAGAGTAAGTTGTAGTAATGATGCAGATCCTCTGTGATGTTTGTCAGGCACAATCCCTTGATGGAAAAAAAACAGCAAAGACAACTGTAGAAACAGTATAGTTTTGACACTTTTGGACTCTTTGATTAGGGAAATGATATGCCGTCCAATACAACAGGTCTGTCTTAACATCTATCTTTCAGAACATCATTGTGTTTGATTGTTGTTGATTTGGTCTGTAATTAATCAATCTAAATACAAGTTTAAAATTGAAGTCAAAGACAGAGTTTTAGAAGAGTAACTTATTATGACTCCAATACATATATGCAGTTCTAACAAAAACTGAGCATTACAAGCATCATATATTTAACTTAATGGCTGAACAGTTGTATTACATACATTTGTTAGCCATTTGACTCTTACTTATGGTTTACTTATTGCTCATTTAATTTTTACATTTTTAAAGCTTTAGCATAATAATTTAACTTTTATAAAGTAGAGACATGAAATAATTAAAGGCTTTTTTTTTTTTTTACAAAGAGAGCATAACCAACCTCATCAAATTCTGACTCAACTATTCCTGAGCATGTTGATTCCTGTTGAACAAACACAGAATAATGTCAAATAACAGAGGCACAGCATACATAAAATACAAATACATTCACACAAAATACACTGTACATAAAATATGTGCTACAACAAATAAGTAATTACTACTTTTATTTATCCCAACCATAGCAGTAAATGAAAGACTGTGAGTTAGTTACCGCAGGTGCGCAGACAGATGCAGTGTTTGTCTTTGTGTTCATCTCCACTCTCTGCTCTGAGCAGATGATTCCTTCGAACAGGTCCAACTCATGATTCTAGATACATAAAGAGAGCTTTTTAGACTATAACTCAATGACAGACTTAAGATGAAAAGGCTTAGATTATTCTTTGAATATATTTGGTACCTGTGTGAGAGTTGTAGTGATGTCCTGTAGAAGTTTATGTGCGTTTAAGACACAGGAGTCTGTCATGAGTGCTTTACTCATCACTGGAACAGACTGGCTGACCTGCCACAGAGGACAGCTGAGCAACAGGACCAGCAATGCAGCAGAAAAGTCTGAGAAAAGAGAGAAAAACAATAGGCTCTACTTCAGTTTTGAACCCTTAAAAATAATGTTCAGTCAGTGTGTTAAATACTCACGAAGCTTGATGATGGCCATGTTGAGAGACTGTAGATTCTTTGGTGTGACTGACTGAACTCAGAAATCCTTAAGTATTATATACCCAGACTGACACAGGGGTTTCCCCCACACTCTGTGAAGCAAAGTGTTGACACTTAACTGTAAATTGAAAGTGCAGAGTCGAGGTGGTGAAGTTTTCCCACCAATAACACTAAATGCTTATGGTGAAACTGGAATTAACACACACACACAGTGATGAGGTTCTTACTGGTTTCTTTACATTGTTTACCTTTCCAAAAAAGGCAGAGTGAAAGCATTATGTAATACTTCAATCTAATCTGGAATCCTGCAACTGACTGATGACATTTATCTGACATTTGCCACATGTCTTGCATTATTTATTACAAATAAATACTAATACGTACATTTTAGAGTCCTCTGTCATCTTAAATTTACCATCTATTTAATGTTTTATATGAACATGCTTTTTAGAGACATCTTACATTAAAAATGATTTCCAATAACATTCTGAACAGACATTATATATGTAATTTAATGACTGATTCTTCTATTTGTTGTTGTTTAACTTGGCTCAGCTGCTTTTTTAAAATGTTTTTGTCACCAGTTTTTTTTTTTCAGTATTTCTTTTTTCACCACAAGTTGACCAATTATTTAAAAGTTATACAAAACCAACCATTTATGTTAAATGATAGTTTAGGCTTTAATCAGTCCCATCACGTGTGTGAAGTCTTATTTTAGTCCCCACTGCTATAGAGTTTCCCCCCTCTTGTTTGCTTTACACCTCTGCAAAACTTGGTGACACAACTGTGAACTAAAGTGTGAATGAAAAGGGAAATCAGTCTTCCTTTTTGTGAAACTCTGAGACCAATACTGTGAATTAGAATAGGCTCACTTTTCCAGTTTACACTTGATGAAACCCTATTTGTATGTTTTAGTATATGGTAGACACACAGAGGTAACAAGAACATGAAATGCAAATGAACTTTCATGGAACAAGGCAAACAGTAACTAAGTTGACACACTTGAAACATTTATTACTGGAGTTTTTTCTTTTTCTTACAATCATTTATACAGTACATGTAGCATGAAGCGTACAATATAAAAAGAAAGTTAAACATTGTGTTAAGTGACATTCTTAAAAAGGTGCGAGTGAAAACATTTAAGTACAGCCAACAAGGCATGTTCTTCATCCTTTCATAATAGAGTATTTTTTAACATTTACATACAGTACGTCCATAAAGCTCCTCTCTCTGAACAGATAAAATAGATATATGTGTATGCTGGGATTTATATTTATACATATTTTTGTTCATGGTTATGCTTTATTAGCATTAGTAGATTTAGCATAATGGGAAACAAAGTCTTATATCATTATGTTGGGCTGTTTATGTTCACATGTCTCCACGTTTGTTTTTAATAGCCCTGTTTAATCAAACCATATGATATTTTACATATCTTATCATTTGCTCATAATATCAAGTACATAGAGCACTTTTGCAAATACCCTTTAAAGTATAATAATTTGCTCTTAATGCATCTTTAAAGTGACTTTAAGCTTTAGCAGCTATTCAGTTAAATGTAATATTTTGTCCAAATGATACTTATTAGTTCTCTTTAAGCTGCTGCCTGTGAAGCTATGCTGTTAATTAGCCCAGGATGTTAACCTTTTTTTTATTGCAACAGCTCAGACAGTAGAAAGTGTCTAACAGTGAAATCCAGTGCTAAACAGTGATGGTGCAGTGCTCTTTGTGAAAGAAAGATCAAAAACACCTGAACAGAGCATATCTACAGAGGAACAGATCAATCCTCTTGAGACAAACTAAAGACAGTAGTGGCCCCTAGAAGTCACTGTGCAAAATCATAAAGAGGTAAATCAGGGCAAGAGAAGAGGAGGATTCTCTTAATTCTATGAAATAATGCATGATTAAATCGTGCTTAGTGTGAAGTGAAATGCCTTACACAAACTCCATCCATACAGAGTGGTGATGACTTGGCTTCTTAAAGATGCCAGTCCTTTGTCCTACATCCTGTGGTGCAATACATTACGTGTGTGTTCGTGTGTTAGTATTACAGTAAAATGTGGATTCATCTCTCCATAAACAGTCATCACAGATGGACTTTATTAGTAACACTGGTGTCAGTTCATGGAGCAGGAGGTAAGATGGCGTGCAGATGAACACATGTTGAGATGGGGTGGTTATTTGGACATTGCTTTCTCTGCCTGGTGCCGCTGATGGCTGTGAGCATGCCTGCCGCAACAAAGACAAGAAGCACGTTAGAGACAGCACAGAATATAAATCACATCCAAAGTCCAAGGAATAAAAAGTTACTATCTAACGGATATTGTAGACATAAAGAGGAAGAATGGAGGTTAACCTAGTGAGGTCCTCTATGTCCACCAGCATGGCGTCCTGCTCCACATGCAGCTCATCCCTCATCAGTAGCAGCTGCACAAGCTCCTCATTTAGACCTGCATTAGATTCAGGGAGAGAGAAGTTAGACAATGTGATATTTAAGTGGAAGGACAGTGGAATGTTTCATATAATTAGGTGATTTCTTCATACTTAATTTATTACTAAACCCTGTATTTTCTCATCATGCTTGTGTGTATCTCTTTGTGCTTCTGTGGGAAACTCACTCTGAATCTGTGAGTGCAAGTCATTTGTGATGACTTGCAGCTGTCCTAGACTCATGTCCCTCATGTCCCCTCGTCTGAGGTTCCTCTTCATCAGGCACTCGCTGATGTGGGGCAGATGGGGAAGCTGCACGTCAACAAACATAAACAAGACATGACTGCACGTCAAAGTATGAACACAAGCTCAGAATGTGAATCAAGACTGAAAACCTATTGTTCAACATGAATCAAAGTTAGCTGGGTAGCTGGGTTTGCAAAGATCCAGTATCAAACAACAGGGCTCTAACAACACACACACACACACACACACACACACACACACACACACACACACACACACACACACACACACACACACACACACACACACACACACACACACACACACACGCATGCACGTATGCACGCACGCACACACAGTTTCCTGTATTTCTATTTTTCACTGACTAACCATGTCAGCCACAGGCGAACGTTTGTGCAGTTGGATTTGCCTCTCCACCTCCACCTGCATGCGAGCCATGGGTCGAGCTAAAGCCAATGCCACGCGGGCCTCCTCCTGCAACCTCCGTTGTACCCGCCAAAACCCACTGCAGTCATCCAACGGGTCCGAGTCCTCCTCCGCAGTGTCTCGGTCCGATAATGATGAGCTCTGCTTGCTCTAGAGGGGAAGTAATTTTGTGGTTTAACAGCTGATGTTTTTGCTCATGATTTTTTAGAAAAGTTAACGAGAGAAGTGGGGTGAAACAAGAACACACAAACACGTAGACAAGATCTTTACTCTGTGTACATACCACGGGGGATAATGGTGTGTCCAGACTGGTCTCTGTCCTGCTGTCCTCAGCATCGCTGTCTTTGTCACTACTGCTGTCATTCACAAAACACACCTGCAGGTTCACTCCGCTCTGCAGCCTAAGAGGAGAAACACAAGATTAAACACCATTAAGGATGAAATGTTGACCCAAAGTTGGAAAGAAAATATATTTTTCCTAAGTCAGGGTGAAATCTGGGAAGTCTAAAGGGAAATGACTAACAGGTTGAACACACACAAACTCTGAAAAACAACTGTTATGCAATTAATCCCACGAATAGGACTCTTAAGATCATTATAACTTACCCTATAAGACATTTACAAAACATTAAGCATACAAGATTACATTACATTATAATGAAGACAGGTACATTGAGTAGAAGGCCAGGGAACATTTGGTCACAATATGGAAAAACGTCAAGAATTGTTGAAGGAAACAAGATAAAGATGTACATGGTGAAAATATTACAATCTGTGTACGTCTAATGCTTGTTTTAGAAGTTGTAGGCACATTCACAAATAGGAAATGTCTTATTTTGACACAAATGTCCAAACTCCATCCCGTGGTGACAATTTCCACATCTGTCTGACTCATGAAATCAGGGAATAGCAAGTTTCTATCTGAACAACATATCATGCAACAAAGGTTAACCACTGTGCCACTCCTTCTGTGTCCATTCTTCCCATACTATGCTGAAAATGAGAAAAAATACACATTTATTTGAGGGGATTTTTGTAAAGCCATCGTTAATAATTCTACTTTAAGAATCAGATTCCATTGGTGATCAGCTGTCTACAACAGAAGGCCGGGAGAGAGAACTGCTGTTTTCTCATCATGATAGCTGAAGTAGTTATCATGGTCACAATAGCAACAAGGGGACTCTCTTGTTTTTAATGCTCTAAATAATATGAAACCATGAAAGAAACTACAATAAAGATATGTGGATGTGAAATATAATGTTCTAGCTGTCTGGCAAAATATTACAAGCAACAACACCCTAATCTACTTACAGTTTACTAAAGTCAAATTCCTTGTGTGTTCAAGCATACTTGGCGAATAAAGCTGATTCTGATTCTGATTCTGATTCTGGGTTTGTCTTAAAGTTATATTTTTTGGCCTTTTAGCCTTTATTTTTATAGGACAGCTGAAGATAGACAGGAAATGTGGGGAGTAGAGAGCACGGGGAGACATGCAGGAAAAGGTCAACCAGCTGGGAATTGAACCAACGAGCCCTGCGACAAGGATTGTAGTCTCTGTACGTGGGGCACTTAGACCGCTAGGCCACCAGCGTCCCTCTACTTACATTTGTATGATCTCAGAGTGTGTTTCATGCCTGATCCAGGCCCCTTAATTCAAATGAAAGAATATTTCTATTTATGAAAGAATTTGGCATGCTAGAATAATGTTCCTGCAAGTGACCTAACCTTATTAGGAAGAACTCAAACCTCAACGGAAATTCTAGGCCATAATGCCCATTCAGACTTTGACAAATTACAGATAAATGAACACAGATTATGTTTAGGTGTCCACATACTTCTGGCAAGGATGTAACAGTCTATGACCAAATCATGAATTAAAAGCAAGTGAAAACTTACATGAAACGTGTCATACTACAGAAACAACACCAGGCCTTCTACAGCAGTAAAACCTCAAACCTCAACTTTTCCAAGCGCTCAAAGCTCCATTCATTCAGTTTCATATTATAACACTCTGACTAAAAGAACCAAACAACACAATGTAACCTCCCACTGCACCAGGATGAGAACAATCACTTTAACAGGATCTCATAAACCTGACAGGGAAGTGTTGGAGTTTCCACCCCAAAATACACCCCAGAGGGTGCACTTGTACCTCCATTGTAGGTCACATGACTGTAATCACAGCCCCAGACTCATACTAGGCACCACTTCTTCTTTCTGGAGCACATGAAGTAACTACACTTCCTTAAATAGTGGCTCGCAGCATGTTTGATCTGAACACCCACTGTATTTAAACATAGCGCCAGAAAGTGACTGGAGGTCAAAGCTGTCATGATAAGAAAGCAGAGATGTGTTAAAGCTGTAGTAGCTTTGGTTAACCATCATGGCTGTGATGTAATGCAACTCTTCCCATTACGTGTGTTTGCTTGTGTTTGTGGGCGTTCACGACCAAATAACAAACGTGAAATATCAAAGTTTTGCAAAAATTGTCTCACTTACTTAGAAGTTGAGTTTTGGTTTCACATGTTAAACGTAGTGTATAGTAAATGCCATATTAATTTAGAATCACATGTACCTCTGGATAGGTCACATTGCTGTGCAGGTGATTGACAAACTAATAAGACATTTAGAATAAAAACAAATAAATTATGTTTGTAAATGCAAAATAATTCAATTCACATGTATTGTGTAAGAAAACAAGATAAAGATGTACATGGTGAAAATATTACAATCTGTGTACGTCTCATGCTTGTTTTAGAAGTTGTAGGCACATTCACAAATAGGAAATGTCTTATTTTGACACAAATGTCCAAACTCCATCGCGTGGTGACAATTTCCACATCTGTCTGACTCATGAAGTCTGGGAATAGCAAGTTTCTATCTGAACAACATAACACGCAACAAAGGTTAACCACTGTGCCACCCCTTCTTTGCCCATTCTTCCCATACTTTAGCGTCTTTGTTCTGCTTGTGAGAGTAATCTAGTTAATGTTTAATCTAATGTCACTTCCCTTGAACTGACTGTACACCATAACATGGCTTACTTGGAAACCTTTCAACTTTCTCTTTCATTTCAAAGTTCCATGTCAACCATTCACACGGGCACAGGATATTAAAGCCCTTTTTCTGAAACATGTGCGACACCATGATGCATTCTCTGCTACAGGACTCATTGTTTATGAAAAGGCTGCCACCGTCATTTGCTGTCATGTATTTGTGGCATGAACCAGCAAACAAGCAAATCCATTAGTTATATGTGTCCTGTGTGTTCATATGTGTCCGGTGTGTTCATATGTGTCCTGTGTGTTCATATGTGTCCGGTGTGTTTATATGTGTCCGGTGTGCATATATGTGTCCTGTGTGTTCATATGTGTCCGGTGTGTTTATATGTGTCCGGTGTGTTTATATGTGTCCTGTGTGTTCATATGTGTCCGGTGTGTTTATATGTGTCCGGTGTGCATATATGTGTCCTGTGTGTTCATATGTGTCCTGTGTGTTCATATGTGTCCGGTGTGTTTATATGTGTCCGGTGTGCATATATGTGTCCGGTGTGTTTATATGTGTCCTGTGTGTTCATATGTGTCCGGTGTGTTTATATGTGTCCGGTGTGCATATATGTGTCCTGTGTGTTCATATGTGTCCGGTGTGTTTATATGTGTCCGGTGTGCATATATGTGTCCTGTGACTTCATATGTGTCCGGTGTGTTTATATGTGTCCGGTGTGTTTATATGTGTCCGGTGTGTTTATATGTGCCCTGTGTGTTCATATGTGTCCGGTGTGCATATATGTGTCCTGTGTGTTCATATGTGTCCGGTGTGTTTATATGTGTCCGGTGTGCATATATGTGTTCTGTGTGTTCATATGTGTCCGGTGTGTTTATATGTGTCCGGTGTGCATATATGTGTTCTGTGTGTTCATATGTGTCCTGTGTGTTCATTGTGTCCGGTGTGCATATATGTGTCCTGTGTGTTCATATGTGTCAGGTGTGTTTATATGTGTCAGGTGTGCATATATGTGTCCTGTGTTCATTTGTGTCTGGTGTGTTTTTATGTGTCCGGTGTGTTTTTATGTGTCCGGTGTGTTTATATGTGTCCGGTGTGTTTATATGTGTCCGGTGTGTTCTTATATGTCTGGTGTGCATATATGTGTCCGGTGTGCATATTTGTCCGGTGTGTTTATATGTGTCCTGTGTGTTCATATGTGTCCTGTGTGTTTATACTGTATCTGTCCGATGTGGATATATGTGTCCTGTGTGTTCATATGTGTCCGGTATGCATATACGTGTCCTGTGTGTTCATATGTGTCCGGTGTGTTCATATGTGTCCGGTATGCATATACGTGTACTGTGTGTTCATATGTGTCCGGTGTGTTTATATGTGTCCGGTGTGCATATATGTGTCCTGTGTGCATATATGTGTCCTGTGTGCATATATGTGTCCTGTGTGCATATATGTGTCTGGTGTGCATATATGTGTCCTGTGTGTTCATATGTGTCCGGTGTGCTTATATGTGTGCGGTGTGCATATATGTGTCCTGTGTGTTCATATGTGTCCGGTGTGCATATATGTGGGATGATGTGCACCATTGTTTTGAGGCTTGGTGGATGTTTATTATTTATTTGTGTTTTATATGTTTTCTTTTACAGACGGTGACAACAAATCCCCTTATTAAGGACAAATAAAGATCTATCTATTTATATCTTTCTTGTTTAGCTTTTTTTGCTTATAGATCATAAATAATAGATGAGCTCAGCTGCTGAATAGCTCCCTCACCTGGCCTTCATTTGTCATGTGAAGCCCAGTGTTACAGATGCAAAAAAAATAGGCCTGTGGGATAAACATCCACACAAATAAGGTTAGACAGGCTGATATTGATATGTTGGTTTGCCGATAGGCTGGGCAGGCTTACAATGGAAAGCTGTGTTTTGGCCAGTGAGTGTGAGGAGGCTTTTTATTCAAGCAGCACAATAAGTCTGCAGAAACCAACAATACACCTAGAATTCAGAGATTAAAATAGATTAATCTTTTCTGTGAATCAATAATTAATTTTATCTAGGGCGTATCTCACTGTTTCCCTGCCAACCAGCTAAGAATAAATTCTGTGCGAACATCTAGAGATCTAAAGTGTCAGCTGTAGGAAGCTGAAACACACAAATATTGGTGCCAGGCTTCAAAAGGGTTCATTGATCAAACGGTAACACACTCAAACACTCGATCAAAAACCCACCGGGAGGACGGGCCGTTCTTGCTGCAGCTGGTATAGATGACTGGCTCGTCGTCATAGAAACTGCCAAGGGCAAGTTTCTGCCGGATGGACTCTCTCTCATTCCTCTGGGCCTACCAGAGAAAAGAGAAAAACACATGAATTGAAAGTATATTTGTAAAAATGCTTCTGCTGACTCCACCTTTGCTTGGTTGACCAAGTGGGGATCATTCATGAGCAGCAAATCAATCCGAGAGGTTAGTTTGATGTTTAAATTTAAACTATGAATACATGTATTGTCCCAAAAATTATGCAAGTTCTGCATAAGAGGAGGGGGATGATGAAAGGAAAAATGAGGAGAGAGAAAATGAGGAGGAGGAACACATTGTGATTATGTAGGAAATAATGTAGCAAAGTCACGCAATCCAATTTGCTGTGTTTCACACACAAGGATTATCCAGCTGTGGCCTTGCATACAAGACTGTCAGTACGACTATAAATATGTTAACAGAGCTTATCAAACACATTTAAAGTACAATAGTCTATCTTTATTTATCTATTCCATTAGCTTATAAACATCAGTCCACAAGTAACACCCTTCCTCTATGCCTGTGTTCAAGCTCTTAAAATCAGCTTACCTGAAAATGTGAAATCTAAATGGGCTGATGTGAAAATTTAAAGGCAGACATACACAGAAAACAGAATAGTCTGTTTGTTCAGTATTGAAAGCAATAAATTCTGAATGTTGTATGTCATCTCAGGAGGAACATCTGAGAGATTCAGACTGTCTGGTTGTTTCCCACCATCTGGACACACATGAACGCAACACGTCTGTCTTTTTTAGTCCTGACAACCTGTCCAGGATCCACTCTTTTATGTGTTACATTCTGGGAGACTACAGCCTTGCATAGGGATTCATGGTTAAAAAAACATCAGGCCTGTCTACTATTGCTCATTCATTAAGACAGCAGCTAGCATCTGGAGTACAAATGAGGAAAAAAGGGCCAGTGGTTCATAATGCCAAGTCATTCTGCTATCTGTTTAGTGAACTCACAAACGTCACAAATCTCACTGTAGAAGGATTTTTCTATTCTCTTTTCTTCTTCCATTGGTTTCTTTAATAAAAGAAATGTTGATTTTTGTTCCAGCAACTAGGATTTTCACTATCCTACTTTTATTTTCCGTCTTTCTTCCCACCTTGTACTCTGTCTTCTTCCAGCCGATTAGATTTTGTACTACGCTGAATCATTTTCACTCACTGTCAGATTATTTGGTAGCTGCCCTCGGACCTTTTTTCTCTTTGTCAACTGCAAACATTCTTCAGTAATATAAGATGTGTTAGTTTCAAGTATGCAAATCTTAACACTTGACAACTCAGTAAATTTGTCACGACATATTAGGGGGGAAAATCAAAAAAGGAAGACAGAATTTCCTGTTCTTGCACCCTGGTGGAAGTATATTCATTGTGAGATTGTTCACTGTGCCCACATGTCCTAAGGCCGCCCCTGTGTGTGTGTGAGCCTGTGACGCACACACTCTTCATTCTCCAGCAGCCTTTGTATAACACCTACAATTTGGGGATGTTTACCTAACATGTCAACCTTTTCTCTCTAAGGAAGCTCAAAACCAGCCCAGCCTAAACACCCTGTTTTTATCTTTTTATTTTTTGGTGACGCATTATTAGATTATCATGAGGCTGTGATGTAAAAGCATAAATCACAGTTGATCGCCTTCACTCGCACAACCATTGCTCTGCTTCCTGCTTATCCACTTCAGACAACTGTCTGCCCTCATTACTAGCAGACTGTCTAATGTCTTGAATTCACTCACAACCAACCTATAGAAAACTCTCAAAGGATAGTATGGGATGTTACAAAAGCACCTAATGGTCTTTTTATAATGGAGAATTTGATGTATGAAAAACAACAACAAAGCATGTGAAATAATCATACACATACATTTTACAATTATTATTAATACAGTTATTCAAAAATAAAGCAGATGTCAGAAACATAGATAAACAGGTAAAGACCACATATGAACACACCCACACCCCCTCACAATCACTCGTCCATTATGGCTGATTCATCTACAGCAGCACACCATTGATGGATCCCTATCACGGATACCTGCACATACTATGGCCTCAGAATGAATAACACATAAAGACACAATCTACACACCTGATAAACGCGTTTCTCCTGGTGCACCATCCTTCAGCGCATCGTACTAACAGCCGCCCTGCCCTTCCTTACACTGCAGTGAAGCTAGACCCAGGAGACCCTCATATACTGCAGCTCTGAGCAGGAGAGCGAGCAGAGGAGGGAGGGAAGAGAGAGCAGTGAGGGGAGGGGGGGGGGAGGCAGCAGAGAGAGAGTAGAGAAGAGGAGGAGAGGAGGAGGGGGGGTTGATGTGGGAGCAGGAGAGGAAAGAGTGGGAAGAGACGGAAGCGGAGGAGAGAGAGAGAGAGAGAGAGAGAGAGATAAGGGAGGGGAGAGACAGAGCTGCTAGCTGCTGCCACTGCTCTCCTGATGTGTTATCTCTTCCTCCATCTTCTTCATTTGCTCGCTTTTTCCTTGCTTCTCTTCCTCATCTTTTTCAATCAATCTTAAGACAGGAGCGAAATGAGGCTCCTTGGAATATGAGTCCTGATAAGACAGACTGTATCTATTAACAGAAATAAGGTCACATGATTGGATGCATGACAAGGTGAGTGATAAGGTGCACCAAAAGGCCAGGCTAAACACAGGCTGACAAATGAGACTGCAACCCTGGAAGACAAAACCATTAAAGAGGCCACGGCTCAATCAATAACAGCTCTTTTAGTAAATGTCAGCATTTTTGAGCAAGCACTGATATGGCTTCTGCATCTGCTTGCTGTTCCAAAGCAGAGCAGTGAATTTTTAATTTCACATTGTCTTGTTTGTTTTGTCTCTCTAAAGCAATCTCCTCAAGCCCCCATTCCACTTCACAGATTCAAGTGTGTTCAGCCGGAACAGAAACTAGGAAGCTCTGGGTAAACGTGCTTGCACGTGCGAATGATACACACAAACACACTTGCACACACTTAGTTCCCACAGTGCTGTGTCACAGTGAAGCAGTGAGGTGATTAAACAACAAAACATTTTTGTGTCATCTCTCATCCTTTATCAGCATCAGATGCCAAATATCCTCAGCATTTCTGTGTTTTTTCATTCCTCTGAGGCCAATTTATACATTATATTCATGTACGATAATAAGCAGATATGCATAGCTCAGAGTGAAATTGTTGTGATATTAATGTACATCAGCTTCTAGCTAATTTACACGTTGACTTGTGATTGTTAGGGTTTTTTATTTTTCAGACATATTGGTGTAACATACGCAAATGTCTTGTCCTTATTCACTTTGCTTTCAAAGATGCAGAACACTTTGTTATAACAAATAGACTGAGAGGGAGTGATTCAGTGCTTGTGTGGTCCAAGTAGAGAGAGAAAGAGAAAGACAATCACTCACAGAAATGCTGGACAGTCTGCTTCGCCCTTCACTGTAACAGTCTTTTGCCTGTGGTACAAAGATATCCTGAAGCTCCTCTGCCCAACTCTGGCTGTTTACCATGCAGCCTCTTCCTCCTCTTTGGCTTTGCGTGCCCTCATCTCCACAGTCCTCCCACCAATGTCCCGCAGTGGCCTTTCTCATAAATACATCTCCGTCCTCTTCTTCATCCATGTCCACATCGTAGTCTTCCATGATGACAGGCTGTATGGAGTTGGTTGAGCGATTGTCACGGCAGGAGGAAGAAGTCAGTGCCCTGGCTGGGAATATGGCTACAAATGGACTGAAGATATTCATAGGGTGAAATTCTGGCTGTGTTAGTTCCTTTAACTAATCTTTGTTTTTCTCTGTAATGATAAAGATAAAAGAAGTAGTTGAATTCATTTGAAGTTAGCTTTAACATCCGTTTATAGCAATATTCTTATTTATAATACTGAACATGTACATGCTATGCTCGTAAAGTCTTATTCCAGTCTTTGAATTTACATCCAACTCTTTCCCTATAACATAGACACGGTTCACATGCTAAGTTGTGCTAGCCTTGATAAATCACTACTGTAAAGCATAGTCTTTCATTCAAAATTAAAATCAGTGTTAAAGTACAAGGTAATAAATTACACAGCACATGCAATAAAGAGGACTCACCTTAATTGTAGAGTGCAGACTCCTCTTGAAGGCACTTACAATACAAATCTACCCTAAAGAGTAAGATGACGATTCGCAAAGTGTTGCATTAAAGGAAAAGGTTTCTCATGCAGGGCAGAAAATGACCTGAAGAAAATAATTTAGGTTGTATTGGTCCTCTGCAGAACGGTTCCTACTCCCATCCTCAGCACTCCACAGTTCTTGCCAGCTAACATTAAAGGACTGCAGTAGATGTAATGGAATAAATACAGACATGCATCCTTGCTTACACGTCTTTGTGTTGTAGCATAGTTTCAGTGATGTGTGTAGATTTGTGTGTGTGTCCATCGTCACTGGGTGCCTAGAGGAAAGAGCACCATGTGGAAATATATAGGAACGGACAGAATGGGGATGTGTGTGCTGTATGAGTGTAAGGGAGTGAGGATGGGTTAGCAGTGAATATAGGTAGAGCAATTCAGTCATGAGAAAAGGGCAAAAATGAGACATTTAGGCTTTCAAGAATAGATTTGTTTTAAGAGAGTAGTCTTGCATTGGGGGCTGCTCCCATCTCCTAGCTTTCAACAACAAATAGTCTCTCAGCTTCACTGGAGCACCAAGATGGCCATGGGCACTTTCATGGTCGTCTCTTATTTTAGATGTAGAAAAAGATTAGATTTAAATGTGTTCGTTCCATCATACAATTTCGTTGCACCAATAGTTTTAAAAGCAGTGCTGTTCACCTAATTTTGGAAAGAAAGACACTCCTAGTTTAGTTTGACAAAACATTCCTTTTGTTTGTTTTTAGTATGAGCACATTTCATATGTACTTGTGAGCTAGTCCTGTTAAACCAGTTAATGCAAATTATTAAGTTATGGCAAGTCTTAATTGGAGGAAATAATTCATTGGAAACTGGTACTTTGAAATCCTCAGTACTCAAGCACTTTTTTGCAAGACAAATAAAACATGAGCCAGTTAAATTACAGGTTCAGTGTTTATTGAATGATCAGAATCCCAGTAAGCCAGAATCTGAAAGAAAGAAAAACAGTTAAGAAACCAAATGCATAGATTTATACAACTTCAAAACAGGAATTAGAAGTGAGCTACCTTCAAGTTAGTTCTCTTGAGGCTGGAAATTTTGCCAATCGAATAGAGGGTTGTCTTTGCCAGATGACTCAGGAAACCAGGGTGCAGGTTGCCAGTAGTTGAAGCCTGGATGTAGGTGTGACCTAGGCTGGGGTCCAGATTTGAAGTCAGCTTGGGGCATAAATTTTGGGTCATATGGGAGTTCGCCAGCCTTGTTTGATCTGTATTGAACATAAGGTACAAAGGGACCCTGGTCGTAAGGTACAAATGGACTCATTGGACCTGGATAAATATTTGAGCTGGGTTTTGAGGTGTCGGCCGTTGGTATAGTTGTCTGAGTTGTAGGCGCAGTAGTTGGCTTTGTTGTGGGAACTGAGCTACTAGGCTTGGAGGTTGGAGCAGTGGTGTCTGGCTTTGTTGTGGGAACTGAGCTACTGGGCTTGGAGGTCGGAGCAGTGGGGTCTGGCATTGTAGAAGACTGGTCACTCGGCTTAGTAGTTGGTTTGGCAGAAGGTTTCCCATAGATATGCTGGATAATAGGATAGTAGTAAATATCAGAATTATCAGGAATATCTGGCAATGGTTTTCCAGGTCCTAGGTGATGGTGATGGGGATAGTTAGGATAATATGGCGGGTAAGGAGGGGGTGCTGGTTTTGAAGGACCCTTTGTGATCAATGCTTTGGTGGTAGTCGCCAATGTTGTAGTCATTCCAGTGGTAGCAGGTCCAGTTGTAGTGGTGGCAGGTGTTGCAGGAGTCACTGGGTTTTGTGGAAGGGGGTAGTAGGGATAGTAAGGGTAATAAGGGTAATAAGGGTAGTGTTGATGTGCAGGTTGCATAACTGGAGGGGGTTTCTCTGTAGATGGCTTGGTGGGAACAGTCGTGTCAGGCGCCTTTGTAGTGGTGGTAGGAGTTGGTGCCGGTGTGGTCATCATATTCATGTAGTAGGGGTAGTAGTAGTAATAATACCAATAGGAATAATATGGACTTCTTGGGTCATTCATGGGCAAGGGCTGGTTTGCCTGGCGCTTACGACGATTCAGGTTCCAGGGCCTGAAGGGGTAAGGAACTCTCTTGGGCTCCTGAGACTTTGGGATAGTAGGTGGTGATGTGGCAGAGCTTGTGGACACAGGACAGGTAAATTGAACTGGAGTGTCTAGCCAAGTCATTGGCAAGATGTAATCGCCATCCTGGAACAAGAATAAGATACAAGCCTCTGAGTTGGTTATACACATAACAGGAAGCACGGCATTAGTGAAATATGGCTTTAACAGATTTGACATGGGCACATTGACAAAGTAAAGTCAGACCACTACCACACAAGTAGAAATGAGCTCAAATGTCATTATCATTTCTAATAAAAGAAGGTTCCTTTAATTTAAAAGCCTACGAAATTCTAGTGCATTGGTCCTATGCTGTCAAATTTAGCCATTCAAGCACATTTTGGGTAAAAAGCATACCTCCTGAATCACATTACAGCCATCATAAGGAACAACCAAAACAAGTCCAAGTGCATTTTGAGTCATCGAGTAGCCACAGGCATCAGGCACTTGGTCTAAAGGCAGGGGGGCAGCATTGTCTGAGGAGCCAGAAAGACCATTAAATTATTAGCTGCACCAATATACTGACATTATACAAAGTTAGTTCTGTGGTTACAATACCCATGTCTAGCTGCAAGTCAGCAGCTCCAGGTCCCATGGTGGTAAACTTCATTGTCTTCTGACCGCAGTGCAGGGAAGGATTCAACTGCTGCCATGCTGCCTCATTGCTCAAGTTGTCCTCCAGAAGTGACATCTGCTCCGACATCCCTTTATACAAAAAAAAAAAAAAAAAAAAAAAAAAAAAAAAAGGCAAAGAAGTCAGTGTAAAGTCGGTGCAGGCATAGTCCTTGAATTTCTGACATTTAGGTGATTAAGATTCAAACAGAAAAATCTTACCATTGCCATCTGGCTGATCTGGGTCAATATTCAGCAGTCCATTTCCTGTGGCAGTAGCAGAGGCAGACCCAGACTCAGCCTGAAGAGTTTTTCCATTGAAGAGAATGCTTCCTGTCCTTACTTCCATCACTGTTGCCTCACTAATCAACTTGTCCTGCTTTGCTTTTTCACTCAGCCCTTGCAAGCTAAAACAAGTTGAACTCTGTGCAAAGGCGCACAGGAACAATATGACTGCTACAGGTTGATGGGAGTTGCATCCCCTTCCATCTTCACCTGCCATACTGCCAACACACACTCAAAGCAGATGGAGAGTACTTCTCTGAAGCAGAACCTGAATGAAAGCTTTAAATACAGGGCCACAATTGGCACCAGGTGATCAACCAGTCAAATGTTATCACCTGTGTTCACCTCACAATAACAGGTGAGCTCGTTAAGAGCCTTTGATGTGTAATTAGACGACTCAGGTCAGAAGTTTAGCTCAGAGTTTGGTTTTTAGTTAATTTTGCTCTTAGATTTGGGGGATATTTGCATTTACTTGTGATGTTTGGCACTATGGCGTAACATTTTCAGTAAAATCCCTCACTAAGTTTGTGTAGTTTAATATAAAATGGAAATGTTTGTATCGTGTGTACAGTTTTTCTAATTTCTTCAGTGCTAGCCTTCACTGCCCTTTAGTTTCTTAGTCATCACATGATTAACAAACACACCGGACAGCAGTATTTGTCTGGCCCTAGCTAATAACGGTTGATGTTTAAAGTTTAAAAAGGATTAACAAAACTCATCTTATATTTATTTTTTCCTCTTAATCACTAGAGGGTAGAATATGCTTAGTAATTTCAAAAACTCCACAAACTTTATCCTATATAAATAGCACAAAAACCTGTTTTATGAGTAATCTATGTAACAGTCACATTTAAAGAGAAATTTAAAACTAGAAGTGTAGATCACAAAAATGGCCAGGTAATATATACACCATCTCAGCACTGAAGAAATGTGTGGATAAGAAGATTGAGAAGATATAAAACAACAGTTTTACATGCAAAGAAAATGAAACAGTGTATGGAAATAGAGGAAAGAACTATTAACAATTACAATACTTTGACTTTTTTAATGTGAGTAGAAAAACATCTGTCTCATCTTTTTATGTGTTTTTATCTCCTCACTTTTTTCTTTTCTATGAAAAAAAGCTTCTTTAATCAAAGACACAACTGAGCTGGTGAGTTAGGGTTTTCTGGATTTATTATAGAGCTGTTCAAAGAGACTGTGCAGGAAATCAGAAGAGGAATGAGGAATTAAATGCATCAAAGATCGCTGACTGACTCAGACCAGAGTCATAGTATTTCATGTTCATTGCCGTTTACCCTTTAGATTGTCTGTTTTTAAGAATGATAAAGACGAGTGTAAGAGGGTCAAAATTTTAACACTAGTATAAAGAACAACTTTATTGTTTGAGTGTAAGGGAATGGATCAGGAAAGATACATATGGAAAAAGAGAAAGAGTTTGTTGCTCAGAGTGTAAATCCTCTCAAGACAGTACAATGAGGCTATAAAAAGAAACACTTGTCTTTCCAAGCATGTTCAATTTCTTCACAAGTTAGATCATTATTCACTTTTAAAAAATTGTTAATCTAAAGCACCTAGTTCAAAAAATAAAGTCCTCTTGGTGAAGCTTCACACACAAACACAACTCTGAAACATTAAAAAAATGCTAGTTTCAAATTTGAGACCTGCACCAAGAAATAGTTGAGCCATGGTGCCACCATGTGGACACTTTCAAATGATTCCCACCCCTACTGACCGAGGTTCAACAGTTACATATATATATGAAATGTGAGTTTTGTATAAGACTTTGATAAAACTTTACATGATCCAAATGGATGCTTCAAAGTGACATCTTGATTTTAAGTAAAAAAAAAATTAAATCTCTTGTTAGGGATCACTCAAACTTTAGCCAGAAATAAAGCCAAATCAAGAACACAACATTAGGTTGTAGTTTTAAAAAGGCAGTTACAAATACAAATTAAAAATCCAATGGCTCAATTCAATATCCAAAGATGCTATAAAAAGTAAAGTTCTTGCAGTGTTCAGGGTAAGTATGTACATAGTGAGACAAGATCAAGCCCCTTTCCTAACCACACCTCAAGGCACTTGTTGGAAAATCAGTTACCAAATTTGCTGAAATTTCCAGGCTAGTCAAGGACCAGACAAACAAATTTTTGTCAAAACCATTTATTAGAACACAACATGTTAGCCTGGACGAGGGAAGGGTGGAGGGTAATTGGGTGGAAAGGGCATGAATGGAAAGGGAGGATTGTGTCTGTGAGGATGGTAGTGTGGTGGTAGTGGGGGATAGCCTGCAGGTGGTGGAGGAAGAGTAGGGTTTGCTGGATCAGGTGCTTTGGTGGTTGTTGTAGAAGTAGTAGTTTCAGGTTTAGGGGTTGGGAAGGGAGGGACAAAAGGAGGGAAAAAGGGAGGATAAGGAGGATAGAAAGGCATATATGGTGGAAGCTGTGGTGGAGGAGGTTTTGTTGTTGATTTGGTGGTGGTTTCAGTGGTAGAAGATTGGGTGGTTGTGGGTTGAGCAGAGGTGGTAGCTGTGGAGTGAGTGGTAGGTGCAGCAGTGGTTTGTGGAGGCCATTTGAAGTGAGGGTAGTACATTGGATAGTAAGGATACTGAAACATTTGATGAGGGGCTGCAGGGGTCATCGGTGCCTTCGTAGGTCCTGGATATGATGGGTACGGAGGATATTGTGGATAGAAATAGGAAGGGGGAAAATTGGGATTTGGCATATCTGGAGTCTTGATGTGAGGTGGTTGGGCAGGCATTTGAGGGTATGATGGTGGATGAGCAGGCATTTGAGGGTATGATGGTGGATGAGCAGGCATTTGAGGGTATGATGGTGGATGAGCAGGCATTTGAGGGTATGATGGTGGATGAGCAGGCATTTGAGGGTATGATGGTGGATTAGCAGGCATTTGAGGGTATGATGGTGGATGAGCAGGCATTTGAGGGTATGATGGTACTGCAGGTTTGGGACACCAGAGTGAGACTGGATTCCCCTGCCAACGCATTGGGAGCATGTAATTTCCTCCCTTGGGAGCAAAAAATAAAATAAAAAAATAGAAAAGACAAATGTGACAATATTAATAATTTATCATTTTCAGACAGTTCTTGATATACAAACAATTGACTTTGACTAATTCAGGACCCAAGTTTTACCATTGATAGGCTAACAGTTTGAAATATCCTCAGATTTGGGCCAATGCATATTTTTAAGGGTGCCACTTTCAAAATCAACAGACCAATTATTTACATTTTTAAGTAAGACTATGGAGCAGGAGATATTGCATTTCAGGAATTACCTCTTGAATCACATTGCAGCCATCATAGGGGACCATCATAACAAGTCCAAAGGGGTTCCTCTGCATCCTGTAGCCACAGGTGGAAGGGACCTGGGGCAAAGGCATTGGTGGTGCATTCCCTGTGTGGACAAATTCTCAGTGAGCACCAACATTGCTAGATACAATAATGTACCAAAGTGATTATGGAAAGAGAAACCACTTAGATTACCTTGTTCCACTGCAAACTGTGAAACACCTGGCCCCATAGCTCTGAACCTCAGCTGGTCCCTACCGCACTGCAGGGAGGGCGACATGCGCCTCCATGATGCCTCCCTTTCGTGTGCATCTTGCATATATCCCTGTGACCATCCTGAGGAAACAGCACAACATCAAACACAATTGGGGTTATTTGCAGGTGGCAATAAACTGCCATTTAACTTAATATATTATAACACCTAAAAGATTTCACCTGGAGAGTCCGCTTGAAAAGCAGCGTCATCCTCAGCAGAGACGTTTGAGGAGGCCCTCTTGGATCCATCAATGACCTGTGACTCAAGGCCGGATCCTTTCTCCAAAACTCTCCCGAAAAGTATTCTCCCCTCCTGAAAGGCTGCTGTTTTGGCTGCATCAACTTCTCCTTGTCCTTCTCTTCTTTCCGTTTTCTTAAACCGGAAACAGTCTATTGTTTGCATCAAATAACACGAAAAAATAACAGTGGCAGCCAAGCACACAGAGGTACTTTTCCTCTTTCGCATCATTTCGTTGTGACTCCTGGAAATGGTAAGAGCTGGCAGTCTGTCCTTTGCCCGGCTACTTGACTCATAACAGGGGCTGTAACAGCCAATCAGAAACCAGTGCGATCTGGTCTAATTGTCCTCTAATCATGTGGCATCGTTTCCACCTGGGTAGTGTCAGTGTTGTACGAGGTCAACTCACAGCGAGAGCTTATTATGGAACTCAGCTGTGCCAGTTTAGTAAATACTGCATCTCCATGGTAAATGACAACAAAGTCAAATATAGCACATGGAGGTGAGTGCACTAGCTGGTGTTTACATATTTTTTGTCAGAGTAGACAACCATCCCCAGAGGAAAATTTTACTGGTACAGGCTTTCTCTTCTAAGTCTTCGGAGACAAAATTGAGATTCTCACTTCAGCCTCATTCAAGTTTCAAATTGTTCTCATTCGTTTCTCATTAGTTTCTCCCTAAAATTCACTAGGAAAAATAGTTGAGACCATGACATGAGTCTTATTTGAGAGATCTCATTAATGGCTAATTTTCTTCTCTTTTTTTAATTATATTTTTGGCCTTTTTGGCTTTAATTTACAGGACAGCTGAAGAGAGACAGGAAATATGGGGAGTAGTGAGCGGGGGAAGACATGCAGGAAATGGTTGACCGGCCGGGAATCGAGCCGGCGACCCCTGGGACGAGGACTGTAGTCTCTATATGTGGGGCGCTTAGACCGCTAGGCCACCAGTGCCCAAAATAATCCACCCCTTTAATTGTAATAATCTTGCTAAATCTGGTCAGCCCTTTTGCGGCCCATATTTTAAATATATCGTCTGTCATACCTGGTATGGAACCTCTATCTTTTGCAATTTCTCTCAAACACACTAAATCTTTGTGAAGTTGTTTTGTTCCAAACAGACTTGTAAAAGGAATGACCATATTGTGAAGTCAATGAAGAGATCATTTGACATCTAAATAGCTGATCTTGCAAGTGGTTCAAATGTTTTAATGAGAATTGTAAGTTTGTTGACAATTACATTGAAATCTTAATTTTGCAGGACACTATAAATGTTCATGAAAAGATGAGCTCAGGCTCTTTCTTTGCTCCATCTGAGCTCAGCTTGAGACACAAAAACTGAGTCTGACAAAAACAAATGGATGAGGTTAGATTGAGACAATTGAGAGAGCTCCCCGATTTCTCCACCTGAGCTCAAAAGGGGTCACAACACTTGAATAAAACCTGAGAATCATTTCAGATTTTGACAAGATCTCCTTTTGAACTGAAAGGGAGAGTAAGCTGAGACTTTTTGCAACATTTTTCTGGGGGCAAGAATGAGAAACAGGAGACATACGCTATAGTCTCATTTTGCTTTCAAACAGATCTCATTGTTGTCTAGGAGACAGAAATGAAACACTTTTGATCTCCTCTTTAGATTTATTTTCCTATGGGTCTGTGTCATCTTTTTTCTTATCATTAATGCTGACTCAGCATTATGCGTTTTGCTTTTACTCACAATTTCCACTGGATGCGCCGCGTTGAGTTACGGCTGCGCCGCGATTTGCTCCGTCTAGTGCTACACAGGACGCGTGTTTGGAGCGTTGCGCAGAGTAGCCTTTCTGTGGTTGAATTACTGCTCATTTAAAGTATTCTGTTACCTTTGTGTTTTAATAATCACAGAGTATGCTGCATTAGTATAAAGTTTCAATTTTGCAGATTTAGATGAGTTCAGTATGAATAAGTCTGCTCTATTTTGTTGCCCTGTTACCTTCTGACACAGTTATCATCTTATAGTCCTGTTGTTTTCGACCTGGATCACGGATATATGGCATGGATCCCAAGCGGCAACCTCTGGTCTAAAAATATGAGTCCAATGCGGAATTGCTAAAAGCTGCAGTTCATCGAGAATCCGCTTGAGGCTGGCTCCGGAAGTACAGGAAGTCACATACACATGAATGGGGAAAAAGACGATCTTTACCGCAGAAATTAACATGTTTACAGCCTGGTACAAAAGACGAGTGTAGTCTGGACAGCTCATTTCTAGATCAGCACACACTGCACTGGAAGTGAATTTTTTTTCTCAAGCAGCAATTTCAAAGATATTTAGATTATGAGTCTTCCAATGAGAGGTACAACTGACTTGATTGACAGGCGGGAACACTGTAGCAGTTGGCTAGGAGGCTTAAAGCCCGCCTCTTTACTTACGTCACACTGGCTCGACAGCAGCAATATGGCTGCAGCCGACGATTGGCCTCAAAACAGCTCTTCAGAAACAGATGGGTGACGTCATGGATACTATGTCCATATTTTATACGGTCTATTGGCCCTTTTCCACCACACAGTTCCAGCCCTACTCGACTCGACTTGACTCGACTCTACTCGGTTTGTCACAATCAATGGAGGACATGGAGGCAATGGTCTACTTGCTGCTCGGTCTGTGGCTTTTTTGTCGCAGGCCAAGTGAGAGAGGAAAGCAAAAGAAGATTAAAGTTAAAGGAGTACTGATGTCGTTTTTAAAAAATGGCAGGTTTGATTCCTTTGTTGAGCACATAGGTTGAGCGTCACGCTCATGACTCTTCGGTGACGACATTCTCTGACCAATCAGTGGCCGGCAGTCCGTCGACATCACCTTTTCTCAGCTCAGCTCGCTTGGAACCAGAGCAGAGCAGGTACGAAAAGCTGGTATCTGACAAGAGGTACTGCGCCCTTGGAAACGCAACTCAGACCGAGTAGAGTCAAGTCGAGTAGAGTAGGGCTAAGACGGTCCGGGGGAAAAGGGCCATATGATGGATCCTCGTGCCTGACTTCCTGTCGAGGTCGTGTGCTGGGCGCGGGTTCCATCGAAAATAGACTTGACGGGCGGAGCGGGTTGGGGGCACGCTCCCGAGATGGAGCTGAGACACACCGCTGCTCGACCTGTGTAAGCATTGACTAGAATGGGAACGTATCGGCTGCGCAGTGTGCATCCTGTGGAAATGGAGGGTTAACGTAGGTGTAGCAGAAGATTATTTGCATATTGTGGTTTTTGGATGAAGCTAGAATCTTTGCCGCCATGCAACCTAAAATCTATACAGACGTCCATTGCTGTTTGTTTTTCATGTATCATGACATCAATGATCTAGCTACAACTCCACCAATTCTTCATTCAACTGTATTAAGATGGCACAGCCCATTGATTTTAGCCTACTTCATCCTAAATTACATTAATATCAGTCAGACTATAGGTCATAAGTAGGTTGGTGTGTAGTTTTTAGTTTGGAGTGTAACATTTTCCTTTTCACTTTCAACTTCAATGTAGTATTTTGACTACAATGAACCAGAATAATTTTTTTCCCTCCCTTTCTGTAAGATTTGTTACGTTATGTAGCCTTATGTTGACATGTTATCATATTTCAACTTTAAAAACACACTTTATATGTAATTCTGTCTTATAATGAAAAGATGCAGTGGTCATTTAGATAAAAGTACAATCAAATTCTCAAGAGACACTGCTGTAACGATGAAACGTGATAAACTTAGTTGGATATGTGGAAAAGAAACTTGGTAAATGTATGACAAATTGAAGCCTTGTGCCAATAGCCCCACCTTGTGACTTTGTGTAGAAACAGTTTGACAGACAGCATTGCTGGTTGATAAAGTTTCATTGTTGATGGGGCCAAGAGAATTTCAAAATTGTTACTCACAACACAAGTGTCAGCCGCTCAAACATTGCAATAACACCAGGGATATTTGTTTATTATTTTTTTATTACAATTTAATGTTAAAACATTTTTCTCATTGTATATCATCTCTCATACACACATGTATTTAAAATACATATCCTGAGGCTCTGTCTTTTTCCACAATTGATTTAAAATTTTACACCATGATTGAAACTGCTACCTTTAAGTGTGAGTGAACAGAGACAGTCAAATTTCCTCCCAAGAATCCAAATCCAGCTGCAGTTTACCTTTTCCCCTGGGATTACACAGGCAGTGCAGGTTTTATGATAGATATGCTGGATAATTTAGGATAGTACATTTTAGAATTACCAGGGATTTCTGGCATGGGTTTTCCAGGTCCTAGGTAATAGGGATACTTGGGAAAATATAGTTGGTAAGCAGGGTGTGCTGGTTTTGAATGACCCTTTATGTACAATGCTTTGGTGGTGGTTGTTGCCGTTGGGGTAGTCATTCCTGTGGTGGCAGGTGTTGCAGGAGTAACTGGGGGTTGTGGAAGGGGGTAATAGGGATAGTAAGGGTAATAAGGATACTTTGGATATGCCGGATGCTTAACTGGAGGGTGTTTCTCTGTAGATGGCTTGGTAGCAACAGTCGTGTCAGGCGCCTTTGTAGTGGTGGTCTCAGGCTTGCCAGTAGATGTAGGAGCAGCAGTAGTTGGTGCAGGTGTAGTCATCACATTCATGTAGTAGGGGTAGTAGTAGTACCACCACCAATAGGAATAATATGGACTTCTTGGGTCATTCATGGGCAAGGGCTGGTTTGCCTGGCGCTTACGACGATTCAGGTTCCAGGGCCTGAAGGGGTAAGGAACTCTCTTGGGCTCCTGAGACTTTGGGGTAGTAGGTGGTGATGTGGCAGAACTTGTGGACACAGGACAGGTAAATTGAACTGGAGTGTCTAGCCAAGTCATTGGCAAGATGTAATCGCCATCCTGGAATAAGATACGAGCCTCTGAGTTGGTTATACACATAACAGGAAGCACAGTATTAGTGAAATATGGCTTTAACATGGGCACATTAACAAAGTAAAGTTAGACCACTACCATAAAAGTACAAATGAGCTCAAACTTCATTATCATTTCTAATAAAAGGTTCCTTTAATTTAAAAACCTACCAAACTCTAGTGCATTGTTCCTAAGCTGTCAAATTTAGCAATTTAAGCACATTTTGGGTAAAAAGCATACCTCCTGAATCACATTGCAGCCATCATAAGGAACGACCAAAACAAGTGCAAGTGCATTTTGAGTCATCGAGTAGCCACAGGCATCAGGCACTTGGTCTAAAGGCAGGGGGGCAGCATTGCCTGAGGAGCCAGAGAGACCATTAAATGATTAGCTGCACCAATTTACTGACATTATACAAAGTTAGTTCTGTGGTTACAATACCCATGTCTAGCTGCAAGTCAGCAGCTCCAGGTCCCATGGCGGTAAACTTCATAGTCTTCTGACCACAGTGCAGGGAAGGATTCAACTGCTGCCATGCTGCCTCATTGCTCAAGCTGTCCTCCAGAAGTGACATCTGCTCCGACATCCCTTTAAAAAGGCAAAGAAGTCAGTGTAAAGTCGGTGCAGGCATAGTCCTTGAATTTCTGACATTTAGGAGATTAAGATTCAAACAGAAAAATCTTACTGTTGCCATTTGGTTGATCAGAGTCAATATTCAGCAGTCCATTTCCTGTGGCAGTAGCAGAGGCAGACCCAGACTCAGCCTGAAGAGTTTTTCCATTGAAGAGAATGCTTCCCATCCTTACTTCCATCACTGTTGCCTCACTAATCAACTTGTCCTGCTTTGCTTTTTCACTCAGCCCTTGCAAGCTAAAACAAGTTGAACTCTGTGCCAAGGCGCACAGGAACAATATGACTGCTACAGTTTGATGGGAGTTACATCCCCTTCCATCTTCACCTGCCATACTACCAACACACACACACTTAAAGCAGATGGAGAGTACTTCTCTGAAGCAGAACCTGAATGAAAGCTTTAAATACAGGGCCACAATTGGCACCAGGTGATCAACCAGTCAAATGTTATCACCTGTGTTCACCTCACAACAACAGGTGAGCTCGTTAAGAGCCTTTGATGTGTAATTAGACGACTCAGGTCAGAAGTTTAGCTCAGAGTTTGGTTTTTAGTTAATTTTGCTCTTAGATTTGGGGGATATTTGCATTTACTTGTGATGTTTGGCCCTATGGCGTAACATTTTCAGTAAAATCCCTCACTAAGTTTGTGTAGTTTAATATGAAATGGAAATGTTTATATTGTGTGTACAGTTTTTTTCATTTCTTTTTTAGGTCTAGTATAATGCAATCAGGACTTTTTAATATATGATATGATTTCTTAAGTGCTAGCCTTCACTGCCCTTTGGTTTCTTAGTCATCACATGATTAACAAACACACCAAAGAGCAGTATTTGTCTGGACCTAGCTAATAACGGTTGATGTTTAAAGTTTAAAAAGGATTAACAAAACTCATCTTATATTTATTTTTTTCTCTTAATAACTAGAGGGTAGAATATCCTTAGTAATTTCAAAAACTCCACTAACTTTATCCTATACATAAATAGCACAAAAACCTGTTTTATGAGTAATCTATGTAACAGTCACATTTAAAGAGAAATTTAAAACTAGAAGTGTAGAGCACAAAAATGGCCAGCTAATATTTACACCATCTCAGCACTGAAGAAATGTGTGGATAAGAAGATTGAGAAGATATAAAACAACATTTTTACATGCAAAGAAAATGAAACAGTGTATGGAAATAGAGGAAAGAACTATTAACAATTACAATACTTTAACTTTTGTAATGTGAGTAAAAAAACATCTGTGTCATCTTTTTGTGTTTTTATCTCCTCACTTTTTTCTTTTCTATGAAAAAAAGCTTCTTTAATCAAAGACACAACTGAGCTGGTGAGTTAGGGTTTTCTGGATTTACTATAGAGCTGTTCAAAGAGACTGTGCAGGAAATCAGAAGAGGAATGAGGAATTAAATGCATCAAAGATCGCTGACTGACTCAGACCAGTGTCATACAGGTGCAGCTAAAAAAAAATTAGAATAACGTGAAAAAGTAAAATATTTTTTGTCATTCAAGTCAGAAAGTGAAACGCATTTATTACATTGATTCATTACACATAGAGTGACATATTTCAAGCCTTTATTCCTTGTTATTTTGATGATTGATGCGCTGACTCTAGCGTCCACTCGTTGTGAAGCTCTCCCACATTCTTGAATTGATTTTGTTTGACGGTCCTCTCCAGGCCGCAGTTGTCCCTGTTGCTTGTGCACCTTTTTATACCACACTTTTTCCTTCCACTCAACGTTCTATGAATATGCTTGAATACAGCTCTCTGTGAACAACCAGCTTCTTTAGCAATTACCTTTTGTGGCTTACCCTCCTTGTGGAGAGTGTCAGTGACGCTCTTCTGCACATCTGTCAAGTCAGCAGTCTTCTCCATGATAGGGTCCCTACTGAACCAGACTGAGAGACCATTTAGAGTCACAGGAAACCTTTGCATGTGTTTTGAGTTAATTAGCTGATTCGGGTGTGACACCATGGGTTTCAAATATTGAACTTTGTCACAATATTCAAATTTTCTGAGACACTGAATTTTGGGTTGTCATTATCTGTAAGCCATAATCTTCAACATGCAAGAATTAAGGCTTGAAATATTTCACTTTATGTGTAATGAATCAATATAATATATGAGTTTCACTTTCTGACTTGAGTGACAAAAAATATTGAACTTTTTCACGATATAATTTTTTGAGCCGCACCTGTGGTATTTCATGTTCATTGCCGTTTACCCTTTAGATGGTCTGTTTTTAAGAATGATAAAGAAAAAAAACAGAAAACTCTTGCTTGTGGTTTGAGTGTAAGAGGGTCAACATTTTAACACTTGTAGTATAAAGAACAACTGTATTCTTGTTTGAGTGTAAGGGAATGGACCAGGAAAGATATGGAAAAAGAAAAATGTTTGTTGCTCAGAGTGTAAAGCCTCTCAAGGCAGTACAATGAGGTTATAAAAAGAAACATGTCTTTCCAAGCATGTTCAATTTCTTCACAAGTTAGATCATCATTATTCACTTTAAAGAAATCACTTATCTAAAGCACCTAGTGCAAAAAATAAAGTCCTCTTGGTGAAGCTTCACACACATACACAACTCTGAAACATTAAAAAGTGCTATAGTTTCAGATTTGAGACCTGCACCAAGAAATAGTTGAGCCATGGTGCCACCATGTGGACACTTTCAAATGATTCCCCACCCCTACTGACCGAGGTTCAACAGTTACATATATATATGAAATGTGAGTTTTGTACAAGACTTTGATAAAACTTTACATGATCCAAATGGATGCTTCAAAGTGACATCTTGATTTTAAGTTAAAAAAAAATATATATATATATATATATATATTTTTTTTTTTTTATTATTATTATTATTATTATTAGGGATCACTCAAACTTTATCCAGAAATAAAGCCAAATCAAGAACACAACATTAGGTTGTAGTTTTAAAAAGGCAGTTACAAATACAAATTAAAAATCCAATGGTTGAATTCAATATCCAAAGATGCTATAAAAAGTAAAGTTCTTGCAGTGTTCAGGGTAAGTATGTACATAGTCATAGTGAGACAAGGCCAAGCCCCTTTCATAACCACACCTCAAGGCACTTGT
This sequence comes from Notolabrus celidotus, assembly GCF_009762535.1. NCBI lineage: Eukaryota > Metazoa > Chordata > Actinopteri > Labriformes > Labridae > Notolabrus > Notolabrus celidotus. The sequence continues at coordinate 18,005,056 of NC_048286.1, read as the reverse complement.
TGGAAAGTCAGTTGCCAAATTTGCTGAAATTTCCAGGCTAGTCGAGGACCAGACAGAAACACAATTTTTTGTCAAAACCATTTATTAGAACACAACATGTTAGACTGGACGAGGGAAGGGTGGAGGGTAATTGGGTGGAAAGGGCATGAATGGAAAGGGAGGATTGTGTCGGTGAGGATGGTAGTGTGGTGGTAGTGGGGGATAGCCTGCAGGTGGTGGAGGAAGAGTAGGGTTTGCTGGATCAGGTGCTTTGGTGGTTGTTGTAGAAGTAGTAGTTTCAGGTTTAGGGGTTGGGAAGGGAGGGACAAAAGGAGGGAAAAAGGGAGGATAAGGAGGATAGAAAGGCATATATGGTGGAAGCTGTGGTGGAGGAGGTTTTGTTGTTGATTTGGTGGTGGTTTCGGTGGTAGAAGATTGGGTGGTTGTGGGTTGAGCAGAGGTGGTAGCTGTGGAGTGAGTGGTAGGTGCAGCAGTTGTTTGTGGAGGCCATTTGAAGTGAGGGTAGTACATTGGATAGTAAGGATACTGAAACATTTGATGAGGGGCTGCAGGGGTCATCGGTGCCTTCGTAGGTCCTGGATATGATGGGTATGGAGGATATTGTGGATAGAAATAGGAAGGGGGAAAATTGGGATTTGGCATATCTGGAGTCTTGATGTGAGGTGGTTGGGGAGGCATTTGAGGGTATGATGGTGGATGAACAGGCATTTGAGGGTATGATGGTGGATGAGCAGGCATTTGAGGGTATGATGGTGGATTAGCAGGCATTTGAGGGTATGATGGTGGATGAGCAGGCATTTGAGGGTATGATGGTGGATGAGCAGGCATTTGAGGGTATGATGGTGGATGAGCAGGCATTTGAGGGTATGATGGTGGATTAGCAGGCATTTGAGGGTATGATGGTGGATGAGCAGGCATTTGAGGGTATGATGGTGGATGAGCAGGCATTTGAGGGTATGATGGTGGATGAGCAGGCATTTGAGGGTATGATGGTGGATTAGCAGGCATTTGAGGGTATGATGGTACTGCAGGTTTGGGACACCAGAGTGAGACTGGATTCCCCTGCCAACGCATTGGGAGCATGTAATTTCCTCCCTTGGGAGCAAAAAATAGAATAAAAAAATAGAAAAGACAAATGTGACAATATTAATAATTTATCATTTTCAGACAGTTCTTGATATACAAACAATTGACTTTGACTAATTCAGGACCCAAGTTTTACCATTGATAGGCTAAAAGTTTGAAATATCCTCAGATTTGTGCCAATGCATATTTTTAAGGGTGCCACTTTCAAAATCAACAGATAACTAATTATTTACACTTTTAAGTAAGACTATAGAGCAGGAGATATTGCATTTCAGGAATTACCTCTTGAATCACATTGCAGCCATCATAGGGGACCATCATAACAAGTCCAAAGGGGTTCCTCTGCATCCTGTAGCCACAGGTGGAAGGGACCTGGGGCAAAGGCATTGGTGGTGCATTCCCTGTGTGGACAAATTCTCAGTGAGCGCCAACATTGCTAGATACAATAATGTACCAAAGTGATTATGGAAAGAGAAACCACTTAGATTACCTTGTTCCACTGCAAACTGTGAAACACCTGGCCCCATAGCTCTGAACCTCAGCTGGTCCCTACCGCACTGCAGGGAGGGCGACATGCGCCTCCACGATGCCTCCCTTTCGTGTGCATCTTGCATATATCCCTGTGACCATCCTGAGGAAATAGCACATCAAACACAATTGGGGTTATTTGCAGGTGGCAATAAACTGCCATTTAAAGCTGCTGTAAGGAACTTTTGATTTATAGCAATTTTGGCGCCCCATTGTGGACAAAGTGATACCTCTTAGCTCTTCTTCTGTGCATGTAAAAGTAGTGTTTTCAACAAAAACCTCACCCTGCTGTCTTTTAACAGCCAGATGTATCACTCAATGTGATCATTTGCCATGAAAACGGCTGAAAAAGGTTGTTTCTAAAGCCAAATGTCAATCATGTAGTCTGACACTTACTGAGTGGTTTAAGGCTTTAAAAATGACAACAGAGAAGGTATCAGTGTTGTTTATGGTTTTGTTTGCATTTGAAGGTCATAAAGAGGCATCAGTGTTGGTTTCAGTCTGTTTCTCAGCTGGTGAAAAACTCCTCATAGTGCCTTTAACTTAATATATTATAACACCTAAAAGATTTCACCTGGAAAGTCCGCTTGATAAGCAGCGTCATCCTCAGCAGAGACGTTTGAGGAGGCCTTCTTGGATCCATCAATGACCTGTGACTCAAGGCCGGATCCTTTCTCCAAAACTCTCCCGAAAAGTATTCTCCCCTCCTGAAAGGCTGCTGTTTTGGCTGCATCAACTTCTCCTTGTCCTTCTCTTCTTTCCGTTTTCTTAAACCGGAAACAGTCTATCGTTTGCATCAAATAACACGAAAAAATAACAGTGGCAGCCAAGCACACAGAGGTACTTTTCCTCTTTCGCATCATTTCGTTGTGACTCCTGGAAATGGTAAGAGCTGGCAGTCTGTCCTTTGCCCGGCTACTTGACTCGTAACAGGGGCTGTAACAGCCAATCAGAAAGTGGTGCGATCTGGTCTAAGTGTCCTCTAATCATGTGGCATCGTTTCCACCTGGGTAGTATGGGAAGCCGTTTGTAAATTTGTGCACACTGAAAATAACAGCAACATTTCTCCACATTTAGCTCAAAAATGTCTCTTTTTTTAAAGTCTCTTTTTTTTATCACATTTAGAGGAATATATGGGAAATTAA